>NC_040096.1:66623784-66932588 GCF_003369695.1 Bos indicus x Bos taurus
GGAGAAGAGCATCTCCAGGGTCATTTAAATACTGAAAGTAGAAGTGTCGGGAGAGCTGTCAAAGCAGGTGCTTCCTACCGCACGGTCAGTCCACGCCGTGTGCGGGGGCTCTGCATGCCTGCACGCGTGCGCGGGGGCTGTGCACGCCTACACGCGTCACGACGTCTGTTTCTCACATGCCCCATGCAAAGCAGGGGTTTACTCTCTTTCTGCGGGTGAGAAAACCAAGGCTTGAGTAGGCTGTTGAGTCTCGGGTCCTGCTCTTGAGTGAGAAGAGGGCCCAGGGAGGCTGCCCCAAGGTCACGCTGCACCTTTCTGTCCAAGACCTGATTCAGGCTCTGTGTGCCCGGATCGGGGTGCACGCTGAGAGGCTGTGGGGGGTGGTCTGCATGATCTGCACCAGATCTAAGGCTTCTAGACTCACAGCAGAAACGGATTCCCTCTGATATCCATGGCGTGATGTGATGCTGGCAGTGATCGCCTCCTATAGTGCTGAAGCTAAACTCCACGCCACGGTGCTCAATTCATTTGACCCCGAAGCTTCCGGGCTAAGAAATGTTGGTGGGTTGGAAACCCAAGGACAGCTTGAGGTGGCCTGTTTTTTTGCTTTCTGCTCTTTTATCTGTGTTTTAGTTTTTAATGTCTTTACCCTTTTCTAGAGCATTAAATCAGTGCAGTGAAATGTGGTAGGAAAGGAGGGTAGAAATTAGTGTGAGGTTTTTGTTGTTGTTGCATGAAACAAATAATTTTCTATCCATTGGAGCTGGCCAGTAATAAAACTTCCTAGACCGAAGATGGTCATCCTCACAGAACACTGAAAAGGGGACTTTTGTGTTCAAACCAACTTGGTCCACAGCCCCTTGCAGGCCCCAAGGATGGATCAGTCGGAGTTCTTCCAGAGAAGCAGAACCAGTAAGATAGAGCAGAGAAAGACAGAGAGGAGCAGATGGATGCATGGATGGATGGGTGGATTTTTGAGGCTCTGTCTTAGGACACGTGGAGTCCGACGGGGCAGATCTGAACCCCGAGGGGCGGGAGCCGCCGCCGCTGTGCACAGTGAACTTGCTTCTTCCTCGGTGAAGCTGGTTTTGCTCTTAGAAGACTTCTCAACTGCTTGGATGAGGCCCACTCTCATTCTCGAGGGTAATCTTTCCTTAAAGTGAGCTGATCTAGATGTGACCACAGTGACTAAATGCCATCATAGTGACAGTCAGATCACTGTTGGATTGAATAGTGGGTACTCTAAGCCTCAGCCAGGTATGCTTTTTTTTTTCAGCCATTGCCTTAACCACAATCTGTTGTATCTCCCTTTCCTGCTCCTCTGGTTATGGCTGTCACACCAAGTTTAACACTCAACCCCCGGCTCAGAACCTCACCATCCCCACCTATCCCCTGAGCGGGGCCTGTGCCTGCCGTCCTGCAGCCTGGCCTCTGCCCGGGTCACCACCCCTCCCGGGGGTGTCTGTGCTCTGGGGAATGTTGGGCTTCCCCGGATACCCCCTCTGAGGGGCGGCCATCTCCCCATGTGTCCCAGCCTCCAGCCCCTATCCGGGCAAGCTGACCCCTCCTCTCTCCCCTTTGACCTCTGTGGCCCCTGTGCTCCCTTCTAGGTGCCCTGCACCCCAACATCATGGGCCCACCAGCAAGTCTCCCAAAGAGGAAGGTGGAGTGTGTTCACAGACACCTCCCCTCCAGGGCTCCCAGCCCCAATCTCTGGGAGCCCCCCAACCAGTGGCTCTCAGGGAGAGGATTGGGAAGCCCGGCCCAGGAATGCCGCACCCCACGAAGGCCCCCGGCTCCGTTCTGATCCTGTCCTCTCACACCCCGCAGCCTGGGAGGGGGGGTGGCGGGCGGTGGTGACCATGCTTGTTTTGCTGCCCCCGCCCCACCCTTCAGGCCCAGAGGAGACGAGCTCGCCTCTCCTTAATGGGCGGGAACCTGGGGGCCAGGGACAGAGGACTTGCCCCTTCGACCTGGCCACGGCTGTCCCAGCATCTGCTCTGTGGTCACCTGTTGTTTGGGAGGCCTCTTCTGGGCCCTGTGCGCACACCCCGTCCACAGGTTCTGGAGCACCGCCCCTTTTTACTTTTATCTTAGGAAAGCGAGAGTGAAAGTCGCTCAGTCATGGCCGACTCTTTACGACCCCCTGCACTACACATGCGTGTCCTTGCATTTCTTGGAATTCTCTAGGTCAGGATACTGGAGTGGGTTGCCTTTCCCTTCTCCAGGGGATCTTCCCAACCCAGAGATGAAATCCAGGTCTCCTGCATTACAGATGCAGGATTCTTTACCAGCTGAGCCGCAAGAAGAGCATTACTCGTATTTTTAGTAAACTGTCGTAGTTGTTTCTGGCTTTCGGTTCCTTGTTCCAGCCATTCTTTGTTCCTCCTGTTCCTGGACCACCTGTGTGAGCTCCTCTCACACGACTTAGAGACCAGACTTTCGGTGTGGGGGCTTCTGGAGCCCGTGGTATGGGGAGTGACTGTGTTTGTTCATGGAAAATGGTGTTACAGAAAAACAGGACGAGCCAAAACAGGTGCCTTGGAGTTTTCGCTTGGTCTCTACAAGGCTGTTCTCTGAAGAGCCAGATTTGCTCTGAACTCCCTGCAGAGACCCTCTCTATTGCCGTGGAACGGGATTCTGCCTTGTAGGTTGGGGGGGTTTGATTCTGTGCATCTGGGCTGCAGGGACAGAGGGCTTCTTTTGATCCCTAGAGTCAAGCTCTGTTAACTGGCGTAGGTCGGCTCAAAGATTTTGGTGAGGTCACTGGTCACAGTTAAACCAATAGGTACGAGGGGACTTCCCTTGTGGGCCAGTGGTTAGGAATACACCGTGCAATGCCGGGGACGTGAGTTCAGTCCCGGGTTGGGGAACTATGGTCCCAGGTGCCCCGGAGCACCTGGAGAGCAAGTACCGCAACTGCTGAGCCTGTGCCCCGCAACTGGAGGGTCCGTGTGCCCCGAGAGAAGATCCCGAGCGCCACAGCCAAAACCCGACACAGCCAAACAAAACAGAAATTTTCTAGAAATAAACTGACTACAAAAGAAAAATAGGTTATGAACTGGTGACAGAGAAAAACTAAACTTTTATTTTATATCAGGAATCTGTCGTATACGTTGTGCTTTATCCTCATTAACCATGAGGACCCCTGTGCGCCCAGGAATGCTAGATTGTGTATAGAAAACATGTGTTGTAAAGCCCGCTGATGTTTATGAAGTTGGGATCAGTCAGAGCCTGGGCTGGGGGTATGTGGTGACGGACAGTGAAGGAGGAGAACAAAGCAGAGGGCAGAGAGTCTCTCGGGGGGATCGCCCGGACCCCAGAGGACTCGCCCGTCTGTGCGTCCTGTCCTGGCACAGGCCGGGCTGTCTGGCGAGAGGAGGCTATCCTCCTCTCCTTGCCAACACTACAGCCCTTTCTCTGGAAAGGCTCCTCTGGCCGCCCACCCGGAGACCACCGTGTCGTCACTGTGGCCTCTCTTGTCCCTGTCCCTGCGGAGGACTCCAGAAGGTGCACACGGCGTCCAGTGCAACATGACCTCTGCTTTTTCCTCCCCGTTTGCAGTTCTTGGATCTCCACAGTTTCCTTTGTGATCTCCGCTTTTCTCACTAGCACTCGGAACTCTCTCCATGTTCCGAAACAGGTGTCATCCCTGCCGGGTGGTATATATTGGTGCTGGCCGTCCAGAGGTCAGGCAGGGACCTCGGTGTAGGCTGTCACGGCCCTGGGTCCGGCTGCGGCGTTGACCCAGGCTCTCGAGACCCACGCCGCTTCCGAACACTGAGACTAAGACGAGCCAGATCGCCACAGGAGGCAGCTGCCATTAGAATGCCTTGAGATTGTTGTAGATGTTCTCTGGAAATTGTTTTAATATCCTGGTTATAATTATAAAATATGTGGGTTTTAGTTTGCAGTTAACATGTTTCGAACGTTACCACCTTCCTCCAACCCCACGGGAGCAGAATTTGACCCAGAGGAAGACGAGCCAACGTTAGAAGCAGCCTGGCCTCACCTGCAGGTACGGGGTCGCGGGTGCCCCAGAAGCAGAGGGGCGGGACACGGTGTTTTCTCCAGGACGGGAGCCCACGCCCAGCTGGTCCCGGGGCGGCGGGGGGAGGCCTCTGAGCTTTGGTGTCACAGCCCTGCAGACCTGCACATCCGAGAGCAGTGTTGTAGCAGAAGAAGGTTTTTGTTTGTTTGGACACGTTACAGAAACTACACAGCTACAGAACTGTCAGTATATTTTCAGTGGAAGTGACTGTCGAGCTGAGGTCGCGGGTCTTATGCAGACATTTTTCAGTCTTGGTCCTCAGACTTACTGTTGCCTGCGATGCATCCCAGGGCCCACCTGCTTGACGGATGCTGTTTTTCTGACACATTTGTGAAGAAAGAGGTGGATTGGGCAGGGCGCCAGCCCCATGAGCTAGATCGGGAGGTCTGGGTCGGCTGAAGGAGGGCAGTCGGGGAGCTAAACACCCTGGGAAGGAGCTCGATGGGGAGCAGACAGGAGGGGCCAGAGGCAGAGCACCCTGCCCTCAGTATCGTGTGTGACCGTGACAGCCTTCAGCCCATTCATGCGGGGGTCCCAGCTTCCTGTGCGTCCAGCCTTCCACCAGGACCCTGGGATGCCGGGACCTGCACATCCCACCTGGAGTCTGTTCCCAGCCAGGGTCGTGGCTCCTGTGCACTGTGGGCTCCAAGCAGGGGCGACCTCAGCCACGGGCGTCCCTGTGTAGATGCCACGGAAGAGTATAGCCTGTGGTTCTTATAAGTAAAGCAATTACCATCCTCAGTATAATTAAGCCACGTGCTTTGATACAGATTCTTTAGATACATGCCTGTGGGTTTTTTTAAGGTTAGTATTTGCAGACAGAGATTCAACTCATAGTATATTTTGAAATCTCCATTTAATGAAATACCATGTTATTTGACTCACTGTGGTTTTTTTTTTCTTTCCTCCTAGCTTGTTTATGAGTTTTTCTTAAGACTTTTAGAGTCTCCAGATTTCCAACCTAATATAGCGAAGAAATATATTGATCAGAAGTTTGTATTGCAGGTAAGGCCCAGATTAGCTGAAGCTACAGATTGCGTGATCTACGCAGAGAGCATTACCGTGTCACTGAGTGTCTTTTTCTCCTTGAAGCTTTTAGAGCTCTTTGACAGTGAAGATCCCCGCGAGAGAGATTTTCTCAAAACTACCCTTCACAGAATCTATGGAAAATTCTTAGGCTTAAGAGCTTACATCAGAAAACAGATAAATAATATATTTTATAGGTAAGTCCGTGCACGGTGGCCTTCCCCTCTTGCACGCCGATGGTCCCGTCACACTTAGCCTCACCGTTTTCCTTCAGAGGCTGAGGAGCAGGAGGGGCTGTTTGTGAGCAGCCGGCCTGTCGTGTGCAGCTGGGGGCCCATCTACACCTCTTGCCTCGGCGCTGGGCAGGGCCCCTTCGCTCTGCCTGCTCCCCTACCCCCCCACCCCCCACCCCATGGCTCGCACCCCAACCTGTGGTCCAGCTCTTATCAGCAGGCTGGGCACCCCAAGCCTGGCTCCCTCTGGACCCACCCAGAGCCGCACCAGCTCACGCTTCCCTGTGGATCTTGGTGGAAGGAGGAGGGTGGGGGGTGGCGCAGGGGCTCTTTGGAGGCGTCCTTGCTGGAAGCAGTGGGTGAGGCAGAGCAGCGACCAGGGCCTCCCCAGGCCTGCAGGTCCACGGGGGCCGGCTCGGCCCTGGTATGGTGGAGGAGGGCCGCGCCCCAGGGTTCAGGGAAGAGTGTCCCTCAAGTGTTCAGCTTGACCCCCTTCTCCCTTCGCACACTGGCCCACCTCCACCTCTGTGAACCTGGGTGCTAACACCCCTAGATCCGCCGACTCCTGCGCCAGCATGCTCCTCGGATGAGCAGATGTAGGTTCTGGGTGAGCCCCCGGTGCCCCGCACATCCTCCCGTTTTCCACCAGCCCTTCTCCTCACCTGCCCGGGCTCTGGAAACAGACCCACACCAGAAAGGCCCCAGCGTGGCGGGTGGTCTGGTCTCCTGGGAGGGCAGGCTGGTCTCACAGCTCCAGCTCCAGATTCCTGCCCGGCTCCTGGGGGCGCCCGATAAATGTCCGTGGACAAAACCCTTAGCATAGTTCCTTCTCTGCCCCTGGAAGCAGTAAGGGGCAGTTCAGCCCCAAGCCCCCGGCTCTGGGATGCCTCAGGTGGTGCTGAATCCCGGCGCTGACGGGCATCTGCTGTGAGGTTGGAAGGCCGGCGGGTTTTGTGGGACGGGGTGGCCTGGGGGCACCCGCACAGAGCACCCCAGTAGCCTGGCCGGGGCCTTTTTAGTGGCCGTGACCAAGCAGGGAAAGCAGAGGGGCTGAGACAGTGGGCGAGACACAGGGTCCTGTAGCCAAGACCAGCGGCCCTCTCTGGGAATTCCGCCCCAGGGCCGGCCTGCCCCAGCCGTCCCTCACCCCGCCCGCCCGCCTGCAGGTCGGCAGGGTCTGGCGCCCCCCACTTTATCTGCAGACTTGACAATGCAGTTTGGCGTCAGAGCTGTCCAGCTCACGAATGGCCTCCCTTCAGACTCCCTCCACGCTCCACATGGCCCATTTATATGGCGGAGCCCAGGCTGGACCCATGACTTAGAGGGGTGACGTCGTGTTTCCTAAATGTCATGTTCCTGTTCTGTCTTTGTTGGTGTAGTGTTTCCTTTTTAACAAGATCGTTCCTTGGCTGATGTGCTTATATATCAAAGCATAGCATCCCCTGTTTAATCAACAGCAAGCAGGTAGGATTTCAGTTCCGGTCTTTTAGACTAAAGTGGAGGAAGCTCTGCCTGAAGGTTCCTTCCCTGGGCAGGTGGGTTCTGTTCTGTGCAGAACCACCAGTCAGTGCTGCGTGCAGGGAGGAGAGGCTGCCTCGTACCTGAGGAACCGTGACCTCGGCCTGGAATGCCTGACCAGGTGGTTGTCCAGAAGTTTGTCACCCGGTACAGCTCAGCTCTCCCTGCGCGCTCGGTGCTGGGCATGTGGCCTTCTCCTCTTATCTTCAGTGATCCCGTCTGTAAGAACCGCCCCTGATGGGTGCGGTCAGAAGGGAGCTGGTTCTGTGGGCTCCGTGACCAGCCTGGTCTCCACCTTCGGCACCACCCGCTCCTCACTTCATGTGAGAAAGATGGAGAGGGTCCCCAGGAGCTGCACCCCGCTCGCTGCGCCCCACGTGGCGCAGCCGCGGCTTGTAAGACGGTCTCCGACGCGCTCGGCCCCGTCCCCGAGCTGCTGGTGCGAGGCCCCTACCTAGGCCTGTGCTTTCTCAAGTCTAGTCAGTGTCTTCACAGCTGAGTCAGGCACAGCCCGGCTGAGGGCTGGCAGCTCCGGGTGAGGGCTTGCACCCGTCTTGGTCACTGGTGGAGCCCGAAGGTTAGGTGGCAGGTAGAGCCGGGCCTCAGCCTCTGCTGCCAAGGCGCCCCTGCAGCCTTCTCGGAAGCTTCGGTCAGCCATCTGCTGGCCCTCGCGTCCCGTGACCCGCCCAGGCCCCAGGAACTCGAGGCAGAGGCCGCAGTGGCTGCCGGCGCCCCACAGGGCCTGGCCTCGGCCTGGGGCAAGCTGGCTTCTTCCCTTGGTATGGGTCAGAGCTACTCGGGGAGGTGAGCACAGCCCAGCTTCGAGGGGGACCAGCTTCCGCCTCCGTGTGAGGTGCAGAGCGCCTCACCCCTCATGAGAGGGGTGCATGGCATCCATTTGTGGGGGCCCTGTCCTTGACAGGTTTCAGTCCAGCGCGGGGGGAGTCCTGGCTCCTTTGTGTGGAAGGAGGAAGGAACGCCACAGCTCTGCTCCGCATGGACCCTTAGGGCTGCCTCCCATTTTGCACCCGCTTTCTTGCTCTCCTCTGGAAAAGAAGGAAGGGGGCTGTACTTGCTTTTTCTTTTCTGTGAAGTGAAGTGACGTCGCTCAGGCGTGTCCGACTCTTTGCGACCCCATGGACTGTAGCCTGCCAGGCTCCTCCATCCATGGGATTCTCCAGGCAGGAGTACTGGAGTGGGGTGCCATTTCCTTCTCCAGGGGATCTTCCCAACCCAGGGATCGAACCCGGGTCTCCCGCACTGCAGGCAGACTCTAACGTTTGAGCCACCAGGGAAACCTTCTGTTTCCTGTACCTGCTCCACATCTATCGAGTAATCCAAATTAAGAGTTTATCGATGAGAAGATAGTAAAGTTGATTTAGGAAAACAGAATGGCTGCCGGCTCCAGGCCACCCTTGTTTAAACGTCGGCGCTGGTGGCGCTGGGTCACAGGTGGCACCCAGGGGCCTGGCCGCCTCCAAGCGTCAGGAGCCAGAGCCAAGCTCTCAGGCTTCAGGAGCCTGGCCCTGCTGCTGCCTGCCCAGCCGCCCCGGTGGACACAGAGGAATAGAAACAGAAGTGGGCCAGCCGTGCTGGACAAAAATGTAACTTTGTACGTCTGAGCCGTTTTTAAGTATTTCTGGTAAAACAGGTGAAGCGAAGGGAGCCTTGAGTTCCATGAGCTGAAGCTCCTCCCCGTGTAGATGTCCGAGGAGGCTGGAGCTCCCTAGGGGCCAGCTTTCCAGCTCAGGGCAGGGCGGCAGGGCGGCGGGGCCGATGTGTCTGAGGCTGGCACGGCCTCCACACGCCACGCAGCCTTGCTGTCACCAGCCTGGCCACCACGATCCATCACGGGCACACCCCTGCCTCAGCTCCATGCTGCGACCACACCACTGTGCTCTGCTGCTCAGTGGTTGTCACCCGGGTCCCTGTGGGCTCAGCTCCGATCTGTCCAAGCTGGTGTCCAGGCCTCCGCGTGACTGCCTTGCCTGCCCATCACCCACCTCTGTTGTAGCCAAAGGGGTTACCTCCCTGCCTCACGACCCCATTTTTAAAAGATTGGTTCCAAAATCTAGAGACATGAGACCCGCTCCTCGGAAGCGTGTCACACTTTGTGTCCGACCTGGTCTTTACCTTAATGTCCCTATTCCATTTGTTTCAAATGATGACAATGAAAATTTTTATTCATTGCGAACTTATTTTTGGCCCGAAGCTGGCTCTAAACTGGTAGTGTTTGTCTGCTAGCCAGGAACGTTTTTCAAACACCAGCCCCCTCTGGCTTCAGGCAGAATTCGCTGCGTGTTCTGGGATAGGCTGACTCCAGGCGAGCCAAGTTGTGGGGCGGCAGTGGGTTGTTCCTGGGGGACCCTTGGAGAGAGAAGACGCTGTCCTGTTTCCTGTCCCTGGCCCCAGTAGACTCAGCAGTCGTGTCTCAGAGGCCAGGCTTGGCCCTCACACCAGGGACGTGTTGACAATAAGTCCTGGTCTGCTGCCTCAGGCTGACACAGGCGCTGGGAGCCCCAGGGACCACGCACGGGGCCCAAGGGAGCGGCTGCTCAGACGGGTTTCAGAAGATGGCAGTTGAAGCAACGTAGGAAAAGTGTGGGGTGTCAGGGAGGAGGTAAGGGAGCCAGCCCCAGTGGTAAGGAAGTAGCTTGTACCCTTTGCAGAGACCATGCTAAATATCGGAGGCTTTAAAATTGAGTCAGGTGTCAGCTTAGCTTGAGATGCAGCAAAAAAATAAAAGCAAACAGCAGGCTATTTGTTGTCACATCCGGGTGTTGAGATGCAGTGCTAACTGTAAACATCCTTCCCAATTTATGTTTGAAACTTTCAAAGTGAAATATTCGGGAGAAACGGGAGCGAGCCCTGCTCCCTGCCCCCTGAGTATTGCACACCCAGGCCTTGAGGAGTCTCTGATAACAGTTAGTGGTGCTTCTCGTTGCCTGGCTACATGGTTTTCTTCCTAAAAGCCTTGTTTTCTTCTTCAGAGCATTTTCATCTTTTCTAGCCATGATTTCAGCATTCTAATTCTAAATGACATCTTGCTTTTTCCAGATTTATTTATGAAACAGAGCATCACAATGGCATAGCAGAATTACTGGAAATATTGGGAAGGTAAGCTGTCTCTCTGTTAATTGGCAGTGAACAGCCTTTGGTGGGGTTTGTGCCAAAGCCATCCAGTTCACTGCGTTCAGCCGCCCCCCCAGAGCAGGGCAGAGCAGGCTGTCCTCTGAAGGAACTGGAATCAGCCTCACTGAGTGGCAGGGGCTGGTGAGCCCTCGGATCAGGACTGAGTGACGGGACTCTCCCATCGTATGGTTCCATATGTAGATTCTGTTCCATGTATATATACCTCGGTAGCATTACTATGGGAACCCATCTCAATTATTTCCTCAAGAGCAGTGCTAAAAATAGCTACATTAAGAAGGTTTATATCTGACACTTAGAAGAAGAATAGGTCATTTATTATACATTTGGGGTATTGAGTAAATACTAGTATTTCAAATTGCTTTGATTTTATAAATTTTTCATATGTATTCTTATAAACTAACATTTCAAAAATGTCACTGTCTTAATCCAAGTAGAGTTCTTGCTTCCTATCATTTTTTTTTAATCAACGACCAATAGGTCTTCTCCCAGGCCTCCTAACTCACTGATTCTCAAACAGCCTTCCTCAGGGTTCCACACTGAATAAGCTCGAAAGTGCTTTTTCCCCAACACCTCAGTTCACGTTAGAAGCTAAAGGTTCTGAGGAGTCCTGCGGGGAGGAAACTGTCCTCCTGTTCAGTCTAGTAACTCCCAAAGCTGTTAGAACACCGTTGCAGTGTTGTCATCTGGCGAACCGAGGCCCAGTCGTTCTGAAAACAACTTCCCTCGCCGTTTCAGATAAAATGTAAAGCTAACAACAGTCCTCGTGGCGAGCTCCTCTCTGACACGGTCCCGGGTTCTCTCTCAGCAGAGAGCAGTGAGCACGAGAGTGGGTGCCCTTGTTGTGCCTTACTTAACACTCGCGCCTCCTGTTTCCTTCCCTGTGAAATGGGAAGGTAATCGTGTTCATGTCTGAGATTGTTGCAAGGCTGAGGTGAGCCAAGTGACGTGTCCGGACAGCCCCCACACCACACACGAGGTCCTCTCCTGTCCCCTCGTTTGAATGCGCAAATCACCCCAGTGGTCACTTCGGACTGATCCTGCCTGAGTGCCCAGCGTGCCAGGCTCACAAACAAGGCACCAGTTGAGAAACTGCTGTAACACTTCTGCAGCTCTCAGCAACTTACCTGAGTGTAAAACGCCAAGTAGGTAACTACGCCCTCGATGTTGCAGATGAAAACTTCAGCTTGGAGGTTAAGAGCAGGGGATCCCCTTTCCCTGCAGAAGGGAACAGCTTTCTTGTTGATTTTTAAATGACCCCCACTCTGCACACGCAGACTGTTCTGCCAGCACTAGAATAAAGAGGCAGGATTTCTCTGGGGAAGTGAGTGAGAATTCCAGACGATGGTGGAGGCTGAAGGAAGGCGCTGGTGCCCACCCGAGCTGCCGGTCTCAGGGCCCTGCCTGGTGGAGGAGGTTTTGCCCCCAGAGGCTCCCACTACTCCGGGTAGCCACCTGTGAGCTCAGAATTTTTAAATCACCCTGCAGTTCCAAAGATAGAAATGACTGTGCTTCCTGAAAGGGACCTAACAGTCTTTTAATTTTTGCCACTATCCGCCCTCCTTTTTTCTGACACTCATAATTTGCTTGCTGGTTTTCATGGTGAACACAAAAACTAAAAAACGGCGAGATACGTTTTTTAACCTGGAATTTGTAAATATTCAAACTTTGAATAAATTCTGTTTTCACAGTATAATTAACGGATTTGCCTTACCACTAAAAGAAGAGCACAAGATTTTCTTATTGAAGGTGTTATTACCTTTGCACAAAGTGAAGTCTCTGAGCGTCTACCATCCGCAGGTGAGGGCTCCTCCCTCGACGGTCGGTGGGGCCTCGGGAGGGAGCGTGGCCGTCTCTGCTTGGACCTCAGTGAACTTGGGATGTTGAACCCCAGCCTTCAGCAGGGAGTGCTTTCTCTGTTACATCACATGTGGACTTGGGTATCAGGATTCCGATGATGAGTGAAAGGATAAGGGAGTAAAGGAGATTGCTTTTTAAGAATATCAGAAAATTCTCAAGAATGGAGAATTTCAAAATTGGTTGTCAGTATCGAAAAGGGAGCGGTTCACACAATGAAGGGGTCAAGGAAGACCTCTCGGAGGAAGACTTCCTGTGGCGGGATAGAAACCTCGCACCCCAAAGACGACACCGCTGTGTCTGCCCGCCAGTAAAGTGGCAGGACGACAGGTTGTTTGGGGACTTCCCCAGCGGTCCAGTGGTTAGGGCTCTGCACTTCCACCGTAGGGGTCACGGGTTTGATCCCCAGTCAGGGAACTAAGATTCCACAAGCCACATGGTGCAGCCAAAAGAATAAAAAAAGTATATATTTCCAAACAAAAAGTTGTTTGTTTTTTTTTTTTGAAGCTGTGGAGTTTTTATAACTTTGTAAACATCTGTTTACAATTACACTGAAAAACTAATCCATAAATGGTTTCTAACTGGTTGTTTGGCTGCATTTCCCCCAGGAAATTTGGATTTTCCTTCACACTTTTCTTCTAAGTTCCATGTAGACAGAAATAAGCCACACTGACGCGGCTCGGGAAGTTTCGGGTCCTTGTCTAGGTCTGAGAACCAGGAAACACCCCCCTGCATTCTGTGGGGCCTCCCTCGAGGAGTGTGCCTCATAGCATCAGAAAGTGTGTTCCTGGGTGGTAGTTGGTGGTTTAGTCACTAAATCGTGTCCAACTCTTTGTGACCCCATGGACTGTGGCCCTCCAGGCTCCTCTGTCCTTGGGATTCTCCAGGTAAGAACAGTGGAGTGGGTTGCCATTTCCTTCTCCAGGCGATCTTCCCAACCCAGGGATTGAACCTGTGTCTCCTGCATTACAGGTGGATTTTTTACCAGCGGAGCCACTGGGGAACCCAGCCATTCTAATAACACTGGCTTCCTGAGAAATCTTTTACTTAGAGTTTTTTCTCTGCTTCCTATTAACTGGTAACATCTTTACATCCAACCAATTTATTATCACGTTAGTTGTTCTGTATTAGAAATTAATAGTTTAGGGATTTAAGATGGAAACAGATTTTTTTTCCCCCAGCAGTTAGATTACTTGTTCATTACGGTGTCCAAAAGGCCACAGGGAAAGTCCTCACCAGCCCTGGGCTGACTTGGCAGTCTTGGTCTAAAAGACCGTCTCCTGGGTTGGTTTTTTTTTTTTTTTCAGCTTCCTGATGTTCCTTCTCCAGTTGACCTGTGTCGCACATCGGTCCTGGGTCCCTCCCTGAGAGTCCCTCCCGGGGTGGGAGGTGGGGGGCATGGGTCACGTCCAGGCCTGTCTCCCAGGGGAAGGTGTCTGGCGGTGATGCCGCGTTTCCTTGGTAACGTGCGGTGTTAACACTCTGTCTCTCTCGCGTAGCTGGCCTACTGCGTGGTGCAGTTTTTAGAGAAGGACAGCACCCTCACTGAGCCGGTAAGTACAGCCGCTCGCTCAGGGCCCTGCGGTGTGGTGTGCGCACTGCAGCTATCAGCCTTGCAGTCTGGCTCCTCCACCTTCACCACGACAGCCTCTCCCTCCTAAGTTACAGCACCGACGGACGCAGACCGATCTTATTCGTGTGTTACGAGCTTTCAAACTGTAGCAATTTTAATTACAAGTCCCCTTGCCAAAGTGACTCTTATGTAATAAGATGGCCACCTTATCCCGCATTGCCATTTACTCTGAGTGAACGGCACGGCTGCTGAATCGCGTGCGGTTTAATGCTTCCACATCGCTTGGTTTAACAGCACAGTTTACTGACTTCAGTCAGAGGAAGTGTAGTAAGGGTTCAAAATGCCTATACTAAAGAGCTTTTGCTGTTTTGAAAATTCTCCCAAGTTAGAGTGTAACTATTTTATGATCATTGTATCATAAATGAACGTTAGATTGCCACCGTCGGTGTTTAGATTTCCAGGTTTCTTGGCACTTTATCTTTATTAAAAATAAAAAGGCTGTTGTCACTTAGATTCACAAAGTTGGGTGTGTCAGGTGGCCGTTGAAGCGTTTGAATACACTTTTTTCACCAGCTTTATTGAGGTGTAATTCTGTGCCATGCAGCTCACCCACCTAACGTGTGTGGTTCAATGGTTTTTTGTATACTAGGTCATTAATTTCTTCAAATGTGGTAGAATATACCGTATAACAAGATTGTTATTTGAAGGTTACAGTTTTGTCGTTGTCCAGTCGCTATAGTCGTGTCTGACTCTGATCCCGTGGGCTGCAGCACACCAGGCTTCCCTGTCCACTCCCTCCTGGAGTTTGCCCAGGCTCGTGTCCTTTGAGTCGATAATGCTGTTGAGGGGCATTGATTCCATTCAGGATGTTGTGCAGCTGCCACCACCGTTTCTAAAACTTTGTCAGCGCCCCAGACAGAAGCTCTGTCTTCGTTAAGCAGGGTTGCCCCGTTTGCCCTCCACCCTCCCCGTGATAACCTCAGCTGTCCTCTCTGTCCTGAATTTGACTGCTCTAGATTCCGGATGTGAGTGGACTCGTCCAGGATTTGTCCTTCTGCAGCTGGCTTGTCTCAGTGTCATGTGCTCAGGGTTTGTGTGTGCTGCCGCGTGTGCCAGAACTTCACTCCTTGTCGGGACTGAGTAGTGTTCCGTTGCGTGGCTAGACCGCGTGTGGGTAGCACGCTCACCTGTCAGCGGAAACTCGCGTTGTTTCCATACTTCAGCTTTTGTGAACATCTGTGTGCAAACATTTCTTCGCGTCCCGGCTTTCAGTTCTTTTGTGTATAAACCAGGAAGTGGACGTGCTGAATCGTTTGGTAATTCTGTGGAGATGCTGTCCCGTTCTCCACGGCAGCCGCACCGTTCTGCATTCCCACCCGCAGCCACAGGACTCCAGCTGACCCACACCCTCGCAGACACTTGCTGTTCTCCGTTCTTTTTACTGTAACCCTTCTAGTGAGTGTGAAGGAGTATCTCATGGTTTTTTATTTGCATTTCCCCAATGACTAACGATGTTGGGCATCTTTACACATGTATATTAGCCATGTGTGTTTATTCTTTGGAGAAATCTCTTAAATTCATTGCCCATTTTTAATTGGGCTGGTTTACTGTTGAGTAACAGAGCAGGAAGTGTCAGGTGCCAGTTTAAAGGTTGGAACACGTTGAAAAATCACTACTGGAGTGAAAAGGTGACTGTCGTAATTCCTGACTCCTCCTTGTCCTTTAGTGGTCTTCCACAGTTTCCTTGTTGAAATTGTAATTTTTATAGTGAAAAAAAGAAATTCTTAATACTGTATCCTGAGTTAAACTGCTTCTGATCTCTCCTTTCTTTGTAAGCTTTTAAATTCCACATGTGGCCACCCCCCTTCACCCTAAAATTCAGGGAAAGCCCCTGGTCATACTGCTCAGCTTCTGCCTGCAGGGGGAACAGGAGCCCCCTGCTCTGCAGCCCCTCCCTGGTCTTCCTTGCACCTCTGCCTCAGCTCTGACCAACATTCTGGACGTCCACCTCCCAAACCAGGAGATGTACCAAATCTTACCAGACTTCCGTACCAAACACAAAAGTATTTACTGCAATTTAGGTTGAGGACGTGTTATTTTATCCTCCTACTAAACTGACGACATGTTTAGATAGGGAAAGAAAAATGAGATAGCACTAATAATAAAAAAGCCCTTTTTAATGTCTTTCTAGTGACACATCCTAATTCCTGTCTATATTTGCAATTCTTTTCCAAACTGTTATATGAAGAAATTTTAACGCGAACCCTGCTCTTTTCCTACTATTCCTACTTCAAAAATAAGAAGAGTGTGCAGTTTCCTTGTGTGATATTTCTTTGTGCATATTTCTCATGCTGTCTAGTGGCTAAAGAATTCACTGACTCTTACCTTACATTTTTATCATGGAATCAGGTTTTCTCACCAAGCCACCCCCTGCAGGTTCTGTCCACCTGCACACCCCCCACCCTGCCCCCCCCCACCACCATCTGTCAGAACCTGGTCCTAATCCTGCTCCAGCAAGACTCAGTCAATGCCTGCACCCCCTTCTCTCTCTCACCTGGAAGTAATATGGCTGCTGATAAAGCTTATGCATGTGTGCCTAGTCGCTCAGTCGTGTCCGACTCTTTGCAACCCCATGGCCTGCAGCCCACCAGGCTCCTCTGTCCATGGGTATTCTCCAGGCAAGAATACTGGAGTGGGTTTCCACGCCCTCCTTCAGGGGATCTTCCTGACCCAGGGGTCAAACCCAGGTCTCGTCTCCTGCATTGCAGGCAGATTATTTACCATCTAAGCCACCAGGGAAACCCAAGAATACTGGAGTGGTTAGCCTGTCCCTTTTCCAGAGGATCTTCCTGACTCAGGAAATCAAACCAGGGTTTCATGCATTGCAGGAGGATTCTTTAACAGCTGAACTGCCATATAAATTCCCACTAATAATAAGCTAATACAACTTTTCAGCAGTGAGAGCTTTTAACTGTAGTTGTCTGAAAGAAGGCAGGAGACAGACAGTGTCCTTCCTGGCTTCAGTGGGGTCCTTCTGTCTTAGATAGTAGATAGATAACACTGACTCGGCATGAGCCCAAAGCTACTTCAGGTCCCCCCACACGCAGTCCCCAGTATTTCCACCCAGAACCACTTCATTTCTTGATTTCCTATAGCACAAGTAATATAATAGCACCCTTGATTACAGAGTGCTATTAAAGATGTTAATGTAAAAAAAAAAAGTTTACAAATGTTCAGACCCTCGCCTCAGTAATTTCCTTCCTTTAGAATTCATGTGTTACGAAAATCCAAAGCCCATCTTGTCTGACTTCAGCATCAAAGGTATGTAGAGAGTTTGATGAAGGTGTAAGCCCTTGTGAAGGCACTGGGATGGGCACTCGGCCTGCGTCTCACGGTCCTGCACCCACGATGTACCCATTGGTGATCTGTAACTATTGTGTTGTTGTTTGTAAATTGTGTAGAGTGCCCAAAAGCCTTCTGGGCGTGTGGAACGTGTGCACTGTCGTTATAAGAGTCAGAGGCTCATCGTGGAAGTAAAATCAAGTTCCTTTTCCACCCACCTGTCCCTTGAAGCTGACCAAGTTTTGCCCCGTGGCCTTTCCCCCTGGTGTTCCAGGACAGGAGAGGGGTTTCCGGGATGCCGGGCTCACCAGCCACCACCACTGCCCCCCCACCAGCCTCCCCCTGGGAGCAGGCCGCCCGTTGGCTTCCCCAGGAGAACTCAGTCTTGAAGTGCGCCTGACAGCGAGAGCCATTGTTGGCTCAGATTAGCATTCCCTGAGCAGACTCCTGCTCCTGCAGAACATCCTCACCCTCAGAAGGAGCTGAACCAGTTGGGTATTGGTCAGAAGTCGTTCCAAACAGTGTGAAAAGTAAGCCCAGTATACAACTCTGATTCCAGAAATAAGACCTTTTCTAGAGACATTAGCCAGATAAATCAGTTGGGTTCTGTAGTTCACAGATCAGCATATTTCTCCTAGAAAAACTCCATTCTGTCAAATGACAAGGAATGGTGGGTTTGTGAAGTAATTGGCACCTGCTGAACCTTAAAAGTGATTCCAATACACAGAGTGGAGTGGGGGGCTCAAATGTCTACTAACATGATTTTGAGCAAAAAAGTAGGAAAATCATCAAATAATGCATTTTTTTAAAAATGATCCCTCTTAAAGACAGTTGTGTCTTAACTTCTTATGACAGACTTCAAAACTGGGGGCACTTTTTGAGTAAATTTGGAGTTTTATAAAGTGTAAGGACAGAGAAGGTTATCCAGGAGCCTGAAGGTCAGAAGCGTCCAGGCAGAGTTGTCCTCGGCAGACGCTGTTCCGAAGCTGCTCGCTTTGCCTGCGGTGCCGGCGCCCATGCTGGCAGCAGAGCTGGCGCGGTCTGCGGAGCCGGGGATGAGCAGCGAATGGAATCCCGGCCACGAGCAGCGATCCTCACCACAGTCCTGGCCCTGGCGGCCAGGAACAGCCGTGACGAGGGTAGATGGCTGCGTTAGGCGACAGGTCACCGTCGTTCAGTTACATAGGTCTTCGCTTAACAGACACGCGCATAATGTTTTGGAGAAGGAAATGGCAACCCACTCCAGTGTTCTTGCCTGGAGAATCCCAGGGACGGGGGAGCCTGGTGGGCTGCTGTCTATGGGGTTGCACAGAGTCGGACACGACTGAAGCGACTTAGCAGCAGCAGCAGCATAATGTTTGGCATCATTGTACCATTTTGGGCTTAAGGTAGCTAAATTCTTAGGGATACTACTAGTCTGCATTACCCATCAGATATTTTGGGTGAACAGCCTCTACTGGTAGGAAGTTTGGGAAATGTAGGAACACGATGAAGAAAGGCTGCCCAGCAGGGACTTTGCCTGTGTCACGGGCAAGGAACCTAGCGGCCAGCACTCACCAGCCAGGCCGCTGCCACCCCACCAGGCACGCCTCACGGGGAACGGCTGCACAGACCTGCACTGGGGCCCTGGCCCGGGCCAGGCTCACCCCCGCACTGCAGCCAGCGCTCCACAGGCGCTTGTGTGGATTTGGTAATAACGTCCTCTCAGCAGTCCCAAGGCGAGGCTTGTCGTTCCCCTTGGTACTTAAGGAGAGCTCCGGGACACTGAGGGGCTGGTACCAGCCCGTGGCCACGCAGAGGGCTTGCCAGCAGCCTCAGTACTTCACAGCATTTCACATCTCTCTTTCTGATGTGTTTTAACACATTGAAAACACTGTACACAGCTATGTATGTATATGTGTGTTCAGTCGCTGAGTTGTGTCTGACTCTTTGCAACCCCATGGAGCCCGCCAAGCTCCTCTGTCCATGGGATTTTTCAGGCAAGAAGACTGGAGTAGGTTGCCATTTCCTCCTTCAACAGATATTCTCGACCCAGGGTTCCGATCCATATCTCCTGCCTTGCAGGTGGATTCTTTACCACATAAGCCACCTGTGTATGTATGTGTGTAAATACATATGACGAGTCAGTTGATTTGAGAGAGAAATGGATTGTGCCTATGTATGTGTGTCTCCACCCTAAGACATTTATACAAATTCATATGCTCTACATTTCTCAATTGGTCTTATTTTCTCTAAACTCACCTAACTGCATATCTTTTTTTTTTTTTTTTAATTTAAAGATCTGACTCTTACTGAGAGGGTGGTTAAACAGAGTAGGTCACATAAATTAAAACTGTGATTCTAAAGTATGTAAGATTAGGTCTGGCTCATGGTTCAGATTGTAAAGAATCTGCCTGCCGTGCAGGAGACCCGGGTTCAATCCCTGGGTCAGGAAGATCCCCTGGAGAAGGGCATGGTAACCCCCAATTCCAATATTCTTGCCTGGAGAATCCCAAGGACAGAGGAGCCTGGCGGGCACCAGTCCATGGGGTTGCAAAGAGTCAGTTACAGCTGAGCGACTAACACCTTGAACACTAATTATAAAAGCCCACGTTCTCAACCACTGAATCACTGTTCCTTCTTACAAGGGAGAAAGCACCACCTCATCTGTGGCTTCTCAGAGGGGACCCCTGAGCAGGGGAGCAGGCCGTGACCCCCGTGTGTTCTCTCTTCTGTAGGTGGTAATGGCACTTCTCAAGTACTGGCCAAAGACCCACAGTCCAAAAGAAGTCATGTTCCTGAACGAATTGGAAGAGATTCTGGATGTCATTGAGCCGTCAGAGTTCGTGAAGATCATGGAGCCTCTTTTCCGGCAGCTGGCCAAGTGCGTCTCCAGCCCTCACTTCCAGGTAGGGCGCCGCAGAGAGCGGCCTCGAGTCGTCCCCTCAGGAGCTGGTGGGTCCCGGGGCATCGCTGGTGGTGTTCTTGCCCTTCAGGTAATCTGAAGGTGACAATCAGGCTTTCGCCTCAGCTGTAACACGTTGAGGCTTCGGGTCTATGAAATAAGCCTCCAGTGCCTCGTCCCGCCCTGCCACTAAAGACACGCTTCTCAGTAAGAGTGATTAACGGCAGCTTCTCTGTAAGCCGCCTCTGTCTCTGCGTTCCCTGGGCTGCCAGACACACACAGCCTTACTGTCCACAGCTGAGATCTCAGTATTTACAGAGAATGTGCAGCTGTTTGGCTTCCACTCCCTCCCTCCATAAGCACTCCACTTCTGACACATGAGTTTTAGGAAACAGTCGTGGTTCTGATTTCCATCCCTTCCACGTCCCTGCGAGGGGGCCGCAGCCATGCCACGCCTCTCCCGATTCGCCCTCATACCCTCCCAGCCCCCGTCAGAGGTCATCCCGGTGGCTCTTCCAGCCTTTCTGCCTCCTTTTGACACACTGGGCACCCCATCGTTTTGTATCGAGACGGTATTTATGGTGAAGTCTTTGTGAACAAGGTAGAAACGTAAGCACCAAAGGAGCAGAACCTCACAGTCTCCAGGGAGTCACGATCTGGCCGGAGAGGGCGGTGTGGCTGCTCCGTCCTGCCAGCGGGTTCAGAGCTGGCCCGCGTCCCCCACCCTGCTGTCCCCAGCCGGCCACCCTGCAGCCATCTCACGCCCCCTCCCGCCGGCCCTCGGCAGGGACGGGCCCCGCCACCACCGGTTTTGAGCAGAAGCCACATTTCCGTGCGCACACGGGCTCCCCTGCCTCCCCTGCTGCCGTTCACCACGCACTGTAGCGCTAACACGTCAGACCACTCGGCGTCACGGGTTCACCCCACAGAGCGCGAGCTCCCCGACGGCGACGGCTTCTGCCTGCAGGCCTCCCCGCAGGATCCTCAGGGCCGGACGGTGCCTCCCCAGGGGGAGACGTCCTCCCCAGGGGGAGACGCCCGTAGAGGGTGCTGGGCAGCTGATGGTTAAGGAGGGCGACCTCATGTGATTTGTGGCCTCAGCACCTGGCCCGTGTCCCACAGCAGTGTTGATCCAACTCATGGAAGGCTGAGTGACCGTGATCTTGAGGGACATGGAGTCATCCGCCTCTTTGTTGAAGGCGCCTCAGGGTTACAGTCTAGAGCACTCTCATTTGCAGAAGGGATACTACCCTTCCCGTCCAGTAGAGTCCGCTCTCCCACCTGTGTGCGTACCGCCGATGAGCGCCGCGCCCTTCTGCCTTGCAGGTGGCGGAGCGGGCGCTGTACTACTGGAACAACGAGTACATCATGAGCCTGATCAGCGACAACGCGGCCAAGATCCTGCCCATCATGTTCCCGTCCCTGTACCGCAACTCCAAGACCCACTGGAACAAGTGAGCGCCCGCCGCCCGCCTTTCTTTTACCCCTTTCTAATTAACCTGTTTGTTTTTTTTTTAGTTCAAGTAGCTTTTATTTTTTGACTGCACTGGATCTTTGTTGCTGCGTACAGGCTTTTCTCTCGTTGGGGCTAGCAGGGGCTCCTCCCTAGGTGCGTGCATGGGCTTCTCACTGCAGCGTCTCTCTTGTTGCGGAGCACGGGCTCTAGATGTGCGGGCTCAGGAGTCGTGGCACACGGGCTTGGTTGCTCCACCGCATGTAGGGTCTTCCCGGACCCGGGATCACACGTGCCCCACGTGCCCTGCATAGGCCAGCGGATTCTCAACTACAGGACCACCAAGCAAGTCCTGCGCTGGCCATTTTTAAGTTTTGTGTACAGTATTTTGCTGATACTTGAAACCAATTACTATTGAATCCAAGTCTCAGTATCAGTTAAAAAAATTAGATGCCGATTTCTCCGTGGGCTGTGACCAAGCAGAAGCGTGGACTGCATCTCGCCCTTTCGTTGACATCCTGTGCCCAAGTCGGGCCCACGTAGGAGGACACAGTACCTCCCTGCCCAGCCCCGTCTTGTCCCCGGGCGGGTCAGGAGGTGCATCTTCCAGGCCTCCTCTGAAGTTCCCTCCAGAGGAGTTGAAGGTCATCACAGCCTTGGGCTCAGTCCCCGCTGGAGCACAGAGGCCACCCCTCCCATGGGGGCCCCCGGAGCCCTACTGACACTCGCCCTAGTGAGCCCCTCTGTGCCCGCTGCCCAGGCAGCCAGAGAGAAGGGGCGAGTAACCTAAACGCTACCTCGGAGTCTCTGACACCTGACTGTCCGTGCTGCTCTGCCCCCTCCTCTCACTTGACACAGGTGAGCAGACTGACGCTCGCAGCGGTCGTCTGCTAAGACTGCAAACCACGCTACCCTCCGGGCTGCCCTGGTACCCTCGTTGTGCTCATAAATAAGGAGTCAGGCTTCCGCGTCGTCCACGTTCTGCCCTTTCTGTGTTATAATCAGTGAATCCACATTTAAAGCAGGAGGGACAGAGCCCTGATATCCAGTCCCGCCCTCCTGTTTGTGGGGGGACGGCGGGGTGGGACGCGGCCCGGCCCGCCGCCGGGAGCTGGTGGGCCGCTCTGTCCGCGGGGTCTGCCGTCACCCCTTCTGCTGTTCTGGCTCACAGACTTGCCCTGCTGCCCACTGGGTCTCTCAGCCACAGCCTCCTCATCTGAAAAGTAGAGAAGATCTTGGCACTAGGACTTCCCTGGCAGTCCAGTGGTTAGGATTCCTCACTGTTACTGCCAAGGGTCCCCCAAGTCCAGGATCTAAAGTCCCACAAGCCACTTGGCTCAACCAAAGAAAAAAAAAGGAGTAAATGTTGGCACCCACTGTTCAGAGGTGATCGGTCGACCAAGATAACGTCAGGCCACATGCAGCGTGTTGCCCTGTGGTGCCCTCCACCCTGCTGTGGAGGTTGGTTGGGACGGAGTGAGTGTGCATCGGTGTAAAGCTCCTGGCGCCTGTCTGCACTCAGTGCGCTTCTGCAGCAGCCCCTCAGCCGCAGGTCTGGCTGTGGTTCCGACGGCCGGGGTAGGAGAGACGCAGCCGTGGCGGTGGGAATAGTGGCCTGGCGGTCAGTGTTCACGTGTCGCTTTCAACAAGCTTTCCTGCGTGACGTTCCTCTTCTGTTGAGCTCAGCAGGTGCTAACCAAGCCCTCGAGCTAAGCCCCAGCTCCTGCGTGTGGTGCAGAGCGCTGCAAAGGCCGGCAGTGACGGCTTATGTCCCTGCCCCCTGCAAAGACAGGCGTGTCCTGTTAGATGTTTGCTAAACAGGGTCTGGTTTTATTATAGTGAATTAAATACCAGTTAAGACTTGCGAGTCGAGTTTTTGGTTGTTGCTCCCAATTCTGTGGGTTGACCAGGCTCCGAGGGGCAGTCCTCTGCCCGAATCACGGGGTGGGGGTGGGGGGGTCCCTCACGTGGCTGCAGCTGATGACAGGTGAGACCGGAGTCCTCCTGAGGCCCTGCCGGGAGGGGGACAGCTGGGCCCTCCCCCTCCTGGTGTCAGCGCCTGAGACCTGAGCTGGATTAAGCTGATCGGTAGCAGTTTCGTTTAACACTCTCCTAAGCTGTGCTCTGGCAGTGTCAACATTAGTTTTTTGTCCTTAGTAAGATTGAAAGGAAGCTGACGTCTACAGGAAGTAAAACGGTTCCATTATTCTCTGTATGACTAACCTTGCCTTAACTGTACCTGTTCAAGGTTCAGCGTTTCTTATTCGACTTCCAAGTAATGATGCGGCTTTTGGCTGCCATTAGCAAGGTCGGTGAGCCAGAAGGCCCAGGCGCTGAGAGGAGAGGCGTGGTGAAGCAGGGCTGCCTCTGAGAAAACCAGCAAGGAGTCAAAAAGTCACAGGCTTTTAACTCTGAAGCTTAGGAGACTTGTGGGACTATTGAAATACGCTGCCAGGCTGGGAGAGGAAGGAGTGTGTGGTGGGGGAGGGGAGGGAGAGGGATCCAAAAAGATGAATAAGATGAAGCATCCTGAGTTTGAACACGAAGCTCTCGTTGCAGGACAATACATGGCTTGATATACAACGCACTGAAGCTCTTCATGGAGATGAACCAAAAACTGTTTGATGACTGCACCCAGCAGTTTAAAGCAGAGAAACTGAAGTAAGTTGCTCTTTTCAACAGTTACTCTTTCAAGGATTTTTTTCCCCTTGATCCTGAATAAACCTCTGCCACTAGTTTGTCCTAAAAAGTTATTCTTCACTTCAAAGCAAAGTCTGCCCTGTTGTACTGGAAAGCAAATTAAATCTTTGTGATGAAAACGTATTTTCTAAGTTAGCTATTCTCTGGCGCCTCCGTGGTAGCTAGGACTGAACGCTTCCATTCCCGAGGGCCCAGGTTCAGTCTCGGGGAAGTGAGATCCCACAAGCCTCACAGCCCGCCCCTCCGCAAAAAAACAGACCTTAGCTATTCCTTCCCTTATTCTACCAGTTCAGTCATCTTTGCAAAAAGTACATGTAATAATCAAGAATTTAACTTTCAAAATCTTTACATTTCTCAGGGGACACTTAAAAACAGGAATGTGTAGTGATTTTTCATGGTCATCAGGCAGGAATTTAGATTCTATCCTGTAAGTTTTGTGTAAGAAAGCCGGAACTTCATCCAGCGTAGCTTTATTGTTCTGACTTGTTGATCTCCATAAATTCGGGCATTCTCTCTAGAGTCTGGTGCCTGAGTCCCTCACAAAATCAGGACCCTGCTCTCGTGCCCTGAGGATGCCAGAGCCCACACCTGCACAGGGACACGCTCAATGAGGCCGTCCCCGAGCGGTGCTGGGAACGGCGTGCTGTATCCATTATTAGAATCACACAGCCATGTTCGTTCCTCAGTGTGTGTCTACCTGTATGCCAGGCCCTGCTGTGAATAAGACAAACAAAAACCCTTGCCCTTCTGGAGTTTCTGCCCTGGGCGGTGCAGAAAGAGAAAGATAGCAAAACATCAACGAGTGTGTGAGAGGCGGTAACAAAGGGAGCAGCAGGAGGAGGGCGCGGGGAGCTGGCCGTGGTGTCCTCAGGCCTCAGGCTGCCTGGCTCCCCTCCTGCCTCGGGTGGACGTGTGTCCAGGGCTGAAGTGCGTGACCCCCGGGGCCTGTCTGATGGTGCATCAATGTCCATGGGACATCGCATCCCTAAAAGGGACCTGATTCATCAGGCCGCACGGTTTCTAGATTTAGAGAGTCGGTCCCGTGATGAGTAATTTCCTGAAGGTCCTGTGCCTCGCGGGTGCAGACCTGCATGCTGTGCCTCTGTGAGGACGTCCTCACTTGGCTCCTCCACGCTGGGGTGCGGTCTCACTCTTCACGGGTGTAGAGACTTCTCCTCGAAGCCGTGAGCATCCTGTGACAGCGCAACAGAGCCAGGGGAGGAAGGAGGCGTGGAGGTGCTGGCACAGACGTTCCTAAGAGCTGAAATTCTTAGACGGGTTAAGGTTTTGGTGTGTTTGTAATTTTAGCTCTTTCTCCTCTAAGCCCAGTTTTGTTTTTCTCCCCCATTGCATGCCTCGTGGTCACCACTGTGACGTACGTGAGATAAGACCAGACGGTGACAAAGGGGAAGTGAGGGGTCGTGTTGCCGGCCATGGCCCCCCCTCCACTTAACGCTCTCTTGAATTTGATCTGTTTCTCTAACGCCAACGACCTTTTACTATTTTTCAGAGAGAAGCTAAAAATGAAAGAACGAGAAGAAGCGTGGGTTAAAATAGAAAACCTAGCCAAAGCAAACCCCCAGGTACTAAAAAAGAGAGTGACGTGAAAACGTCTAGGGTGTGACTTGAGTATTTTTGTGAGATAGGAGTGTGGCTTCATCGTGGGAGGGAGACAGATCCACTTCACTAACATTGTGTATGAAACTGTCTGCAATAAAAATACTTTTCAACTTTCGTATAAGTACTTATTTTGCCCCACCAAGTTTTTACCACAGGATTGGCGTTTTTATTTATTATTATTATTATGCTTTTTAAATAAGATACAGACCTTTCGAATATACTGTGGTAAAAAGAAAGCCAGGATACAACCTCTGTTCTGGGCCCAGATTACAGCTTGCTTTTCTCTCTCCGATATCATAGATGCTGTAGTTGAAACAGTACTTTCTTTTCTTTTTAATATCAAACTAATTCTACAGGGAAAAAAAATAAAAACTGGATTTGAAATAGGTGAAGTATGAAGTCAGTGACCTGTCTCCTAAAATGAGGTTTCTACAGGCCTGAGCCTTTCTCACTAACAGTGGACTGGCTTCTGTCATCTTAGCAACTAACCCTTTTCTCCCGTCCCGGCGCGCCCTGGCCAGTGGGCCCAGCGGGCGTGTCTTCTGGAAGAAGTGTCTTCTGAAGCGGTGTCCCCTGTAGAGGTGAGCCAGCTGACACCCCCCCAGACGGCCGGAGTCGGGGGCCGGAGCTGGGGCTGCTGGGGTCGTGTCCTCTGGTCGGGGGATTGGAGCAGGTCCCGGCAGGCGTTCTTCCCGGTGCTGAGTGTCCATCTGACCGTCCCTGAAGGCCCTTTCTGTGAGTCTCTGCCGCCCCTGAGAATTCTCAGGGCTGTGCTCAGCTCCCCAGAAAAGGAAAGACTTTTGTTTTCTGAGGATAACTGCTCCAGCTACCCACTAAGGTCCTGAAAGGTTCTATGAGGTGAAGCAGATGACACGCAGCCTATTTATCGCCTTTGGTGAGAAGTGTGCACAGGTCATCGTGATCTCAGGTGTTCGGTGGGGTCTCGATTAATAAAAAGTGACACGTGAATCAAAGTTGAAAATACGTCCTTCACCTTCGTAACAACATGCTGATTTGTTATTCCTGTCTGTATGCCACGCTCTTATGCAGAAGTACTGTTTCCAGATTACTGTGAAACAGTGCGGTAGTTATTGAGGCAGGTGGCTATGGGCGTATACTTTTAAGAACAGAATCTGTGCTGAACGTGAGGTTAAAATACGGCTGACGTTTGTCGTAAAGCCCTGCGTCTGGGGTGTGTTGGTGGACAGGCCGGGCCTCACGAGGCACCCGGCTGCCTTGCTCTGTTCTGACAGCTCACGTGCCGAGGTCAGACGGGGCGGAGGGTCCCAGTCAAGGTCATCAGGGCCCCCGTCACGCACGCCCTTGGAAAACAGGTGAAATGTGTACAAATCAGAGGGTCTGATTTTATTTGTTTTACCTGGAAAACAGGAATAAAACCCCATGGGAGATCCCGCTAACATATATATATGTATCGTCCTCATTCCCATTTCTGAACCTTTCCTGAATGTTCATCCATCGCGTTTTCCCTCCTTCGGCTGCTCTGTCTCCCGGCGTCTCGCGGGGTGGGCTCTGCTGGGGTCCGCCTCGTTTGTGCTGCGGAGCCCCGGGCTGAGCACCGCCCCGTCCCTCATCTGTGCCTGAGAACCACCTCCACCTCCACCTCGGCCCGTCCCATCCACACACTGCAGTCCACCGCTCCCTGTCGGAAAATACTTCATGGGCTAGTGTCTCAGAGCTGGAAATCAGGGCCTTGGTGCTCACTGTTCATTCTCGAGAGAGAGAGAAAATCTTTTCTAAATTCTAATCCTGCTTGCCATTTATGACAACCAAAAACAGTAAATAATTTTGTGGGTAATAGAGTTTGCTTTCTATCTCTGTAACGAAAGTAGGTAGTTGGGTGGTTGCAGCCTCACGCTCCATCTCGAACCTGCCATCTGAGAAGTGGTTCACCAGTTTCCTCATTTAAGGCAGCCCCCAGCCCCTCCCTCTGTTCGCGGGGGGGACCCTAGCAGTCTGCCTGGTGCTGAGCCTTGGATTTGCCCAAGCCGGGTCTCATCCGCCCTGAGACGTGGCCGCAGGTCCCCGCGTAGGCCGCTGGATTCAGAAAGCGGTGGTCCTTCAGGATTCGGGTTGTCTTAGCAGTTGTGGTGGCTTGCGTTGGGGTGTTTTTAACGTCAGACGTAATTCAGTTTAGTAAAGTCGTGAAATACGGAAGGTTTCTAACGTGAATGTGTTTTTCTCAATCCACCAAGAAGCCACACAGCGGTTTAATGCTCATCTCCCTTCTGCGGGCATCTCGTGACATGCAGTCCAGGCGCACCTCTGTGATTTTCAGATGCGGCTGTGGCTCAGCGTTCTGTCCGTTAGCAGCGAGAGGACAATGTGTGGCAGGCCCGGGGCACAGAGCCTGGCTGCCTGCCTCTCCTGTGCGAGACGAGCCTCTGGGCATGTGCGTTCCCTCTCCCACCTGTTGAAAACATCAGCCTCGGCAGGTGGGGGAAGGTTTTTATTCCTGGTGAGACTCCTCTGCCCACGCCCCTCCCCGCCCCGAGCCTGCTGGTGACACTGACTTCCTGCAGACATCACCTAGCATCCTTGTGCGAACTTCTCTTTGCCCCAAGCCCCCCAGGGGCTCAGAGTCCCCCCCGCTGCTCTCGGCACAGCCGTTCATCCGTGGGTTCTGTGTGGAGCACTGATTTTCTCCTGGCATGGCCAAAAGCTGAAATACTGGTTCAAACCCCACGCACCACCTCCTGGGCACTGCACTATCTGCCCTGCCCAGCCTGAGTCCTGCTGGGACAAGTCACGTGAGGCCCCCAGCTCCCTGTGCCAAGCAGGCCCCCTCCTCTCTCAGCTGATGGTGCCAACTGCATGTCCTAGGATACACAGATGAGAATGAGGCAGGGCCCGGGTGTCAAGGATGGGAGCCAGGTGGGAACAGGGAGAACCCAGACTGTCAGATGATACAAACATGGGGGATGATGCTGGCGAGAGTCTGGTCGTGCCTTTAGAGAGGGACACGTAAAGGAGGACTGGGGATAGGGTGGGCACAGCCGGGTGTCCCCACGCCCCCAGGACTTAAGAGCGTTGGGCTGCCTGCAGATGGAGCCAACACGTCTCAACTCAGCTGGGAGGTGCTTCAGGGGCCGGGGGTCAGGACGAATGGGGCCACTAAGGAGACCGAGCTGCTTGTGGATGGAGTGTCGTCACGGGGCAGGAGTAGGCGTGGTCAGAGTCGGGGCCGAAGCTGGAGAGGGAGCAGGACCCATGGGTTTGATCCCCTCCGCTGTGCGGGCGTCGTCCCGGCTCACCTGTGTTCAGAAAGCTCATTGGGGTGCTCTGGGGCGCCTGTGGAGACGCTGCTGCTGGCCAGGGCGGGTGGGGGCGCTGAAGGGCCTGGGCACCTTCAGTGGAAGAATCGGACTCAAGGATGTGGCTCCTGCAAGGGGGCTGAGGGCGGGAGTCTGCAAGACCCTCGGGGGCTGTGAGGGGAGACAGTTGTGTCATGCAGGCTGTGGCAGAGGAGAGAGGAGCTGGGCTGGCTGGCGCCCCAGGCCCGGGAGGGGGCGGCTTCAGGGCCGACGGTGGTCAGCGCATGGTCACAAGGTCACCCACAGCCTGGTGCCCCGCGTCCCGTCAGAGAGGCGAGACCCAGGCCTGAGGCATCAGGAGGAGAAGGGCCCCCCCGAGAGCTGAGCGGTTCTCCTGGGTGCTTGCCCGGTGGGAGGGAGGGGCTCGCTGTGGACTGGAGAGACTTCCGCCCAGACAGGAGGGCACGGTGCCGGGCAGGGAGGGCGGAGCTTCAGCTCGGGACCCCGACCCCACCCCCCCCGCCCTGGCCCGGAGCCTCGGTGGGTTAGCGTAAGGACCGCAGCAATCCTTCAGTCAGGGGCTTTTAGCACTCACGTTATAGCTTGTACTTGGAGTAGCACCCAGCTCGCAGCAGACACACGAGTGGATGCTGAGCGCTAAGGACAGTCAGGCCTCTCCAGCACCTGTGAAGCAAGCTCATCCCCCACCCCACCCCTAGTCGCACTCTCAGAAGCAGTCAGAAACCATCCTGCTCACACCAGAGCTTCCCTGGTGGCTCAGAGGTTAAAGCGTCTGCCTGCAATGTGGGAGACCCAGGTTTGATCTCTGGTTCAGGAAGATCCCCTGGAGAAGGAAATGGCACCCCACTCCACTGTTCTTGCCTGGGGAATCTCCTGGACGGAGGAGCCTGGTAGGCTGCAGTCCATGGGGTCGCAAAGAGTCGGACACGACTGAGCAGACTTCACTTCACCACACTTCACACCAGAGCCTGACTTGGCCTGGAGCCCGGGGAGAGTGGCATCCCCGGGTGCCCCGATGGGACCCCACTGGCGCATCAGGCCCCCCGCAGGGCCGGCCCCGCCTGGCAGGGTGAGGTGTGAGCTGGGGGATCGATCGAGACCACATCGTCCAGGAGGTGAACAGAGAGGCGTCAAAGGGCGGGTGTGATCCGTGCTGGGGTTGGCGAGAGTCTGGAGAATGCAGAGCAAACAGGGACATGAGTGAGGGCGGCGTGGACACAGGGAAGGCACGATGAGGCCCGCAGCTTGGGGGCAGAGGTTGGGGCTGGAGGCACAGGCTTCTGTAGGAAGCGGTCCCCATGAGCAGGCCCAGGGCGTCAGGAGGCCAAGGCTCCAGGGTGGTGTCCTGTGGCCCAGGGCTGGGAGAGCCTGGAAGTGAGGCGGCTGCTCTGCTGTCCCCGCCCGCAGGTGGGCAGGTGTAGGCCAGGCTCAGGCTCCTCCTGCACACAGGCTTCCTTGAGGAGGGGCCCCGGGGGAGGGCGGCGTCTAGAGGAGGAGCCCTGGAGCCGCCCCCCTGAGTGCTGGCCGAGAATGACTCCGCGCTTTGCATTGCAGTACGCAGTGTATAGTCAAGCGAGCACCATCAGCATCCCGGTGGCAATGGAGACAGATGGGCCTTTATTTGAAGATGTGCAGATGCTGAGAAAGACAGTGAACGAAGAGGCTCGCCAGGTAAAAGCGCGCAGAGCTCAGCTGGCCGCGCCCCTTAGAGACTTGCTTATAAGACGTGTGTGCGATTTTAGACACGTGGTGGGCTGCAGCGCCTCCCGTGCAAGCTGACGTGGAAACTCACGAGTTGGCCATCTTACGGGAAGCCTCCCATCCGTCCATCTTAGATCAAGTTAGTAGAAGCAGTTTTTAAGGGTTAATACGTGCCTGAAACGCGTTTTCTATGTTTACTCTTAAGAGTAATAATCCCAGCTCTTACCTGCAGGTCAGCTCACAGCTAGAGCGAGAACTTGAAAGGTGTGCGGTCATGTCTGCCCTGTGTGCGCCCTCTGCCCACCTCTGGCTCCTGCTCTGGCCCAGGGCCGGCCCCTTTAACTTCTCGCAGAGTTCCTGCCAGCCCCCAGGGGCCCCAGGACGCCAGGCAGAGCTCTCGTGCTGTCAACAGCAGGGTCCTGCTCAACGCGAGGGCTCTCTGGGGTCCCTCAGGCAGTACCCACAGTCACATGGTCTTGTTTCCACTTCGCAGAGATGCATATTCAGATCACCGTTGGTCCAAAGAAAGGCTCCTGTCGCTAAATCGGGAGCAGACACTATTTAGGCTTTGCAGAGGGTAGTGGGTGGAGCCACTGCCTGCGAGGGGCGCCTCGGTTGCCCTGTGTCTCTGACGGTGCCTCCCGTTCTCAGTCCAGGCAGCTGATAAGTGCTCCCCAAGTCTGGGGACATGGCCCTTTCTGACTCTAAAACTTGAATCCCCTTTGAGCTTCATAAGAATTCCTAAAGACTCCCAGCGCTACAATCCTGAAATGTAAAAACAGAGAGGCTAAAATTGAGCTGCACTCTGAATGAGAAGGCAATGGCACCCCACTCCAGTACTCTTCCCTGGAAAATCCCATGGATGGAGGAGCCTGGTAGGCTGCAGTCCATGGGGTCGTGAAGAGCCGCACACGACTGAGCGACTTTACTTTCGCTTTTCCCTTTCATGCATTGGAGAAGGAAACGGCAACCCACTCCAGTGTTCTTGCCTGGAGAATCCCAGGGACGGGGGAACCTGGTGGGCTGCTGTCTATGGGGTTGCACAGAGTCGGACACGACTGAAGCGACTTAGCAGCAGCAGCAGCTGAATGCAGATGGTTTCGAGAGGAGAGGGTCATCCTGAGCTCAGGGTTGTGTTTTTTTTTTTTAACTCTGTGTTTTTCATTCAAGTAAATTGTGTCCCCCGAGTGATCAGACAGGATTGGACATCGCCACGGGCACACGCTCTGGACCATCCAGACTGCATGGCCCCACACGGCAGCCAAGAGGCCCGTGTGCCCCGTGGCCATCTGTGGCCCGGAACACACCCAGGGACTCCCAGGCTTAATGCACAGAAGAGAACCTAGGAAGCTCATTCTTAGCTTTCTGTCACTGACAAGGTGTTGAAATGATAATATTTTGGATATACTGGGTTAAATAAAAAATGTTACTCAAATGATTTTCATTTGTTGGTTTTTCACCTTTTCAGCGTGGCTGCTAGACAGTCTGGAATTGTGTGTGTGGCCAGCGCTGTGTTCCCACCCGGCAGCACGGGCCCAGACCCCCTTCTAGGGGCTGCTGGACCCCGCCATGCCTCCTCCCTCCCGGCCAGCTCTTGGCCTCAGGTTCAGGGAAAGGCAGGTGGATGCAAACACTGAAACTACAGTGGAAAAACATCAGTGATGCATTTTTTACTTAATCCAGTTTGGATTCCATCATTTCCTCACAATAGTCTTAGCAATGAATAGCCTGAATGAAAAAAAATGAAAACCTTTATCTTTTTTCTCAGTCTTATGGGGGTGTTAATTTACTAAGGCTTGTTTTGTTTTAACTTGGAAAGGAATTTGAAGTCATTTCTTTGATTGCCATTTCGAGTTTACAGCCTCAGGTGGGCTAGAACTGCAGGCAGGCAGAGGGCTTGCATGTCAGGGTCCCTCTTAGCAGCAAGCCTGCCCGTGGGTGGCCTTCAGTCTAACCTCACGGTGGTCTTTAGGTCACTCAGGCCCAACAACACAGAAAGGGAAACCGACAGCTTACAAGCCAGTCCTGATACGTTAAATATTTTAGGGCTGGAGGGGTTTTCTTTTGGGGACGTCATTTGACGTGATAATTAAACCCAGGAAAAAGATAGACTACTCCCAAAGTGTAATGAACATACTACATAATTGTGCGATCTTTGGGTATATTTCTGACTCAGGGCCCACTCTGTAGGGGATTTAGAACACAAAACAGCATTCTTGCCCTTGAGAAAGACTGCCTTTGAAAGTCAGCTATTTCCGTGGTGGCTGCTCCTTCCCAGCTGGTTGATCTTCCAGCGGCCCCTGGAGGGCGTGTGGAGGGCGTGTCTCCTTCCCCTCTCTGAGAAGGAAGCAGCCTCTCTGCTTATCCACTCCTTAGTCCTGGGTCACTGGGTGTAGACAGGGCGTCTCTTTGTTTGCCAGTTTATTTTCATGAAACTCTTGAAATTAGATTATGAGACTGAGCTTTCTGTGTAATTGACATTCCTACAAAAATCTCCCCTCCCCGCCCCTCACGTTACCTTTAAGTGTCTATGGATCTTGCTCCTGTGTTGGAAGACTCTGTGCTATTAAGGTATCAGTTCTCTCCCAAATTAACAGAACCCAGTCAGAATCCCAACAGTCACCCTTCTCTTTTTTAAGACATTGACCAGCTAATTCTAAAACGTATACAGAAATGCAAAGGAGCTAGACTAGCTAAGATAACTCTGAATAAACTTGGAAGACTAACACCACCCGATTTCAAGACTTATTATGGATTTATGTGGATCAGTTGAACTCCCCGCCCCCACCCGACCCCCTGCAAATAGCAGCCTACCTAGTGAAGACATTTATAGTGCAGTCTCTTAGCCATAATATTTGATATGACAGGCTCTTGTCAATTTGAAAGTATTTGGAGTCATAGTCCTGAAATCCTCAAAAACACTGTCGTTAAAGCAAAGAGAAGATACTGAGATGCAGGGGAAATCTATTTTGGAGACCGAACTGACTTAAGAGGTTATGCTAAAAACTAGGCTTTTCAGTTTTTATATTTAGCAGTTTGAATATTTTCACTGCCCCTTTTAGTTTATTTTCAGCTATGTTTATTTTTTCCAAAATAACTCTTACATTCCTTCGAAGTAATTTGAATGTGGGCTCACAGCTGACGTGAGGTACGGTGCAGGAGAATGCAGCACTGCATTTACTGCAGGCAGCATTGCAGGAGAATCTTCTCCAGTGGAGGAGACCCTAATGGTTGTGCAACATACTGGGTTGGGATCCTGTGGAGAAATTCGATTCTGTATTTACCTGTCAGAACTGTGGTTTGTATTTCTTCCGAGAAAATTGTGTAACCCTATGTAGAACCTCCAAAGAGAACTAGTAAAGTTCATGTGAATGACGTTCATATACCAGAGAAATTTAAAATGTTTTGCAATTCTCATTTTTAACAGTCGGTCGGGAGGAAAGCAGTGTCGAGCGTGCAGTTAAGGAAGGTGTAGAAAGACGGAAGGTGGGAAGTGAAGGTGTTCCTTACTCCAGTACGTAGAAGTGTATTTATAAGGCTTTTTTTATATTTAGGAAAAGAACTGACAATGCTGTGTACATGAAGTATTTTCCCTTTTTCCCCCCTGTCATTCCAGCTTGTGATGGTGAAGACAAAGGCATCTGGTCCCTCAGGAGACTCTGATGAGTCCTGTCCTTGAATTAAGTAGTGGAAGCGTGCTCTCTTACCATGCGCCCACCCCAATGTTGCCCCCCACTTCCTGAATGGCCACTTTCAGAGCCGCTGTCCCACTGCGGACAGAGACCGCGTCTTTCCGGCTCACCTCCGCGGAGGTGTCCGGGGCAGCATTTCCATCTGTCTCGTCCACCCTGTCGACAGCATGCTCGCCCCTCCACCAGGGTCGCTCTTCCAGGGGTGACTTACCTGCATGACATCTCTCTCCTGCCTCCTATGTCTCTGATTTTTTTTTTTTTTTTTTTAACCTCTGTGGCTTGTGTAACTGCTCTCTGCTTTACACCCTGGTTTTAAATGGCTACACAGGAAGACTCAGCAGGTCCCTCACTCTCTCTTTCTCTCCTTCCAGAAGCTTCCCCGGTCGAGTTTGCCTTCTCAATTTGCGTTTGTTGGTTTCCAGCTCCTAGGCTTTTACTATTGCCTTTTTCTATGAAAATGTTTCTTCTCTTTGAAATGCCTGTCGGTGGCAGTTATTAAATATTTCAAGTATCTGAAAGGCTTTTGTTTTGCCTTGCTTTGCTTTGTTTTACAACTCAACATGGAATGGACATAAAATTCAGGGTAGAATTTCCCTCTGAGTTTCTCCCGGGTCGAAGGCAAACAGGCTTCACCGATGAGGGCACTTTTACAAGGGCTGTGACCATGATCAGCAGCCCCTCGGGGACTGAGGGGCCTCCAGTCTCCCGACGTGCTGGCGGTCCTGAAGCTGTCTTACACCAGTTTCCAGGAGAGAAAATCAGAATTCCTGCCTTTGCCGTAAATGAACCTTAATATCCAAATAACATTTCTAGAAACAATCCTAAAATGATGTGACACAAAATTCTTTCCAAACCTTGACATTATTATGGTCTTCATAGATAAATTTGCAAAGAACCGTAAGAAATAGTAGCTCTGCAAAGCTGAACTTTTCATATATGGTTTCTGCAAATCCCTGAATATTGTTATTAAAGCACAGAGAAGTATACTTTGTGTATCATGCCAGCAGTGCTGGCAAGCTGGCTACTCCAGGGAGTGGTCAGAGATGTGTGCTTTTTGCTATCAAGTGACTGACTTAGTACAAGTGTTTTCTGGTAGGTGTTTGCTCATCACCACCAAAGTATTGCTATTTAAGTACTATCTCCCCTTTGCTGGAGACACTTAAACAGAAAGGAAGTTGTGGTTCTGTCAAAGTTCCTTACAAACTGGCTGCCTCCTGGTATATAACGGTGTGTTGAGGCAACTTTGATGGCTTCTTGTTTTGTTTCAGATATACTGGTATTGATGCAATGGCCCTACCTCAAAACTGAATAATTTAACTATTTCTCATGGAAATGGACTCTGTTGGTATCTAAACTCCCCGTATTTCAGACCACCCTTTCTCTGCAGACACAATTCTCTAAATCCCCATGCAAACAGGGGTTCATTTAACTTTTTTCCTTCTTTTTTTCCCCTAGTAAGACCAAAATGTCCTAAGTTTAGGAAGAAAATGGAATGGAGAGGGGAGTCTTATATCGTACCCTTAATGTTAGGAAATTTTATGTAGATGATTAAATGTATAGTTTTTTTAAGTTCTAGAAGGTTTTTCCCCTTACATGACCTACTAAATACCTCTCATTTTAAATATCTTTTTTCAAATTTAATAGAAGTTTTAGACCTGTTGCTGGCTTTGAGTCCAGTTTAAATATGTTGTTCATTCTTTTTTTTTATCTACCTCCAAGGGAAATTTCGACTTCCTGAAATGCCTCTGTAAGGGACACAACCATAAAATGGTTTCGGTGACATTTTATGAACTGGGAAGATTTTGCCATTTATGAGATGTACTAAAGCTGATGAATTTGCAAAACAGAGGTATCCAATACCCTGGACAAAACTGTACCTTTTAGAAGACCACGATGCCAACACCTCGCACACCGTCCCTGGGTTATCTCTTAATAGACGAGGCATCCCCCTCAGTCACTGTGTCCCTCTGGGCGTCTGGAGTCCTCAGGGGGGCCCTGGAGCGTGGGCTGCGCCAGCTCAGAGCAGGGCGAGCACACCTCCGGGCCGCCGGGTCTGTCGCCAACGCTGTGCGTTTCCATTGCAGGCACAGAAGGACCCGAAGAAGGAGCGGCCCCTGGCGCGCCGCAAGTCCGAGCTTCCCCAGGACCTGCACACCAAGAGCGCCCTGGAGGCCCACGGCCGCGCCGAGGAGCCGGCGCCCCAGGACGGGCGCTAGCCCCCACGCCCGCCTGTAGAGAAGACACGCTCTGTGTGCCATACCAGTCAGTCACACTCAAGTCCAAGCTTTCTCCAACCCCGTCTGTAGGCAATCACGTCCTTCCGCCTCAGCTCGAGACTAGGAGTTCAAACAATGGTGACCCCCCAGGGCTGTGCGCGCACCCCCCCGAATTCGGGGTCCCCGCACGGCCCCACGTAAGATGGTTCCCCAAAATCAGAGCTAAGGAAGCACCCCAGTCGTCACCTTCACGTTCTCCGCAAATGGGATTTGCAATCATTTAGGATAGGTGGGTCCTATGAGAATATCAATGGTTTTCAAATCAAAGGAACACTATAAAAGAGTATCACATATTTTTTAAGACTGTACAGCCCTTCAGACTGTTACACCAACAGTTTCTTTCTGGGTGGTGGTTTTTTTTTTTTTGGTCTGTTTTTGTTTTTAATCCCACCGAGGTGGTTCTATGCTGTTGATCTTAACACAGCTCACTGGGAAAGTGACGTGACCCTTCTCCCCGCCGTGTCTTCCCGAGGTATCACTTTACTCCAACCAGTGCCGTGCACACCACGCCCTGCTGCTGCGTGGCACTAAAGCCATATTTCCAGGTCTGTGGTCCAGCACCAGGGTCCCAGGAGTGAGCTCATAGGAGAAATTTGTTAAAAAAAAATAATAATAATAAGCTTTCTCTTGCCTGGAATTGGAACTTTAAAGTGGCGCGCTCAATGTCTTACTTAGAAGAATGATTTTTCTTTACTTAACATGTTGTTACCCTTGAATGAGGCTCTTCAATTGATAAAATTCTCTGAGAATTCCACATTTTATAGAAAGTCAGACGGGAATCATTTTGAGTGAGGCCAGCTCTAGGCCCGAGACAGGCCACAGCTGCCTTTGGGCAGAAGTCACAGGATCAGTGCCATGGGCAAGTGCCACCCCTACCCCCATCCGCTCCCCACGGTGCAGTCCCCAGGGATTCATGGAGGCGGCAGAGGCAGCAGCGATGGCCTCCGAGGAGTCTCTGTTGCAAAGAGGACACCTTAGTCGAAGCTTCATAAGGAAAATACAGCGTCTGAGTCTTCACTGGTCTTCAATGCTGCTAAATATTTCAGACTTCCTTGCATGTATTAAGCTCTTTGTTTTCAATGGGACAGCACGAGGAGAAAAGTCTTTAAACTTAAGGCTCTGTTCTTTACGTCTCTCCTGGTGGCCAGTATTTTGACTGACTTATCCTGCTCGAAAGCTATTTGAGATGCACACAGCTGCCCTCAACCAGTGATTCTAGTTTCCCGTGTCTCTGGTGTAAGATGCTACAACTTGATGTTAAATGTCTTGATGCTTCAGAGGCTTCCGTCGGGATGTATCTCTCGCTCAAGGTCTGGGGGGACGCATTCAGACCCTGTGAGGAGCAGAGCAGACATCGTTCCCCATGCAGCTCGGAGCTCCTGCCCATGGGTCTCAGTTAACCCCCCCACCCGATGGCGTGCATCTCCTTGGGTCCTGTCACTTGGAGGGAGCGGACCCCTTGTGTTCAGAGCAGGTAGTCAATCGGAAGGCCGCCCCAGCCGAAAGCGGGAGGAGAAACCTTCCTGAGAAACTTGACAAGTATCCCTCCACTTTGCCATTATGAAATTTATCATTTTAAAAAAAGTTCAGATGCCTTCTCCTTTTGAGGGAAAAAGGGTGCTTTTCACTGTATAAAGCAGCGTCTTGTGTATCTCGATAAACCATTGTTTGAACTTCAGTCTTCAGCTGACGGAGGATGTTCTCGGTGTGTCCCCGAGAGGTCTCTGGGAAGCCTCTCCTCTCGCCCGAGGAAAAAAAGCGAAAAACCTCGGTGTTTGAGTGACGTGGAAAGCTCAGCATTTAAGAACATCTTTTTGTCTAGGTTTTCCTTCTGCTCTTTATTGAAGACAAACATTCACCAAAAAGGGAAGAAAAAAAAAAAAAAGGTTTTGAGAGAAACTGATTTTCTTTGACGAGAGTATTATTTAATATTTTGGCCTCTTAAAGTTTTCCTAGTTAGAACTCAGATTCCCTGTGCTAATTGTTCAGCTTACATATTATTACATAGATACACTGTTTATTCTGTACCAAATTGATTTCAAAAGTACTGCATTGAAAATAAACTGGTGACTGTTTTTCTTCATAAAGTTCTGCGTTTGGCATCTTCACTCTTTCCAAAAGGTATCTGTACATCAGAAATGTCACTGTTCCGAGTGTCTTTTTAGCGCGGCTTTAGTGTGGCTTCCTTTTAATATTGTACATACATCGTACCGTTGTTTTATGGTAATGAGTAATAAAAATGTAGACTTCATATTTTGTACAAAATGTCCTATGTACAGAATTAAAAAAAAAAGTTCATAGAAACAGCAAAAATAGGTAAGTGGCACAGTTATTTTTCTTTAGAGAATATCTGTAACTTTATGCTTTAGTGAAATGTTAAGTACCTACATATTTTTTAACATTTTGTAATTCAGAACTTTTCGTTTTGACATTGTTTATGAAGAGAAACTTCATACACTTGCCATTTAATATGCTCTTTTATCTAATTTTAAAAGAAGAAAAACTCTAAAAAATGGTGTATTATATGGACTAAATAAAGAACCTGTGAATTTTACTGCTCATCATGACGCTAAATTCAGCCATGGTGTTGGGCAAGCCGGTGCCGATCACTGTGAGGTAACGGTGAGGGGCGGGCAGCCCCGCCGGGGACGCCGGCTGGAAGGCCCTCACAACACAGGCTGGGTGGCCACTCTGCCGTCCACCACAGCCCTGTCTTCCCCGAGCCTTCCAGAAGCTCATTTTTTTTGTTTGTTTCTCTAATGGAAAAAAGTAGAGATGACTTTTTAATGACCACCCTTGTTTTACGAGTAGGCAAATGTGAATCAGAACACAGTTTATAGAAATGGAATTACTCGAGCCCTAACCGTGATGTTTAAAATGGTTCTTGAAGGGACGTTAAAGTCTTGAGAGCAGAGCAGGATGGCTGAGGAGGAGTTGGGGTCCTAGCTGATCCACCTTCATCTTCCCCAGGGGCTCTCTGTCCTCACCGGTGCCGCCCAGGATCAGCCACTCCCTGGAGTCATGGCGACAAGCTCACCCTCCTCAGGCCTCCCAGCGGGTGGGCTGTGACCCAGGCCCCTCCGCTTCCTTGTCTGTCACGCGGGCCCTGTGACTCCTCCCCACCCCTCCCCGCCACCCACCACCAATGACGAACGTGCCGAAGTAGCTCCTGGAGCCGGGGCTCAGTGACGACCTCGGGGACGTCCCCGCGTGTCTGGTGACGGGGCCACTCTGGAGACGCACACAGGCCGTGCGCCACCGCGGAGGGTACCCGAGTGTGGCGGCCCTTCGGCGCTGGTGCAGCTGCTGGAGCGGCTGTGTCCTCAGGGCCTTCCCGTGCCCGCACCCCCTACCCCCCACACACACACCCCGACGTGCTCACACCAGCAGCACACACAGAGTCAGAATATGCACTGGGGGGGTTGGCACTGATCAAGGGGCAGGGTCGGGCAGCCCTGGCACCAAAGGTAACATGGAGAAGTCGGCCTAAGGCTGCACTGTCTCGGGTGGGGCCCCTAGTAGAGTCTTCACTGCCCTCTCTGAGTGCACTTGCTAGAAACCTCTCAAATTCCCTGTAAATTTAAGGGCACCTGCCACTGCCTCCTGCAGCCCCAGGGCCCACACGGGTAGGGCTGTGAGCTGAACCTTCCACTCGGGCAGAGCAGGGGAAATAGCCCCAGGGGACACGTTCACCCCACATCTGCTTAGAGGGTGTTCAGACCACACTGAAGGCAGGCTCCTCAGAACTTAGCCCAGGTGAGCGCACAGCAGGTCATGTCCACAGGAAGTGTTGCTGTTGAGCGGACTATCTTAAAGCTTTCTCTCTTTGGGTCAGAGTCCAGATGATTCCATAGTAAACGCTTCTGCTAGGAAACCTAGAGGTTGCTTCTTCCACAATTGTTTCTCTGAGTTTCAAAAAGACTGGAGTAAAAAGCCTGCTGTGGAGGGTAAACTGAGCCAAACCCAGCCCCACGGCAGGTGGGGGTCACTCACATGATGGGCAGAGGAGAAAACAGGCCTCCTGGACCCCGAGGGCGGCCTGACACTCAGCGAGGCCATCGGTGGGAGGGCTGTTGCCAAGTTCAGCATCCCAACATCAGCACCTCAGGCTCCCTGATTCCCCTTAAGGACATGTGGAAGTGAGCGGAGCTGCCGTCCTCACGGTTCATGAGCAGAAGGATCCAGATGGATCCAGATGGAAGTCAGCGCAGGGAGAGATGCGGGAGCCAGTGGGGTGATCTGGGACGGCTGGGAGCTCCCCACCCGCCTCCACCACCCAGCTCCTCCTCCCCACCACCTACCCACCTCCTCCCAGACACCTGGTTCCTCCCTCCCTCCACCCGGCTCCTCCTGGCCATCGTGGCCCCAGCCTTGGTGTCCAGTTTAATTGGGGGTCAATCACACTGACAACTGATGAGTGTTGTCCAATCCCCCCAAAGATGGAGCTGATTCTGTGCACCCCAAGCTCTGCCCTCTACCCCGCAAATCCCACCGTTAGCACAGACTCTCCAGGGAGGCCCAAGGTCCCCCGAGATGAACTTATCAGGCAGGATGTTCCCAGGGCCGAGAGGTGACCTGCCGGGAGCAAAGGGCAGACGTGTGTCGGGGAAAGGGGAGCCCTTGGGGGCTCAGCCGCCTCACAGATGAGCGGGAGGCACAGCGAGGTTGGTTAACCATCCCGGCTACGGCCAGCACGGGGCAGGGCAGGCGGCCGGTGGCGCCTGTGTGCGGGGCCTTTAACGGCTTCCACCACGCAGGCACGTGGAGACAGGAAGAGGAGGGGGCTGCCGGGTGAACTGCGAGACCCGCTTTCCGACGGAGCCACTTGAGGAAGTAGAAGCTTCCGGAGACGAGACTCCTGAGCTGCCCAGCAGAAGGACAGAGCCTGAAGAGGAGGCTCCATCGCTCCCGGAGGACGCAGCGTGACACCCGGGAGTGGCCCCGAGGTGACTTGTGTTTAACATTAACATCAAATAAACCTGAAAATACGCCTCGCTTTACATTTTCCCTTCAACTCAGAGTCTGAACTTGGGGGAAACGTGTTCCCTGCTCCCTGGGCTTCTAGAATAGGCGGGTCAGCGAGGGCATCCTGGTAAGTACGGAGTGGTGGAAGGGGAGGTGTCTAGGTAACCAGTGGACTTGGTTACCCGCCTAGCCAGACAGGGGCCCAGGAGTCTCCAGGGTGGGGATCTCGGGCAAAAGAGGCTTCCTGACTTCACTCATCCATTCATAACCACCATGAACACCACGGGCCCACTGCCCAAACCAAGACGCAGTCCAGTAACTCTAAGTTACCATTAGGTCCCTTGTGAGCTTTCTTCTCCGGCCCGGAGACTGGCATAACTTCCTCCCAAAGCAAGTTGCTTCGTGGGTGAGGATACCCAGGTCCACAGATGCTCAGTGAGCAGAAAAGCCACATCTCCCAATTCCCAGCCCCTTGCTCTTGTCGACATGATTTGAGACCCCAAATCCGCCCCATCTAAGGTGACACGGGAACCGTGTCGGATCCCTGATGGCCGTGCCCGGGCCCCCACCACCGGTCTCCTCACACAGTGCTGGGCATGACGGAGGGCTCCTCTGTCCTCCAGGGCACTGAGCCGGTTCCCTCCCTTTGTGCCCAGTCACTCAGTCGTGTCTGACTCTCTGTGACCCCACGGACTGTAGTCCGCCAGGCTCCTCTGTCCATGGGATTCTCCAGGCGAGAGTACCAGAGTGGGTTCCCATTTCCTCCTCCAGGGGATCCTCCAACCCAGGGATCGAACCCCGTCCCTTTCGTCTCCTGCATCGACAGGCAGGCTCTTTACCACTGTGCCACCTGGGTCAGGAAGCTGTCCTTCACCCGACATGCTTCTCCTCCACACTTGGCGTTAAGCCTTCGTGAAACATGAACATAAATAGTAGTTTTCAGTGATTCCCTACTTGAAAACAATTGGTGCCACTGTGCACCACCCTCACCCCCTGGAGAAACTAGTAATACAGCAGCGTCGATCTGCCTGCGGCTCTGCAGAATCTGGGATTCTAGGAACCCTGGTCTAGTTCAAAACCCTTGTTTTACAGAGAATGAAACAGACCCAGAGACGGGAAAGCCCTGGATGAAACCAGCAGATGCTGGTTCCCAGCCCATCTAATGCGGCCTCAGAATTGTGTGTTTGTGGGTCATCCTTTATGTTGCCTGCCAGTTGTATTCTTTCTAGGTTGTGAATTTTTTAACTATCTCTCTAGGAAAATGAAATACTTAGGACAGGCAATGAGCTTCATATGGAAATGTTTTTTAACAAGTGAAAATTTAAATATTTTCAGAGTGAAAAGAAAAAATTCTCATGGAATTCCCCGGCGGCCCAGTGGTTAGCGTTCGGTGTTTTTTTCCCTGCCAGGGCCCAGGTTCCATCCCTGGTTTGGGGAACTAAGATCCCCCAAGCCGCACAGCATGTATAAATAAATAAGGCCCATATTAAAGTGAAAATTGTTCAGTCGTGTCCGACTCTTTGCAACCCTATGGACTATACAGTCCATGGAATTCTCCAGGCCAGAATACTAGAGTGGATGGCCTTCCCCTTCTCCAGGGGGTTTTCCCAATCCAGGGATCAAACCCAAGTCTCCCACATTGCAGGCGGATTCTTTCCAGCTGAGTCACAAGAGAAGCCCAAAATATTAAAATCCAAGTTTCTCAGAACATTTGGGAAAAGCATTTTGAATCGTCTTCAGTCCATTATTCAGGATGTACCAGAAGTGTTCATTTATAACCACATATTTCCTATTTTTAAAAAAGTACCATATTTTTCACTCATTAACCTTGCAAAATTTGAGTATTAAAAAAAATCAAACCCAGGCTGCTAAGAGTGAAGATGTGACCTGATGAAGACAGTGGAAAGAATTCTGAACAACAGATGTCTGTGCATGTGTGGGTGGTGGGGCCCAGGGTGCCTGGGATGGTCTCAACACCCCACACACAGGGGCCAGCGCTGGCAGGATGGGCCACACCTGCCTGCCACCTCCCAGCCACGACCCTGACATCTGCATCCCAGGGACCAGTGCCACCTCCTCCGCTGGCCAAGCCCGGAGGCCAGCCTGGCTCTCCCTGCGTGTGGAGTCTTGAATCCCGGGCCCACGCCTCCCAGCTGCACCTGTCCATCCGCCTTACCCAAGCTTCGCTCTTGGGCCTCCATCGTGGGCTTTGATAGTCCCCTGGACAGTGTGACAACCTTCTCTCCAGAGCATCTTAAACGGTGATCACGTCACCCTCTTGCTTAAAACCCTTGAGTGGTTTCACCAGGCATTTAAAGCCTGAACTCGTTGCTGCAGAAACAAGAATCTCTGATCCGACTCCTGCCGACCTGTTCCATCACCGGTCTCAGTCTTACCTCTTTCCTGCCTCAGGGCTGTTGCACAGGCTGTCATGCCCATGCCATCCCCAAAGTGGCCTGGCCGGCTTCTTGTTATCCCACGGGTCTAAATGGCCATGTCTTTTCCTCAAAGAAGGCTTCTCTGACCACCCTATCAAATTGGATATCCCCCTTCCTCTCAGCCCACTCCCTTCCCTTCAGAGCCCTGATACAATTTGCAATTTGCAATTTTGTTTCTCAGTTAAGAGCCTCCACCGCCATACAGGGACCTCACCTGTTTCTCATTGTATGTCGCCTGCGCCCAGCTCCGTCCCTGGGATACTCTGCTCACTCAGTCAAGCAAATGAAGGTACAAAGGGCTGGATGTCCACCCGAGAGGGGCTGTGCACCCAAAGGAGGTGGCCGTGAGGAAGAGGACCCTTCGGCCCTTATCCCATGGGTGTTTATGGGATGTGCCAGGCAGCGATGGTGGGGATGAGCAGCACAGACCCCAGCACCCAGTAGGGAGAGGGTGGGGTTCTGCAGGGGCACCCCACTGGGCTCTGCCCACTGAGGGCAGAGAATATTGCAGGCAAAGGGAAGCGCTCAAAGACCCAGAGGTGGGAAAGGCCTGAAGTTCTGCTGGAGCTACGCTGCCACCCGAGGGCCCAGGGCAGTGGTTGCAAAATGAGGCTGTAGATGTGTGCAAGGGCCAGAGGAATGCGGACTTTAGCCCGTGGGCAGTGGGCAACTGAAAAGAATTCTACCCAGAGGGGGTGACAAGATTAGAACAGGCAGGTGACAGGTAAGCCCTGCAAGTTGACAAGAGCTAGGGTGGGTGGGGGCTCCCATGCAGAAGAGTGAGGACCAGCTGGGAGGAGCTGGAGCCACCTGAGGGTGCCAAGTCTCTGCTGCCACTGGGACTTGGGGTGCCCGAGGAGGAGACCAAGAGTGAAGAAACCCTGGCGTGCCAAGGAGTCAGGCTGGACGCATAGGGAGGAAGGGCGGTGCCCGGAGAAGGCTGTGCAGGGTCCCCTTGCACAGAGGGTGGCCAGCGTGCCGCCCCCGGGGAACGTCCACTTGCTGTCTCTCGGGCTGTGCGCTGACCCAGGAGGCAGCCCAGGGAGAGAGACTCGGAGGTCACGTGGCCTGGCCCTGTTCTGAGCAGAGCGGAGCTGGAACCTCATCCAGGCGACAGGAATCCAAACACTGCTCTCGTCTGTCACCCGCCCCTGCCCACCCGGGCCCTTGACCAGACACGGCAGGCCTGCCAGAAAGAGGGGCAGCAAGAGGGCTCAGGGGCTTCCAAGTGGCATGAGTGGTGAAGAACCCACCTACCACGGTGGAGATGCAGGAACCATGCAGGAGACGTAAGAGACGGGTTTGATCCCAGGGTCACAAAGATCCCCTGAAGGAGAGCATGGAAACCCACTCCAGTATTCTTGCCTGGAGAATCCCATGGACAGAGGAGCCTGGTGGGCTACGGTCCATGGGGATGCGCAGTCGGACACAACTGGAGTGACTGAGCACACACGCATGCACGCAAGGAGACGCAGCGCTGAGAGAAGGAAGAGAGGGAGAAATTAACATAGAGGCACAGCTTTGGGGCAAGTAGATGACGGAGGTGCTCTCTGACCTCCTGGATTTTCTCAGTGAATCCTGAGTGTGAAATGAGGCTGTACTGAAAGTGAGGGCAGTGCTGTGATTCTCTCTGGAAGCACGGGGGCCCCACCTCCCCCCACCTGCTTGCCCCCTCCTCCAGGAGTGAGGTTTTGTGATTTAGTTTCTTGGGCTCCAAATCGCTGTGGATGTTGACTGCAGCCATGAAATTAAAAGACGCTTGCTCCTTGGGAAAAAAAGCTATGACAAACCTAGACAGTGTATTAAAAAGCAGAGACATCACTTTGCCGACAAAGGTCCATATAGTCAAAGCTATGGGTTTTCTAGTAGACATGTATGGATGTGAAAGCTGGACCATAAAGAAGGCTGAGCTCCAAAGAATTAATGCCTTTGAACAGTGCTGTTGGAGAAGACTCTTGAGAGTCCCTTGGACTGCAAGGAGGTCAAACCAGTCCATCCTAAAGGAAATCAACCCTGAATATTCATTGGAAGGGCTGAAGCTGAAGCTCCAATACTTTGGCCACCTGATGCCAAGAGCCAACTCATTTGAAAAGACCCTGATGCTGGGGAAGATAGAAGGCGGGAGGAGAAGGGGACGACAGAGGATGAGATGGTTGGATGGCATCACTGACTCAATGCACATGAATTTGAACGAACTACAGGAGATGGTGAAAGGGAAGCCTGGTGTACTGCTGTCCACAGGGTCACAAAGAGTCAGACACAACTGAGCGACTGAACAACAACAATAGAATTAACTCTCCATGAAACCTACTCTTTCAAGGACACTACAGGTGATGACCCAGAATTGACAAGAGGAAGCTGGCCCTTCTGTCACTATAAAGGAGGAAAAGGAATCGGTTTCCTCCGATGGGTCCTCCCTAGGGGTGCATCCCTCTAAGCTCTGAAGAGACGTCAAGCAGGTGATTACCGTAACGCTCCCCCGTCCCGATGCCAGAGGACCCATCCACCCACGGCCGCTTTCCAGCTCGCCCTCCAAGGCTGGGCTCTAGGGAGGAAAGCGGCCTGCAGCCTGCAGGTTGGGCTGCGATTCCAGTTCCCTCGCCCTCCAGACTCCCAACCGTGAAATGCAGACAATGGTTCAGTCCTTGGAGGTGTTTGGGAGGATTAGAGATGATCATTTGAAGCAGGTAGAGGAAGCCAGCAGATGGCACCTGCTATAATTATGACGTACCCTCGCCCCGTTTCACAGCGAGAAAACAAGGGCTCCGAGAGGGAAGGGGGCTCAACCATGGAAAGTCAGCCACCCTGATAGGATGCACTGGTCACCACAGAGCTGAGAAAGAAATTCACACTGCAGTGGGGGCGGTGGGGGAGCGGAAGAGGAAAAGAGCATTTTCGTTTATTGTTGATGAATATGCAACCTTGTATAACACTTTAGAAGGGCAGTTGGGTAATGTTTAAAATATTAAATATTAAAAATATTGTAAGAACTTCCCTGGTGGTCTGGTGGTTAAGAATTCACCTGTCAATGCAGGGGGACATGGGTTTGATCCCTGGTCCGGGAAGATCCCACATGCAGTGGGGCAACTAAACCCAAGCGCCACAACTACTGAAGCCCACGTTCCCAAGAGCCCGCGCTCTGCAAAAAGAGAAGCTACCACAAGCAGAAGCCCGAGCACCACAACTAGAGAGAAGCCCCTGCTCGCCGCAACTAGAGAAAGCCTTCGTGCAGCAACGAAGACCCAGCGCAGTTCACTTCAGTTCAGTCGCTCAGTCTGTCCGACTCTTTGCGACCCCATGAATCGCAGCACACCAGGCCTCCCTGTCCATCACCAACTCCCAGAGTTCACTCAGACTCACATCCATCGAGTCAGTGATGCCATCCAGCCATCTCATCCTCTGTCGTCCCCTCCTCCTCCTGCCCCCAATCCCTCCCAGCATCAGAGTCTTTTCCAATGAGTCAACTCTTCGCATGAGGTGGCCAAAGTACTGGAGTTTCAGCTTCAACATCAGTCCTTCCAAAGAAATCCCAGGGCTGATCTTCAGAATGGACTGGTTGGATCTCCTTGCAGTCCAAGGGATTCTCAAGAGTCTTCTCCAACACCACAGTTCAAAAGCATCAATTCTTCGGCACTCAGCCTTCTTCACAGTCCAACTCTCACATCCATACATGACCACAGGAAAAACCATAGCCTTGACTAGATGAACCTTTGTTGGCAAAGTAATGTCTCTGCTTTTGAATATGCTATCTAGGTTGGTCATAACTTTCCTTCCAAGGAGTAAGCGTCTTTTAATTTCATGGCTGCAGTCACCATCTGCAGTGATTTTGGAGCCCAGAAAAATAAAGTCTGACACTGTTTCCACTGTTTCCCCATCTATTTCCCATGAAGTGATGGGACCGGATGCCATGATCTTTGTTTTCTGAATGTTGAGCTTTAAGCCAACTTTTTCACTCTCCACTTTCACTTTCATCAAGAGGCTTTTGAGTTCCTCTTCACTTTCTGCCATAAGGGTGGTGTCATCTGCATATCTAAGGTTATTGATATCTCTCCTGGTAATCTTGATTCCAGCTTGTGTTTCTTCCAGCCCAGCATTTCTCATAATGTACTCTGCATAGAAGTTAAATAAGCAGGTTGACAATATACAGCCTTGACGTACTCCTTTTCCTATTTGGAACCAGTCTGTTGTTCCATGTCCAGTTCTAACTGTTGCTTCCTGACCTGAATACAGATTTCTCAAGAGGCAGATCAGGTGGTCTGGTATTCCCATCTCTTTCAGAATTTTCCACAGTTTATTGTGATCCACACAGTCAAAGGCTTTGGCATAGTCAATAAAGCTGAAATAGATGTTTTTCTGGAACTCTCTTGCTTTTTCCATGATCCAGCGGATGTTGGCAATTTGATCTCTGGTTCCTCTGCCTTTTCTAAAACCAGCTTGAACATCAGGAAGTTCACGGTTCACGAATTGTTGAAGCCTGGCTTGGAGAATTTTGAGCATTACTTTACTAGCGTGTGAGATGAGTGCAATTGTGCGGTAGTTTGAGCATTCTTTGGCATTGCCTTTCTTTGTGATTGGAATGAAAACTGCCCTTTTCCAGTCCTGTGGCCACTGCTGAGTTTTCCAAATTTGCTGGCATATTGAGTGCAGCACTTTCACAGTGTCATCTTTCAGGATTTGAAAAAGCTCAACTGGAATTCCATCACCTCCACTAGCTTTGTTCGTAGTGATGCTCTCCAAGGCCCACTTGACTTCACATTCCAGGATGTCTGGCTTTAGGTCACTGATCACACCATCGTGATTATCTGGGTTGTGAAAATATTTTTCGTACAGTTCTGTGTATTCTTGCCATCTCTTCTTAATATCTTCTGCTTCTGTTAGGTCCATACCATTTCTGTCCTTTATTGAGCCCATCTTTGCATGAAATGTTCCCTTGGTATCTCTAATTTTCTTGAAGAGATCTCTAGTCTTTCCCGTTCTGTTGTTTTCCTCTATTTCTTTGCATTGATTGCTGAAGAAGGTTTTCTTATCTCTTCTTGCTATTCTTTGGAACTCTGCATTCAGATGCTTATATCTTTCCTTTTCTCCTTTGCTTTTTGCTTCTCTTCTTTTCACAGCTATTTGTAAGGCCTCCCCAGACAGCCATTTTGCTTTTTTGCATTTCTTTTCCATGGGGATGGTCTTGATCCCTGGCTCCTGTACAATGTCACAGACCTCATTCCATAGTTCATCAGGCACTCTATCTATCAGATCTAGGCCCTTAAATCTATTTCTCACTTCCACTGTATAATCATAAGGGATTTGATTTAGGTCATACCTGAATGGTCTAGTGGTTTTCCCTACTTTCTTCAATTTAAGTCTGAATTTGGCAATAAGGAGTCAGAAATAAATAAATAAATAAGTAGATTTTTAAAAAAAAGACTTCACCTTCCAATGCAGGGGGTACCTTCACCTGGTCAGGGCAGTAAGAGCTCACATGTCTCCTAGCCAAAAAAAAAAACAAACAAAACATAAAACAGAAGCAATATTGTAACAAATTCAAGAAAGACTTTAAAAGTGATTCACATCCCAAAAAAACCTGTAAAACATCTTTTAAATGTCATGCCTTCCACACTGCAAGTCAGCATCTAGGCACTCTGCCACCAGTAACACTGGCACAGGAGAACGATGGCTGTGAGCCTGAGATGGTCACAGTAGCCTCGGTCTCTACAGTGAAGAGTGGGGGAAGCCACAGAGAACTTATTTCATAAATAAAGGTGCATCCTGAGAACTTAGAGCTCCTGGCACATAGCGGCTCCGTCCAAACCCGGGCACGAAGAGATGACGAAACTCCAGCCTGGTTCCTGTGGCACGAGGCTGTGTCCCTAGGAGGACCCCAGGACCCCCCCTCCCCATTAAAACACCCGCCTGAGAAAGCCAGGGGACTGCCCTAGGAGAATTTTCCATTTGTTCCAGCCGACCCCTGACCACAGGCCCTGACTTCCCTTCTAGAGCGTTTACTAAGAAGGGCTTGCAGTTGTGAGCCTTCCTCTGCCCCTTTGAGGCGGATAGGTACCTCCTACAGCCCAGGAGTGTCTTTCTCAAGGACCTGAAAGTCGTTCCCTTGAAATGGACTCAGAAGGAAGGATACAGCTCCCATGGAGGTAGAATTCTGACCCAGCCGCCCTGTCTGATCTGCACTCACCCAGCCTTGGTGATTTTTCACTTGAACCCCCACCCTCCACACGTCCCTTCTGACTCGCTCATCCTCTCTTTAAAACACCTGTCACCTCTGCACAAGTCAGAGCAGAACTCAGCTTTTCCCCTGCAGTCTGTAGTGACTGAATGATATCTGTTTTCACCGCTTTAGCTGATGTCGGCTCTGTTTATCCTTAACCATCTGTAGAACAGAACAGTATGTAAACTGTAATGAAAGCTCTCCAAGCACTTACAGTAGTGCCTGGAACATATTCAGGGTACTATTATGATTATTATCATTTTTCATCTGTTGGAAAAAGGAATGCATTCGGAGTGTGCACACGCGAAGATATATCGAGCCACAGGCCTAAGATGAATATATTTTATGCTTTCAACAGTTCCATAACAGTTTTTAAAAATGGACAATGTGTTAAAACTGTATGTTCTCACATGGAAAGTTATTCAAAACATATGTTTAGATGAAACAAGCAAGGTCCAAAACAGTTTGCATAATAGCATCACATTATATGCATACACATATATGGCATCCCACACTATAACATATATATTTATTTATATATATACATATAATACTGTTGTCCAGTCACTAAATCATATCCGATTCTTTGCGACTTCATGGACTGCAGCGCACCAGGCTCCTGTGTCCTCCACTGTCTCCCAGAGTTTGCTCAAATTCATATGTATTATGAATCTATATGTTATATATAATGAAAATATATATGTCTATGGCAACCTGATACAAAGAGTCAACTCATTGGAAAAGACCCCTGTACTGGGAAAGTTTGAGGACAAGAGGAGAAGGGGGATGAGATGGTTAGATAACATCACCGACTCAATGGACATGAGTTTGAGCAAGCTCCTAGAGATAGTGAAGGACAGGGAAGCCTGGCGTGCTGCAGTCCACGGAGTCCCAAAGAGTAGGACACAACTCAGCGACTGAACAGCAATATATATTATACCATACACTATATATAATGTCAGTATTGCAAAAATTAAATATGCCAAGAGCCTATATATTTCTGAAATACGTGCACTGATCTCACACGTGTACGTTCCTGATTTTTTTTAAATCGTGTGTCACCTATCAATGCAACATTTGGAGTCAGGCGGTCCCGCTGCCTCTCAGGCCATTACGCTGACCCGCAGTCTCCCTCCTCACCACTAGAGGGCGCCAGAAGCACCCACAGAGATTTCCCCACCCTCTGGCATATGGAGAAGGAAATGGCAACCCACTCCAGTGTTCTTGCCTGGAGAATCCCAGGGACCGGGGAGCCTGGTGGGCTGCCGTCTATGGGGTCGCACAGAGTCGGACAGGACTGAAGCGACTTAGCAGCAGCAGCAGCTGGCATATGGGATGCCTGAGCCTCCTCATGCTAAACTGTTTCTACATAATTGCTGGTCAGGTTGTGCTGTAAACTGAACACTCTGCTTCTTGATGCATTCTCCCAGCATCATACCCTTTAAATGAAATTAAGCTCTTGTGAGATGGACAAAAACATTAACTCGGTTATGTTTCTCCAGCCTAGTCCAGGTCATGGTTGGCTCTTCTAAGCTGGAAGGGGAGAACGGAATTTTTTTTTTTAATTTTTTAAATTAAAGTATAGTTGATTCATAATCTTGTGTTAATTTCTGCTGTATTGTGCTTCAGTTATATTCTTTTTTATATTCTTTTCCATTATGGTTTATCACAGGATGTTGGATATAATTCCTTGTGCTATACAGTGGGACCTTGTTGTTTATTCATTCTATATGTAATAGTTTGCATCTTAACCCCAAGCTCCCAGTCTGTCCCTCCCCCACCCAGAAGTAATTCTTACTGAGCGCCTACAACATGCTGGACTGTCCCTCTGCACACAGCATCTTATCGAATTTTCACAACAATTAGGTTAGTGTTCTTAATCCCCACTTTTCAGATGAGAACACTGAGATTCGGAGGAATTAAGTGATTGAGCCAAGCTCACCAGCTAGTCACTAACAGACTCTGAATCCAAATGCAGGCCAGCAGGGCCCTAAGATCTTGCTTTACCCTCTATAAAGCCCTCACTGTCTCCAAATTTATCAATTTGTTGTTGTTCAATCGCTCAGTCGTGTCCGACTCTGAGACCCCAGGGACTGCAGCACACCAGGCTTAAGAAAATAAATCCAAGGTATATTGGTGGGAGACCCCCAATCAGAACTCAGGTGTCCAGGTATCCAGAATGTGCTCTTGCTAATGCTCCCTCTGCCTTCAAGTCTGGTGTGTGCCCAGCTGGGACCAGTGCAGAAACACCAAGGCCTGGCATCACTCTCTGACTTGCCATGTTGTTCAAAATTCAAAATGAAAAGCAGTAAAAAACAAAAAACCCTCTCCTTCCAACCCTCTGTGCCCTCCCTGCCCCAAACCATCCATTCACCCAGTTCCACTCCCCAAGACAAGTCTGCTTGTTTTTCCAGAGATTATCTTTAATGTTTGTAAATCAATGCTGTTTTACTCAGAGTTGGCTCTGGCTCTGGCCTCCCCTAAAACCCAAAGACAGTGTCACCCAGAATTTTTATTATTACCATTCCCAAACTATAAAGACAAAACTCGATCCCTTGGGATTTGGAGTGACCTGCCCAAGGTCCCACAGCTGGATGACTGAGGGTCTGAACCTAGGGCCGGCTCTCTGACCGAGCAAGCCGCTGAGTCCCACTCTTCCCAGTGTTCCCTTTGTGTCTGTGTCACTCTCTCCTGCCTCCCTTCCTTCTCTTTCCCCGCTGTAATCACTTCTAAATCCTCACCTAACTCAAGTGTTGCTCAATTTGAATCACAGGTAGGAGGACCTTAATGATGGGTCCAGCCCCCACACTTTACAGATGGGCAAACTGAGGCCCAGAGAGGCTCCTGCCAATGTTCAGATTTCCACAACCAGCCTTTGTTCAGCTGTTCCCTTTACCACCTCAGTCTGCCCAACTCCCTCCTGCCCTTGAACCGCTCACATAAAACAGCCAGCCAGCTCTTCCTATGAGAGCACCCCCGGTTTTGCACCGTCCTCTCATCCGTCCGCACGTTCCCAGCAATCCTCCAAGGGTCAAAACGCTGGCCCTGCCACCTTCTCTCCTCTCCTCCTGTGACAGCTGGAATCTTACCCATGCTGCTCCCCTCTCTACCCTGACTCGGCTATTAGCTATTTATCTTTCAGTCTCAGATCTCCCTGGTGACCCAGCCAGAGGCACCCACGACCTGTCCCTCAGGTCTTAGCTCAATGTATCTCCCATAGACCGTGAGCTCAATGGGTACAGAGCCTGAGCCCGTCTTGTTCACCACTGTGCCTCCAGGGTCTGGCGCTGTGCTCCACCCCTCGACTGGCTGGTTTACAAGCTCAAAGTCGGGTGGAAGAATGAACGGTTGAACCATCCGCCAGAAAGAAGAGCCTGACTCCCCCAGGCAGTTGTGCAATCAAAAGTTGTGTACAGGTAATACCAAGTGTTCCTTTGGAGTAGACAGGCGTGTGCACAGGGTAACTGGGAGAAATAACGTTAGAATAGTCTCTTCCCTCTAATAAGCACCTCTGAACATCTGTGCCAGATTCTATGCTGAGAAAAGAAAAAAAAGAAGCCAACGGATGGACTAAGTGGGGCCCCATTAGTCCTTCGAGGGTTCTTAGCACATAAACCTAATGAAGGCCTCCCCACCAACAATCCGCAGGAGCTCCTACACGGCCTGCGTGTTAGTCGCTCAGTCGTGTCCGACTCTTTGCGACCTCATGGACTGTAGCCCACCGGGCTCCTCTGCCCATGAGATTCTCCAGGCAGGAATACTGGAGTGGACTGCCATTTCCTACACGGCCTATCCTGCATATAATCTGAAGGGGATCCCAGAAAGGCCAGTCAAAGACCCCGGCTTAAGTATCCCTAGTCTAGATGGAACGAGGAATCTCAAATCAGGGCTTGGAGCGCGAGCCAGGCCTAAGACAAAACCGAGGGTGGAACCCAAGGCTTCGGAGAAGGTCGCGGGAACAAGGCCTTTAGGGCCAGGGCAGGGACGGCCACGGAAGACCCGTAAGTTTTGAGAAACTCGTCCCATTCGCCAGAAACAAGTGAGCCGAACCAAGGTTTCCGGGTGAGGACCGCAAACCGCAGGCGGGCTCGGAAAGATGACGCCAGCGGCGCGCGAAGACACACGTCCGCCCCGCCCGATGCATTGTGGGGCTTAAAGCCACCAATTGGACAGCAGTCTCGCGAGCAAGCGAGATTCACGCAAAAGTCGGAGATCTCGGAGAGAGATTCCCGCCCCCCTGGCAGGGAGAGGCCAATCCCAGGGCGTCCGGTCTCCGCGGGGCACGTGACCGCAGCGGCCGCTACCGGGGTAAAGGGCTTAGAGCGATCTGGAGTCAAAACGGGCTTCCTGCTGGCGAAGCCCGCGGGCTGCCGGGGGGCGGGTGGGGACGGGGGGTGGTCCAGGCGTCCGCACGCCGCCGCCGTGGGCAAGTCCCAACGCTGACTGAACAAGGAGCCCGCCGGAAACGTGGTCCGGCCTTCAGTGCCCTCACCTGTGAGACGGGCCCAGGGCTGCCCCCAGGCCAGAGGAGGCGGGGTGCGTGGAACGCGCCGCCGGCTAGGAAGCTGGGCGAAGGCCAGGAGGGACTCGGCGGCCCCGGGAAGCGGGCGCCCGGTTCCACCAGCCCGGGAAGCTGACCGCAGATCACGCGCTGAGCAGAGCCCGCTGTCCTTGTCTGACTTCCGGGGCCGCCGTCCAGAGTTGGCTTGTGGCGGTGCGAACCGCTTGCTCGCCTTGTGTCGTCTTGCTAGGTCTTAGTAGCAGCAGTATGGGGTCGGCGTCGTAGAGGGGCGTCAGTGCTGACGCCGCACAGCCTGGGCGCGAAGGAGCCAAGGTTGGACCCAGGTGTCCACCTGCTCAGCCCTCAGGCCTTCCACCAGGTGGCTCCTGCACCCGGAGGAGCCCATACAGCTCCTCCAGAAGGGACTCGGCTCTCGTCGGTGAGAACCGCCTGGCCCTCGTGCCCCCCTGATCTCCATCGTCGGCCCCGGTGTCTGGAAGACCAGGCTCCTGGTCTTCTGGGAGCACACTCAGGATGCTGGAAGGGCGGGCGGGAGCTGCGAGTTTCACCGTAAAGGGAGGGACGGGCCCTGAGCAGACTAGGCATGGCCACCCCGGGACCCTTTCCCCAGAGAACCAGAGCCACCCACCGCCGCGTTAGGAGGTCTGATCCCCCTCGAGAGGAGGGGCTCTGTGACCCATGCGGTCATCACAGCAGCCCCTGCCTCACTTTCTTTGTTAACAGACTTAAAAAATTTTCGGTTTGCTGCAAAGAGTAAAGGGGTACCTATGTTACTCCTCATGGCACCACCACACAGCACAATTTCCTTTGTTATTGACATCTACGTTAGTATCTCCTTTGTTACTAACATCTTACATGGTTGGTGCGTTTGCTACAATTGATTTAACGGTATAGACACGCTATTGTTAACTGGAGTCCACAGCTTGTTCAGAGTTTCTTCGTTTTTTTCCCAGTATGTTTCTTCTGCGTCAGGATCCCGTCTGAATACTGCATCACATGTGATTGTCCACCTGACTTTTTCATTGTGAAGGCGCAGTATTGAGAGATGAGGTTAAAGAAGCATGTACTTGCTGAACTTCTCTTTGGCTTCAAGTCTGAGTAAATGCTAGGGCGGAAGCTGCTGCCGGGGGCTGCGTTCTGGTGTGTGTGACAAGTGACAGCTGAGGGGGCACTGGGTTCTGGGGAAGGGAGGTCTCCAAGGAGGAATTCCTTCCAGAGCAGCGCCTCTGGTTGGGGTGACAGGGAGTTATTGTTTAGAGTAGAAAGTTTCTGTTTGGACATGGTCGGACACGACTGATGCGACTTAGCAGCAGCAGCAGTAGTGATGGTTGCCACCAATTGTACACTTAAAATGCTTCAATTTTATGTATGAGTGCGTGCATGTGGAGTCATTTCAGTCGTGTCCAACTCTGCGACCCTGTGGACTGCAACCCACCAGGCTCCTCTGACCATGGGATTCTCCGGGCGAGAACACTGGAGTGGGTTGCTGTGCCCTCCTCCAGGGGATCTTCCCGACCCAGGGATCGAACCTGTGTCTCTTATGTCTACCTGCATGGGCAGGTGGATTCTTTACCACTAGCGCCACCTGGGAAGTCCCAGTTTTATGTATATTTTACCACATTTTTTTGAAAGCTGAAAAAATAAACATGCAATTTAAACAAGATATCTGGTCTTAGCTTTTCAGTAAGGGAAACCTATATGTATATGCTTCAAAACTAAACAGATCTGTGCCCAGAAGGTCCTACATTCCTCCCAGACCTGGGATCAGGGCTCAGTGCAGACTGGGCTCCAGCGCTGCTATCATTATTACTAATAACAGTAGCATTAACAAGAGCTGCTGTGAGTGACCTCTCACTGTTCTGGCAGCTTTACCGCCTTATCTCGTGTATTCCTCACAGAGCTGCTGGGGCAGTTAGGTTCATTATCTTCATGTAAGGAAGGGGAAGATGGCACAGAGAAGTTAGGGGACTCACCCAAGGTCACTCAGCTGGTAGTGGCAGCACCAGGATCCTATCAGAACCAGAACTTGCTCACCACCCCCTGCCATGCCAGCCTCACATTCCAAACCCCTCCAAAGGCAGCTTAGTAGCGGGAGAAAGGTATCTTTCAACAAGCCTGAGAGCAAGGCAGGCGGATGTCTGTGGAGTCCTTCATCTGGCCGAAGTGAGGACTATCAGCAGAGCCGCTGGTTGCGAGCTGTGTAAAACTCACGGCCCCGGTTTACTGAGCGCCTGGGTCTGCTCTGTGCTGGTGGCTCCGTGCATCGCCTGTAGGTCTCTAGCCCCACACTGGCTCGATCTCAGTGTTCCACTGAAACATGCCATAGCCAGGTAATTTGGGGAACACCACACCTTCCCACCCCCTGGAGAGTCACGTGGCTTTTGCAAAAATCTCACATTCTGCGGAAAAGTCCTGTCCTTAAGCTTTGTTTAGCATAGGGATTCCCAGCCTCACTTGATCCCATTTTCAACGTACAACCACCCCCCACCCTCCAGGCTGCGGTGCAGCTTCTCCAGACAATACTGGGCAACGTGCTTCTAAACACTGTCTCCTGTCCTCATGGGCGACGAACAGACGTAGAGAGAGCTTAAATGGCTTAACCACGGCCCCTTCTTGCTCAACTTAGAAAATACATACAAAATCGCTTAGGATAGAGAAACGGCAATTGTCAGACTTAAAGAAGGCCAACTGGCAGAGCAGAGGATTCCAGCGTCTACTGGGGTCAAGGAAGTAGTACGTGTTTCCTGATGAAACACTACGTCCTGTCACTTTGAGGGCAAAATTGGGGTTTATCTTGTCAATAAAATTGTGGACATGTCCAGTCTGCCTTCATGCTGAAAACAGACCGTTGCACTGAGGTTCGACAAAGTCCCACCTAGCAGGACACCACGCCCTCTGCTCTGCACCTCACCAGATTAGGAGTCCTGCTGGAAATCTGGGGCAGGGGGCTGTAAAATGGTTCCATCCCTTGAAGTAAAGGAGGAAACTCTTTTGTCAAAGTGAACAATAGGATGCTTAACCCTCCGAGCAGATATTTGGATGACCATGTTGTCACTCTAGGCCAGTGGCCACCATTTTACAGATGGAAAGTGGAGGCTCAGAGAGTGGCTGCTGGGGGATATTTGGGAGAGAGAGGGAGCAATGGCAGCCCCTCTGTGCTTGGTGCTACATTGGAGACTGGGGGGTGGGGGAGATGGCCTACACCGTCTTGATGGTTAAAAGGCTTTAGACATGTGCAGTATCACCTGAGTTTGAGCTCGTCCTATGCATCTTGCTATCTATGAGATCTTTAGCAGGTTACTTCTGCCTTCGACTATTGCCCTGTCTTCAAACTGCAGTGATAATAAGCTATCTCACTAATGTGGACGTCAGATAAAGCCATCAGGTCAGGCTAGCTCAGGACGGGGCACAGCCGTGCTTGTCAGAGGCATGACTCCCCAGCCAAAAATGTGTGTGTGGGCCATTCCACCAGCTCCGCTTTCTGTAACAGCCTAATTTCTGACCCCAGTTCCCATCCCACGATTCCACGGGGTGGCACATCACAGGAGTCCGTTCCAGAGCTCCGCACCTTCCTGAGTCAGGACTTCCGCAGGAACAGGGCCTGGGCGGGGGGGATGAGACCTGCTGGCCACTCCTCACCCACCCACACCAGTCCCTGCAGCCCCTGGATCCCATGTCTGCTGCCCCCAGCCTCGAGGGCTGCTTTGGTGAGCCTGTCGGGGGTCCTGCACCTGAGCGCACCCCCCCTGCATTGCTCTCTGGGGGCCGGTGGGCAGCAGGCCCGGGACCCCCTCCCCTACCTCTCCCCGCAGCCCAGGATACCTCATCACCCACCGCTTCTCCAGGACACTTTGCCCACAAGGGAGACTCCAGTTCTTCCTTCCTCTTCCTTACATCCTTGTTGTCTGGGACTTAGGGGAAAATCCAAAGTCTGAAAGACCCACAGGCACCTTCCGCTTTCAGTCCTGCGGCAAGGGGCCCAGGCTGGCTCCTACTTACAGGGGGCGAAGGAGCAGGAAGAGGGAAGGAAAGCGACAAGGTAGGCGGTCCCTGCTTACACAGCTCCGACAGGCACAGAGCTTAGTTACTGTGGGCCAGTAAAATAACAGCAGTCCCTGCAGGGCTCGGATATCAGTCACCTCGGTGTGTTAAGGAGAGTGACTTGCCTCAAGTACGAACTGCGCTGCGGGCTATTTGGCCTGTGCCAACCCCTCATGGCGCTGCTTTCAAAGTCTTGCCCGCTGCAGAGCTGCCACTCAGTTCCTACAGCCAGCAAAGTGTGCAGTTGTGTTGCCTCCTGTGATAAACCCACTTAACGTGTTACAAAAATGTATCAACGGAGGAACCTCCAGGGTGGTCCAGTGGCTAAGACTGTGTGCTCCGCAATGCAAAGGGGCCTGGGTTTAATCCCTGGGTGCGGAACTAGATCTCACAACGAAGAGCTGCTTGCCCTAAAGGACTCACATGCTCCCGTGAAGACCGAACATCCCACCTGCAGCAACTAAGACCTGACCTAAAAATATATAAAGTAAAATAAATAATTTTTTTAAACTGTATCACTGACACAGGGAGTTGGCTAAAAGGTGGAAGTGCAGGAAAGGTACCAAAACTGCTCATAATGCTCAAAGTCAGATTGGAGTGAGCCCGTTTTCCCAGGTGGTACTAGTGGTAAGGAACCTGCCTGCCAATGCAGGAGACGCAAGCGATGCGGGTTCAATCTCTGGGTCGAGGAGGAAGTGAGTTAGCATGCGTGTGACAATTCTAGAAGAAAGAACTGGTGGGAGATGTGGATTCCGCTGCTGCTCCAGGGCCAGAAGTGTCAGCTGAGGAACCTGGTGAGTGATGAGAAGGAGGAAGGCTCTGAGGAAGTGGTGCTAACAAAAACCTTCGTGGTAAAGGAAGTCAGAGATGTTTCAAATGGTTGAGCATGCAAAGGCCATGTCGGAGGCCGGTCCGGATCTAGAACGGACAATGACAGTTCACCATGGCAGAGAAAAGTGCCTGTTCCCTATGGTCAGTTATACAATGAGGAGAGGGCAGGCACTGTTCAAACTACTCCTGATAAGTTTTCCTTAAAATTGTGGTTAAAGACATACTATAAAATCCACATCCAAGTATACAGTTCTGTGGCATTAACTCCACTCACACTGTTGTAAAAAGTCAGACCACTTCATGAATTTGTGTCACTCTCGTGCAAAACTGCGCTCACCTTCTCTATCTTTCCAGTTTTAGTATCTGTGTGACCTTTGTACAAAGAAATAGAGCACTCTAATTCTCAGTGCTTCTAGTGTTTTAAGTTAGAATGTACTAGATAAATGTTAGTTGTACTATTTTTTATTTCCCTATGCAGTTATAACCAAGAAGAAAATTGTTAAGGTTTGAAGGTCATAAAACAATCACACTTTCCCCACTGATTTTTTTTTTTCTACCACTTGTTCATTAAACAATTTCTATTGGGACAAAGTTCACATAACACAAAATTCACCACCTTAACCATTTTAAAGTGTACACGTCAGTGGTTTTTAGCGTATTAGTGGTATCCTGCAAACCTCCCCCACCCACTGACTAAGGTGGTTCTGCATGTTTTTAACTTGGGCAGTCATTTCTAGAGTCCCACGCTACCTTGCAAATCAAGGACTGCCTTACTTCAAAATATTACCCTCTCACGGAGAAATCAACCCAGTCATTCCGGTAGCCTCAGCGCTGTGGACTCCTGATCCCCAGCTGGGAGTCCTGCCTGCACCACCACCCAGCCCTGTCGTTTTCAGTGAGGTATGCAATCTCTCCGAGACTTGGTTTCCTCAGCTATCAATTAGGGATAATCACGCATTTGTTCACTCAGTAAATATTCACAGTCCCAGCTCTGTGCTGAGCTTTGTTCCAGGAGCTAGAGATACGAAACCTTGGGCTTCCAGGGCACGTGGTGGGGCTCCTACTCTGAGCAAGGTGCGCCCAGGGGACACTTTCTGTCCATCACCAAACTGACAAGAAGGCATTGCCCCCGGAAGAGAGTTGTTGGCATCTGCTCTTAAAAAAAAAAAAAAAAACTCCTTTATAATTAGGAAGAGATATAGAGCTACCTGTTTTGATTATCTTTATCACTAAGTAGTATCATTCAAGGTTTCCCCTATCAGCAGAGCTCCCTGGGTCAAATCCACTCTCTCTGCAGTCAGCCAGCTCTCCCTTCCCAGTACTGCTCCTGAGGGCGCCCCGTTACCCAGCAAGCTTTTTGTATATTTTGAATTATGTTAATGCCTCATCACCTGATGCACTGGGGTCTTGTTCTTCAAGAAGAAGAAACTGGTGAAAGCCAGGAATCCTAACATCTTATCATTGGAGTGTCTTCACCCTTAAACAACTTATTTTAATTTAAACTCTATAAAAGAAAAATATAGTTAAGTATAAAAGTATATTTTACTGGATACATAGCTTCTTTCAACCCTCATTTAACTCATTATCTATTTGCAGGGGTAGGAACACTAAAAAATAAAGAGCCTGCATTTCCCAGACTCTCTTGCAGCTAGGATTCCGTTGGACATAAGGTTTTACCAATTGACCATATCCATGCAAGCCTTGGGGGTAATCTTTCCAAGGAGATTAGGGCAGTAGGGGCCAAGCAGACTCTGGCAGACATGTATGTTGGCAGTAGCTGGACCTAAGCCCCACTGCCTGGTCACCTGCTTCATGGTGTGGGTGATCAGACAGGAACAAGCTCTGACTTCTGGGTGACAGCTGTGGTGGTAGGGCCATAAAGCACAGGTCTGGATCGGCCCCTGATGTCTGTGCCTTTTTGTAAGCACTCGACTCCCTCTGCAAAATCCCTCTCTACTTAAAATACCTGGAGTGGGTTGTTTCCTGGCCTGAACACTGAATGAGTCCACAATGGCTTTTAAGTGAAGCCTGGAGCCTTTAGTTTGGGGAAGATGCCAATCAAATGCCTTCCTGTCTTCCATGCACAGTCCTCACCTGTGAGAGATTATGTATAATTTCTTGGTTTCTTCAATGTCAGAGCTGAAAGGCACTGCGTTAGCAGCTGATACACAGAATCCTAGATGTTTATGATTTCGCCAGTGTCTTCACTTATCTGAGTCGAATATAATTCAACAGTATTTTTAGGGACTTGCTGTTATCCAGTCTTCCAAAAAAATTCAACTTCATTTTCTTAGAAACAGGAACGCCTTTTGCCTTCACATTTCACTGCTTACTGCAGCATTTCATTTCCCCTCCCTGTGAGTTTACACATCCTTGTCCTGTGACATCACGCTTGGCCATGTGACTTGCTTCGACCAATGAAATATGAGAGGAAGTGACACGTGTCATTTCTGAGCAGAAACCTAAGAGCCAGCATGTGGTTCTCTCCATCGTTCATTCCTTCTGCCATAAAACAGGTACTCTGGCCTAATTGTTTGTGTTCCCTGCCCCAGGGGACATGCTGAAGCCCCAGCCCCCAAGCTGATGATATGTGGAGATGAGGCCTTTGGGAGGGAATTAGTTCATGGGAGTGAATTCCTCATGAATGAGATTTGTGCCCTTATAAACAAACAAACACTAGAGTGAATTCCCTGGTGGTCTAGTGGTTAGAGCTCAGTGCTTTCACTGCTGTGACCCAGGTTCCATCCCTGGTTGGGGAACTAAGACCCCACAAGCCATGTGGCCAAAAAAAAAGAAACACTACGAAGATGATTTCTGTCTTTGCTATGTAAGGACACAGCAAGAAGGTAGCCATCCGTAAACCAGGAAGACAGTCCTTGCCAGAACCCAAGCATGCTGCACCCTCAAACCCAGACTCCCAGCCTCCAGAACTGTGAAAAATAAACGTTTGTTGGTTAAGCCCCCAGTCAAAGTATTCTGTTACAGCAGCCAGAACTGGCCACACCACAGACAGTGCTCCAGATAGACGCTGTTCCATCAGCCTGGATCTCAGATCACACGGTTACAGCCAACCCCCGGTGGACATGTATCTGGGGCAAGAAATGAGCCTTTACTGTTCTAGCCACTGAGATGTGTGAGTCATCTGTCCCTGCAGTACAGCCCAGCCTCCTGTGATCAGAACGGCTACCCATACTCTCCCTGGGCTTGCGTGTTGCAGTCTGCTCCACTGGGTTCTGTGACTATGGCGTGGAGATCATTTCAATAGCCTCCCCCTGGGCTCAATAAAAAACTAAAAATACAGCTACCATATGATCCAGCAATCCCACTCCTGGGCATGTATCTGGAGAAAATGATGCTTCAAAAGACACACACACCCCAGTGTTCACTGCAGCACTATTTACAACAGCCCAGACATGGAACCAACCTAAATGTCCATGACAGAGAAATAGACAAAGAAGCTGTGGCACACATATACAACGGAATAGCACTCAGGCATAAAAGAAAAAAGAAAGAAAGAATGCCCTTGGCAGTATGGGTGACATAGAAATGATTATACGAAGTGAAGTAAGTCAGACAGAGAAAGACAAGTATCATACGAGATCACTTATGTGAGGAATTTAAAAATTGGTAGGGGTTTCCCTGGTGGCTCAGTGGTAAAAACATCTGCTTGTCAATGCAGGAGATACAGGTTCAATCCCTGATCCTGGAAGATCCTACCTGCCTCGGAACAACCAGCCCACATGCTGTAACTACTGAGCCTGTGCGCTGGAGCCCAGGAACCACACCAACTGAAGCATGAGCATACTAGGCCCGTGCTCCCCAAAAAGAGAAGCCAGCACAGCCAGAATCCTGGGCACCGGAACTAGAGAGGAGCCCCCGCTGGCCACAGCTAGAGAAAGCCTGTGCCCAGCGGTGAAATTCAAAAATAAGGAAATAAAATTATTTTTAAAAATTGGTACAAATGAACTTATTTACAAGACACACACCGACTCACAAGCCTAGGAAACGAACTTACAGTGGTTACCAAAGTGGAAAGGAGTGGGGAGGGATGAATTAAGAGTTTGGGATTAACATTCACACACTGCTATATATAAAATCATCAACAAGGACCTACTTGTTGGTGGGCCCTACTCCAATACAAAATAAAAAATTTAATTACAAAATAAAGACTGACTGTGTAGCACAGGAAGCTCCACTCAATACTCTGTAATAACCTACAGGGGAAAAAATCTGCATAAGAACAGATATAACTGAATCCTTTGGCGGTACACCTGAAACTAACACAAGACTGTAAATCTACGCCAATAAAAAATTAAAATTAGGAAAAACCAAACCCCTCAAATTGCTACCTGGTCCTAATATTTATTGCTGACACAAACAGATAGAACAGAAAGAGGGCGCGGAGCAGGAGCTTGTGTCTGAGGAAGCGTGAATCCCCTTCCAGGAAGGAAATCCCAGGAAACCAACAAGAGACCTAGCCTGGTGCCGGCATCCCTCAGCTCGGGGTCCAGCAAGCTCTTCGTGAGGGTCGGAAGGTGGGCTCGTGCCGCCCACACCTGTAAAGTCTGCTGCAGGTGTCAGGGGCCCCGAAGACGAAGCTCCCTCTGCAGGCCCCACTCAGTGACAAGACCGAATCCGTGTCAGTATCCAAGTGAACCACCTGCTGCGGCACAAAGACGCTGAAAGCAGCATGCTGCGACGGCACTCCTAAGGGAGCTGCCGGAAGTTCACGTCTTTGTGCCACAGTGGGCTTCCCGGGTGACTCCACGGTAAAGAATCCACCTGCGATACAGGAGACGGGGGTTCAATGCCTGGGTCAGAGAGATCCCCCGGAGAAGGAAATGGCTACCCACTCCAGTATTGTTGCCTGGAGAAGCCCAGGGACAGAGGAACATGGTGGGCTACAGTCCATGGGGTCACAAAGAGTCTGACACAACTGAGCAAGCAGACAGGCAGGCCTGTGATGCATCAGACACAGAGGTCTTCGGCTCATTCTGCTTTGCAGAGGACACGGTGACAGACTTGCAGTGGGGTGATCTATCCCACGGCCACCGGAAGTCTCAGACAGCTTCATTTTCTGCAGATGCATGCCTAGCTTCCTTCCACCCCACGGTCTCGAAGCTTCCACGATGCAGGATTCAGTGTTCTGGCAGATGAAGAAGGTGTCTCTGGAATAGCGGTGCACTCGTTTTCCTAGGGCTGCTGTAGTAAGTTGCCACACACCGGGCGGTTACAAGAGAAATGTGCTCTCACCCGGTTCTCAAATCGACATCCAAAATCCAGGGGAGGGCAGGTTGGTTCCCTCTGGAGACTCAGGAGCATCTGCTCCAGGCCCCTCCTGGCTCCTGGTGGTGGCCAGCAACCCTTGGCTTATGGACACATTGTTCCAGTCTCTGCCTCCATGGTCACATGGCATTCATCCTGTGTGTGTCTGTGTGTCTGGGTCCAAATTTCCCTCTTTTCATAAGGACACCAGGCACTGGATTTAGGGCCCAGGCTAATCCAGAATGACCTCATCTCAACTTGATCACATCTGCAAAGACCCTATATCCAAATATGGACACATGAGGTTCCAGGGGTCAGGAAGTCAACATATCTTTCGGGGGGACATAGTTCAGCCCACAAGTGGCCTCTCAAATCCCCAAACAGCCCACCAAGTGACTCTTGATAAAGATACATCAAGAAGTTTATATTTGTGTTGCCCCTTCCCTAAGTCTTGAGGAAATGAAGGAATGCATTGTGGGGGACTTCCTGGCAGTCCAGTGGCTAAGACTCCACACTTCCAATGCAGGGGGCCCAGGTTTGAGCCCTGGTCAGGGAACTAGATCCCACATGCTGCAACTAAGACCCAGCAGCAGCCAAATAAATTAAAACAAAAATTTTTTTAAGAAATGCATCATGGGTACCATTTCAACCATGGATGGAGCTAAGCTCCAAAGACCTGGAATGACGTAGAGTGAAGATCACAGTGTGTGTGACAGGAGGGGTGCTTAGCGAGTGTCTGTAGCATCATGGAAATGTCATGACCAATTCTTTACAAATCGGCTGCGATGTATCTGCAGGTAATGAGAGCTTACAGTGAACGGTGTGGGATTCGTGGTCTCCGAAGAAGATTTAGCTTCGGGACCAGGGACCAGGGACCAGGCTTCATCACTCAGGAGCTTTTGTGGTGCAGAGTTTTATTAAAGTGAAAAAGAGAGAAAGCTTCTGACACAGATGTCAGAAGGGGGGCGGAGAGTGTGCCCCCTTGTTAACTTTAGCAAGCTCTCTTCTGTCTGTTAGAGAGCTATTAATCAGATAAGAGAGACACCTCAAGGCTGAAGGAGTTTCACCAGGCGCCTCTCCAAAAAATGCATTTTTGAGGGGATGGCACGAGGTGTGCCATCCCCCAGCTATAAAACAATCGATGTGAATACTTGTGTGTTGAGCTATTGTTAGCCCAAGGTTTGAGAAAAGAAAAAGCTAGTCCTAGGTGGAACCATTTTGAAGAAAGGCAAACTCCAAAGCAAATACACAGTTTCATTAACATAGCTTAAAAAAAATATTTCCATAAGAAGAAGACATTTGGTTAGCTCAGGTTTGAGAAAAGTTCAGGTGGAACCAGGTGTCGTCATAGCAACACAGAATTTTAAGAGACCCTGGCAGCCTGTTTCCTCTGTTTGGAGACCCCTGGCCTTCCTGCCTGTTACGGTCTCAGTAATAGCTGCTGAGTCATACTTTTAAAAAATCTCCTGTTTTTTGAGAATCACCTTGTAATTCACCAGGAAGGAACAGAAGTACTCGATTTCCTCAGGCCTCAAAGACTCCCTCCTCACTCACGGTGAGCAAAATGCAGTTCCAGGCGCTGGCCTGCCCCGCATTTCAGCATTAACCAGAGCAAGCCCTGCACTGCGTGGAATCACATTCTAGATGGGGGTGCGGACCCTGAGCAAGAATCGCAAGGATATCTCATACAGAGAAACATGCTCCAGAGGAAAACGGAGCAATTAATAAAGGGGCGAGCAGTGGGGGTGTTATTTTGAAGGCTCCTCTAAAGGGTCCCACTTTAGTGGAGGTCTGGTGAAGAGAAGGAGCGAGCCCTTTAGGATCCTGGAGGAATATTTTTTTATTTTTTAAAAAAGTTTAATTGAAATATAGTTGATTTACACTGCTGTTAGTTTCAGGTATACAGCAAAGTGATTCAGTTATCAGGGCATCAAGCCAGTCAACCCTACAGGAAATCAATCCCAATATCCATTGGAAGGGCTGATGCTGACGTTGAAGCTCCAATACTTTGGCCACCTGATGCGAAGAACTGACTCACTGGAAAAAAACCCTGATGCTATTAAAGATTGAAGGCAGGAGAAGAAGGGGACGACAGAGGATGAGATGGTTGGATGGCATCCCCAACTCGATGGACATGAGTTTGAACAAGCTCCAGGAGATGGTGATGGACAGGGAAGCTTGGTGCGCTGCAGTCCATGGGCTTGCAAAGAGTCAGACACGGCTGAGGGACTGAACTGAACCGAACTGAAAGGATGGAAAAGACCTCACACTGACGCTGATCCAGAGAAAGACGAGAGAACATGCTGACATCAAAGTACATTTCAGAGCAAATAATTCCACTAGGAATAGGAGAGGCATTTCATAGTGTTCAAGCAATCAGTTCATGAAAAGGTCACAACCATGTGAAATGTCTATGTGTCTAATAACAGAGCTGCAACCTACAGGAATCAAAACCAGACTGAGCTGTGTGGAGAGACCATCGCGCAGTTATACGCCGAAAGTTCAATACATCTCTCAATAGAACGAGCAGCACAGATACAAAGTCTTAACACTTCAGCCAAGCTGGCTGGATAGGCATTTTCTGGAACACTCCATGTGACAACAGAGGGTGTGGCTCCTAGGCTGGGGGGAGTCACCGTGCACAGATGTGCTGAGTGTCACAGGGCTCGGGGGTATTGGCAGGACACACAAGACCCGCTGTGTCCACAGCGCCCAAGGGTCAAGAAAGAGGAGGACCCAGAAGGGGTCAGTGGATTTGCCCATGTGCAGGCCACCTGGTGACCTTCACCACGGCACTTGCCAGGGAGTGGGGTGGGGAGCTGGCTGAGAGGCAGCCCCCAGCTACACTCTGCTGAAAAGCATGAGCCTGCTGGCAGGAGGTGTGGCAGGGGTTTCTCTTCTTTCTTTCCAAAGAAAGGGTGCGTTGGAGAAGGCTGGACATGGTTGAGAAGAGTCCAGGAGGGAAAGAGGGAATGTTTGAGAGGGCGGGGAGAATTTCAGAGGCATGTCCATGAGAAGGGGTGGGCTCCAGTGCCCCCAGGGAGCGGTGGCCCTGGCTGGGAACACAGACGTTCTCAGGTAAGAGAAGGGGCTGGATCCCTCCAGAGAGGGGCGGCCAGGGCGGCAGGAGGCGTCTCAGAGGGCCTGGGGCTCAGCAGAGAGACTGAATTGCCTGCTTTAGAGGCAAATTTCCCCAACTTTACCAAAGGGCGGTGGGATGCAGGCGGGACCACGGGCGGGGATTCCCCCCCGGTCACTGCCGTTGCTTGCTTGGCGGCCCGGGTGACCTTGGGAAGGTGAGCCTGGAGGCATTCCGGGGATGGACCCGGCCAGGAGGCAGGGAGGAGGTCTGGGGCGGGAGACGGCTCCGGAGTGCGGGTCCGCCGCGTCACCGCTAAAGGGCGCCACGACACCGCCCTGCTCCTTCGAGGCGCTCCCCCTGGGCGCCCCAACCTCGCCAGGAGCCCGGGGAGCTTCCAGCCTCGCCCCGAGGCTCGCTAGATAGACAAGGCACCGAGACAGAAAAGGGGGTGGAGGCTGGGACAAGCGTCATCAGAGAGAGACCTGCAGCCCGGGGGAGCGATCGGTGGGTGGAGTCCGGCGGCGGCGCCGGGATGCCGCCGCCTGATCTCATGCAGCTGGGGAGGTTCCACACCTAACGTGCGCCCTGTGGACCGGCCGCCGCTGCCACCCGGCCCCGTTCCCCGGGCGTGAGGCCTTCTTTTCACAGCCGTCAATCAACCACACGCCCATGTAGGCCCAGGCCCTGCCGGTGCTGGGAACGGGCCGTGAAATGAATGAATGAATGAATGTGCGAGCCCAGTGTGGAATTTCCCCGGGGGAGAGGGGGCCCCCAGGCGCAGAGCCTGAAAGTGCTGGGCCAGCCGGGCTTGGGCTGAGAGCTCAGTGTGGTCCAGGGTCGGGAGAAGGAGGGGAAAGGAGAGTGGGGCTGAGAGCAAGTCCCCAACTTAGATCTGAGGAGCCATCCGGTGCAGTCCAAGAAGGCGGGGGAATGGACATGCCAACGGTTCATCACCAATTTCAGATAAAATACAAGTGGCCCAGCAGCCACTCCCATCGCCCATCATCTTAGAAAGGATTCTCTCGCCAGCACCCACTGCCCACTGCCAACAGAAAGCAGATTCTACTATGGACAGGAGAAAGCAGAGATGGCAGACCAAGTGGCCAGGGGAGAAGGGGAGAGGCCACTTCTGGATGGACGGTGCACCTCCACGGAGAGTCAGCTTCCCAGGAAGTCCTGCCCTAGGATGCCAAGGCAGCATCTCACAAAAATATCCCCTCCCCTGTCAGTCTGGGGCAGTCTAGCCAGCCCTCAGAACAAGGAATTTACAGTGCCTGGCACTCAATCAACACTGACAATTCTTCTTACTATGTATTCATTAAACAGCAAAAAAAGTGGAAGTCGCGTCCGACTCTTTGCGACCCCATGGACTATACAGTCAGTCCATGGAATTCTCCAGGCCAGTATACTGGAGTGGGTAGCGGTTCCCTTCTCCAGGGGATCTTCCCAACCCGGATCGAACCCAGGTCTCCCGCATTGCAGGCAGATTCTTTACCAACTGAACTATCAGGGAAACATCCTTGGAAAATAGAAATGCAAGCACATTTGATCAGTGTATGGATCCTGATTACTCAGGTTCCTCTAATTTTCATCTGTTTAGAAGTAACACTTAATTTTGAAGCCATCAGACATATAGGGCTGCACATCTGGAGCCTGCTACTCTGTTGCCCTGGCTCAGAGCCAGGCTGCAGACGTTTGAGTCCTGTGGAGGCCCAAGTGGCTGCGTCTCTTGGGTGGTGCTGACTCACCCTGCAGGCTGCAAGCAGCCTCTCTCCATCTGCCAGGTCACTGCTGGGTTTCTGGGGCTCAAATGGTGTGTAGTCAATTCAGGGTTCACTAACCTGCACCTAATAGATCCTCTTGCATCCCAGTTCCAACCCCAAAGGACACGAGGCAGGGAGCAACCCTCGGCAGAGTGCCTGCTAATGACGCACTGTCGTTGTCAGTGGCATTACTGTTTCTCGTTACCATTATGATCATGGCACAAACTCACTATAGGTGCTTTATCTTTTCCCAGGAACGTTAGTTAGGTCTGTTCAGGCATATGACACAAGAGTGGACTGGTGTGAAATAAGACAGACAGAGGACCAATATTATGTGGTAGTACTTCTGTGGAATCTAAAAAAAATTATACAAATGAACTTATTTACAAAGCAGAAATAGACTCACAGACACAGGAAACAAATTTATGGTTACCAAAGGGAATAGCAGGGTGGGGTGAAAGGTTAGTCGTTCAGTTGTGTCTGACTTTTTGCGACCCCATGGACTGTAGCCCACCAGGCATCTCTGTCCATGGAATTTTCCAGGCAAGAATACTGGAGTGGGTAGCCATTCCCTTCTCCAGAGCACCTTCCAATTCTGGGATTGAACCCGGGTCTCCTACCTTTACCATCTGAGCCCACCAGGGAAGCCCTAGTGGGGTGGGGTGGGGGAGACAAATTAGGAGTTTAGAACTGACATATATACATTACTATATATAAATCAGGCAAACAAGGATCTACTGTATAGCACAGGGAACTACACTCAATATCTTGTAAAAACCTATAATGGAAAAGAATCGGAAACAAAAAATATATATGTATACGTATATATACACACATACACACATACATATGTGTGTATATATACCTTGCTATACACTTGAAGCTATTAATAACCCAACATTGTAAATCAACTATACTTCAATTAAAAAAATTCCACACACAAAAAATAATGGACTGATGGTGGTCAGGAGGAGGATGGGCTATTAATCTGTCCCCTCTTCCATAAGCTGCTTAAGAATCATCTGATAGTCTTCATGTTCCAGCAGCTCCTGGGACTTGGCACCTGGTAATTGAGCAAGAATAGGCATACTGTATGTTTCTCAGTTTTCCAAAGATGATTTGGGGAAATCGAATCAGCCCATCGTCATTCCACCAATCAGGACTTAGCTCTCTGACTGTGCATTTTGATACAAAAATAGGGCTTTTGACTTCCCTTCCTCCACCCAACTTAAAAAGTGAGTTATGAGTTTGAACTTTCAAAAGCCAATTAACACTCCTTATAACAACTGTCACTTCTAAAACAAGAACTGAGCAGCATGGATTCTGGCCCTTAAGTCATCTCGGTGTACCAGAGGAGATCCAGGTAGATGGGAGCCGGGGGCACACTCACTGAGCAGGCTCTGCAGCCCCTATCCTACCTTGTATGGCTCCCGAGGCTAAGACCCTCGGAAGGACAGTGCCGGCTTGGGATGCTAGGGGAGCATCACCGTTCTAAGCGGATGCTCTCATGTAGGTCTCTCTCTTGGTCCTCGGGGCCTCCTAGGGGTAATCATTTTGCCATTAGCAACCGGGACACACAACAGCTTGGCTTCACCCCACAGTTCAAGTGGGCTTTCCTGTAGATCTCTTCTGCAGTCAGGCCTCTGTCTTTGCAGAAGCTGGTACCTGCTCTGGGAATGTCCCCTCCCAACTTCCCTCCTTCCGGCCTAGCAATGTGACACTCCCCTCTTCTCCTCCCCCTGTGAAAAAGATACCCACTCTCCCTATGTGTGTTCTAAAACACAGAAAGCTATGTTTTAGCTCGACACATCGTAGTCATTCATTCGTTCAAAGAAAGAGCACAGGTTAAGGGCTTAGAACAACATCAAGCAAGAGATAAGTGCTCTAAATGCGTTAACTGGTTAACACCATTCATTTATGCACTCATTCATTGATTCATCCATTCAACATTGTTGTAGGGTCTCAGGCTCTACGCTGCTCGCTGAGGCCGCAGCAGTGAACAGGCGGAACGGAGTCCCTGACCACCCCGCCCCACGCCCCACCAAGTTCCCACCTTCAGGGCTTGAGGTGCGGGGACGGCGAGGCCTCCGCCCAGCGCTAGAACTACGAGTCCCAGAAGGCCGCGCGGTGGCGCCGCCCGGGTCTCCTGCGCGCGTGCGCGACGCCATGACGTAGGCGCCGCGCGAGGCGCCAGTGGCCGCGGCGGGCGGGCGCGCGACGTCGTGACGTAGGCGGCGTGCGAGGCGTGGCCGCGGCGGGCGGGGCGGGGACGGCGGGCGGTGGCCTTTAGGGCGGAGCCGGCTCCCGCTCTCCCTCAGTCGGCCGCGGGTAGCGGACGATCGGCCCGCGTCGCCCGTTTCTCTCGCGCGCCGGCTCGCTAGCTCGCTCTCTCTCGCCGAGTCGCGGGCGCCTCCTCAGCCCTGCGCGCGGGTCCCGAGCGCGGCGCCATGTCGGAGCCCGGGGGCGGCGGCGAGGACGGCTCGGCCGGCCTGGAGGTGTCGGCGGTGCAGAACGTGGCCGACGTGTCGGTGCTGCAGAAGCATCTGCGCAAGCTGGTGCCGCTGCTGCTGGAGGACGGCGGCGAGGCCCCGGCAGCGCTCGAGGCGGCGCTGGAGGAGAAGAGCGCCCTGGAGCAGATGCGCAAGTTCCTCTCGGACCCGCAGGTGCACACGGTCCTGGTGGAGCGCTCCACGCTCAAAGGTGCGGGGCCCGGAGCGGCGGAGGGGGTGCCCCGCCACGTCCGCAGCCGCCGGGGACGCCCCCCCGGGGACGGAGACCCGCGGGGACAATGGGCTCGCTTTGTCTGCTCGGCCTCTCAAGATGGCCGAGTTGGGTGGAGACGGCGTCTCCCGGGCTGAGCGCGGGCGGAGGCCGCATCCCGGCCTCCGCTGTCACATGAGCTCTTCGGTTTCGGTTTGTGTCCAGGCCGGGCCGGCCCTCGGGAGGGATCCCTGCCGGCCGGCCTGGATTGTGGGCCCTTCGGTAGCCAGGATGTAGGGGGAGGGCCCGGCGGCCCCCCGCTCCACGTCCGGGGGCCCGGGTAGGGACCGTGGCAGCTCCGCCTGCCCCGCGGGGCTTCCCGTGTGCTGGGTTGGACAGCGCATTCAGCGCGGCCTCTTGGGCCTCAAGCTGTCCCCTGCCGAGGCGAGGTGCCTCTCCCCCAACTTCATACTCGAGAAAACTCGAAGCCCCGCTGAAACGACTGGTCCAAGGTCACACCAGCGAATCCTCCCGAGACTGGACCCAGCATCTCAGTTTCCAGTCCGCTTGTTTTCATTCAGACATACCTTGTATTTGTGGAATGCTCCCTGGTGGCTTAGACAGCGTCTTCCTGCAATGCGGGAGACCCGCGTTCGATCCCTGGGTGGGGACGATCCTCTGGAGAAGGGAATGGCAACCCACTCCAGTATTCTTGCCTGGGAAAACCCATGGACAGAGGAGTCTGGCAGGTTACAGTCCATAGGGTCACAAAGAGTCGGATACGACTGAGTGACTTCACTTTCTTTTAAAATGATCCTAAACGATGACCTAGCGGTCTTTGAATCTATTAGGTTGGTCAGAAACTTCCTTTGGGTTTTTCCCTAACATCTTACGGATGTTGGGCACGTTTTACCATCTTCAAAGGAGAGGATTCGGGTTAGGCACCGTGCTTGCTTTGGCAGCGGGTATACTGAAACAGGTTAGGCACGCAGTGGAGGGAAGGGGCGAAAGGTTTGCATATTCCAGCGGTCTCCTCCAGTAGTGACCTTCCTAAGGCAGGGCTGGACTCCTCTTGAGAGGGAAGCTAGTCTTCCACGAGGGTTTCCCCTGGATGCTTTGAGACCTTTTGTAGCCAGTGGCCCGCGGGTCTTGACAGTTCAGTATGGGTGTGGCCGGGTGCATGCAGGGACCAAGAGGATGAGGACCAGGTAGATTCTAGCTTAGTACCGAGGATGGGGCATTGTCTGGAAGTGTTGGGGGACAAGCTTCTTGTAATCTCAAAAAGCTGTGCTGTCTGCCTCATGGTCCTGTTCCCTGCCCCCTCCCCCCAGACTTAGATTTGTTTCAGATAATTTGTTTCTTTCAAAGACTTTTCTTACTCAGGAGATGCTTCATTGTAGCATTGGTCTCTGCAGGAGGGTCAGCTAGGGGGAAAGAGAATTTTTCTTAGATCCACAGAGAACGTTCAAAGCCAATAAACCATCCAGGCATATTTTATGTTATATGAATATTAATGTTTAGGGTTTTCTTTTATGTTTCGGATTGTTTTCCCACATGGAAACCAACAGTGTTTGAAAAACTGTTTTTGAACTCATTTCCTTTTTTTTTTTCTTTTGAAGTATATGATCTCAATAGAAAATTAAAGTAAATAGATAATTAAAATCACCTGGAATCCTTCGACCTAGATATGATCACAGTCAGCTTTTTGGTGTCTGTCTTTGTGGTGGTTTTTCAGTGAACATACATTGTTTTATTAAAATACATTTTAATCTGTGTTGTTACTGTATTTTGAGTGGCTTGACCTTGGCTAATTCTTGATCATATTTTCATTGCACTGTTTGTGTTTTGAAATCAGTGATTTTTACATTAGATCTCAGTTTCTTTTTACGAAAAATAAACTGTAAGTTCTGTTCTTTGCTTCTAGGGTTCTCTTTAGTGGTTCACTTAACTCAACATCTTAGGATTGAACTTTGCTAAAATTATTGGAGAATAACCCTATTTCTGTCGAACGCTTTCTGGTGCAAATCACCTGTTTTCTTGATGGTACATTTTCTCCTTCAGGATCCAGGCATCCGAATCTTGGCTCCATAATGACTTGCACTTTTGAACGTTGACTAAGGAATGAGACTGTCTAAAATGGAAATCCTACCTCATTCATGTATTTATAAAAGTCCCATAAGTATTTCTAGTAATTCAATCAGTCTGTAACTTATTTTTCACTTACAGAAATCTGAGGGAAATTTACATGGTCCCATAAGTCTAATTAGCATCCTGCTGCACTAGCATAATTTAGACACAAGCGCAGGCCCGGGTCACTCAGTAGGAAGACTGTCTGTCTTCCAGGTGGTTTTTTGAGTTAGTGTTGCCATTTGCTCCTTTAAGCAAATATGAACATCCAGTAGTTACTACAGTGGAAAAGTAGGCTTCCAGTATAATATTGAGAACAAATCTGAGTGGTTTAAACTGAATAAAGACCACCACGTACATTGAAGTCATATCATTTATTCAATGAATTTATTTACTTTATCTTCCCCTCACATGCCCCCCTATTTTTATGGAAAGAATTTTCTAAACACATAATTGAATATAGAAGCATTTTTTATACTGAAGATCGGTCTGTTTTTTTTTTTTTTTTTTTTTTTTTGACTGCTGCCTTTAGCTTTAAACTTTCTTGGTGAAGTACAGCACTCCTTGCAGTGTAGAATAAAGGTTGTGAATTTAGCAGTTTGTTTGGGGGGCTGCCCGTGCAGTTTGCAGCATCTTAGTTTCCCAGTCAGGGTTGAGCCCCATGCCCCCTGCAGTTGGGGCGCTGAGTCCTTACCACTGCACCACCAGGCAAGTTCCTATCAATTTCATTTTGATAGCGAAGAGTTGGTAGGAAAGGGAAGGTTAACTTATGGCTCCTCGATGTAAAAAGAGAAGTCTCCCTCCTATAATTCCTGGCCTGTGGAAAAGTGTTTTCTTCATAGTGTACTTTTGAAAATATGACCAGGTAGGTGATCATTACATGATGGGCATTTTACGACGGCAGTGACATTTCTGTAGTGTTTTTTACCTGATGCATTTTTGTTTGAGTTCCATCTCCAGGAGAGTGGAGGTGGAGGCGGGGGAAGGTGAGGATGCTCTGGGTGCAGCTGCTGGAGCTGGTGATTCCAGGGCTTGTCTGTGGCCAGGCTGGGAGCAGGTGCTTGGGGCTCCGGTTTTGCTGTGTTCCACTCAGGTGTCTTAGCCTTGGATGGGACTGAAAATGGTGGCTGCCTTTTACCTAAACTTGGAATTTTAGTTTTTCCTGGCAGTTGTAGTTGAGGCGGTTTTACCTCCGCTTCGTTAATGCAAAGCTGGCTAGCAACTGGAGTACGAAAGAAAGCTCGTGGTTTTTACAGGACTCGCCCTCCTAGAGGTGTAGTGGTGTAGAAAGATTTACGGGGAATATTTTTGTGGAGTTTTAAACATTATTTTTCCGAAGACTCGGTTTCCCTAAAAGATGAAGAAATAGATTGATGATTATAAGAAGTATTCCTTTCTGGCCTTTGCTTAGACCCCAGAATGGTTAATAAGATGATTAAGAAATGAACAGGAGGCATTTCCTGTGACACCGACCTGTCTTGGAGCGCTGGGCAGGAGTCCCTCAGCCTGGGGCCTCACTGTCCTTTGCGGGCCCTCGGGAGGTCACAGTGGTCTGCCGAGGGGTGAGTTTGGATGGGCAGTGCTTCATAGCGAGTGGAATTCGTGTACAGGAGAGGAAAAACAGTCACTTCTTTTTGAAAAGCTAAAAACAAATGGAAATTTCGTCTGCAGAGTATCTGGCTGGAAGCAGTGGGAGAGAGAGAGGTAGCCCAGCCCACTCCGTCCTGAGTGAGGAAACCGAAACCGTAGGCTTTTAAGACCCAGTTAGGAGCAGGATGCTTTGAGGAGGATTCTGAAACCTAAAAACAAATTTCTCTGTTCAGTCCCTCAGTATCCATTAAAAAGGGGTGTTTGTCTTTATTTCCCTCATGGAGGTTCTTTTCACTTAGTATGAGCCTTAAAAAGTGTTCAGTCTCTTAGGCATGACTGACTTACTCGTTTTTCTAGAAGTGTCAAAATGAGCCCCAGACTTCCCTAAGGTACAAGGGGAACGTGGGGTTTAACCCTCCTTTCATATTCCCAATGGTGGTGAGTGAAGAGGCTCAGGGCTCTCCCCGAGAGCATCACAACCTCTGCAGGAGGACACAGTGTGGACCTGGGGATGACTGGAGACGGTTCCAGGGATGTGAAAGGGGAAGAGCCGGAGTGGCCACGGGAGAAAAAGCGGGGAGGATATGTGTGGTCGCGATTGGCCGAAATCCTATGCGATTAGCAGCATGCTAGGGTTTTGAAAGGAAAAGAAGATGAAACGGAAAGAGAACCTGGAGCGTGCAACAAGTACTCTGGCCGAAGAAGCTGAGCGGCCTTGTTTGCTTGGCTGCGAGGAGGCTTGCCCCGAGGCTGGACAAAGTTGGGAGGGGACGGCGAGCGCGGGAGTGACCACGGGCAGGCCAGCCTGGCCCGGCCTGTTCACCAGACTGCGCACACGCACCCCCCGTCACCTGGGAGAGGCGGCGTGAGCCCTAGAGTAGGTGAACGTGGATCTGCTTGCATTTCATTCAGCGAGGCGTATTGCTCACCTAAGTCACAGTGTAATGATACATCATTTGTGGTTTGAAATACAGTCGTCTTTCAAAAGAAGTATACACAGCGTAGTGCTTAAAGACATTTTGAACATGTTGAGAAGTTTTGATAGACTCTCCGAAGTTAACCAGAGAGATGACCACAGGCCATGGTAATGTGTATCAGGGTGGCTGGCAACAGAGGAATTCGAGAGGCGGGCACACGCTGTGGGCTGGTATTTCGGTTCCATGCGTGTATTAACAGACAGCACAGTATCAATCTGTTGTGTATTCACCAGTAACTGTAGCATCATTAGGAAACTGGCTCAGACTTTACGGAAAGAGGTATATTGCCTGGAAAACACGCAGCCTGTGTGTGTCTATGTCTCTAATACTGCAGGGTGGATAGTCTCTGTTAGGAGTCAACTAGTAAGTATCTTTCTCTCCTCCAAACAATTTTTTTTAATGTTTCTGCAGAAGTAAAATTACTGTTCTTTGGAATACGTAATAATTTATGAAGAGGCAGGAAAGTTTAAATTGTTTGGCTGCTTACAAAACAAGGTCCTAAGTTCTCCATAATGGGACTCGGACCCACTCAGGCTTCATAAGGCCCTTGTGTTTATGGGGAACAGGGTTAAAAAGCCTAATTCAAAATGTAGTCTTCAGCTGATTACTGACGACTTCCAGCAATTACTGTCATCAGAGGCAGTTTTGCAGAGCCGAGGAAGACACCTTGCACACCCTTGTCTGAGGGTGATGTCATGGGGCGTGCCTCCTGCTGCAGTGCAGTGTGATTCCAGGGTGGGCTGGGCGGGCCCTGCACAGCGTCCTGAGAAGGAGACAGAGGCCGAGGCGGCAGTGACTCATCGCCTGGCCGCCTGCCCACCTCCTTTAACCCCGTTCGCAACGTGCGGGCAACGTGGTTAGATGCTGAGTCCAGTCGGCATGCTTGAGTTCATTTATATAGAGGATGATGTTTTGTCCGGGAGGAAGAAATTATTCAAAGTTATTACTGTATTTTTTAATTATGTCAGTAATTTCCTTTGGTAATTATTTTCTGTTTATTGTTGGAGTGTTATTTTAAGGACATCTATTTTATGTAACTCATAGAAGAACATTACTGAAAGTTCCAAAAATTGAGGGAAAAAATACTTCATAGTCCCACCACCCTGACAGCTGCTTTAGTTTGGGAGTATTTCCTTATATTCTTTGTGCTCGCATTTTACAGACTGCAGTTACGTATTTGGTTGATTTCAGGCAGTATGATTTATCTGTTGGTATGTCCACATTTTAGTAGTTAGAAAACTTGATTGGTTTGGGTTTTTTGGTTTTTGTTTTTTTTGGGTAGTTGGTTGGTAATGTTTCAGAAACAGCTAGGAAGTCCCTGGCACACTAGAATGTTCTGCTGCTCACTTCTCTTCTCCTTCCTGAAGATATACCAAAAACAACATTTTGGAAGAGTTACTGTCTTCTTGATACCAATATTTTCTGTGCTTTTAGTGTGAATTTTGTATTTGTCTCATCTTAAAGCCAGAGATGCAAACAGCTTTTGCTCATAGTTGTCAGCATTTGTAGAAACCTTGCAGACCACCTGGTTCGGTGCCCAGCCCCTTTCTGGTGCTGCTTTTACACTTTACACATCCGAAGCTGAGGGGAGAAAAGTGACTTTCCCAAGATCAGTCAGTCAAGCCTGCTGCCTTTGCTATCACACCATGCCTTGGAAGTAACGGCAGATCCCATGTACCTAGTTAGAGTAATCCTTCCGTATTTATTCTTCCTAATGTAGTTATCCCGCGTAGTATGTCATCGCAGAGATGATTTAACGAGCGGGTGTCTGCATTTAGTCAGTCAGTGCTGGGTCTAGAGGTTTGGATTACGTCCCCTTTTTATAATTTTTTATATTTTTTTCAACTTTGACTTTTAACTCTCTAGAAATTGTATTCACATTCATCTTGAGTTATCGTAGTTTTACATTCCAGTAAGCTTTTTAAAATCCCTGCTGCATTCATAGGTTGACCGCAGAGCAGGCTCTCAAAGTGCTGTACGGGCCGAGGGGAGGCCAGGCGAACGCCCCCTTGTGACCCTGGGGGCGTTTCTTGGCAGCAGTTTTCTTGATGGAGGGAGGAGGGCAAGCTGTTGACCTGTGAGGACCCCAGGTTTGGAATCGCTTCTGCATCGTCCCTTGTTCCTTTCTAGTCACGTGTCTGAAGGCAGTTTACTTACGTACTTTGCTTGGAACATATGGATAACAGTCGTCATGCCACCCCCGCAGGGTTGTCGTGAGGGTTAAGTGTGTGATACACGACGTAATGCCTGTCACATAGAGGGTGCCGAGTAGACAGCCTAGCAGAATACCCTGGGGTGGGGAGGTGGGGGGTGGCCTGCGTGTCAGGAGCTCCCGGGATGGGGTGGGGGGAACCTGGCCTTGGTGCGCGGACACCGCTGGCACCGCCTGAGGCCAGGCCCGCTCCGGGCATCGGCGCAGTCAGCCCTTCAACTGCCCAGGCATGCCAGCGCACCCCGGTTTACAGACGAGGAGGCAGAGAGGCCGGGAATTTAAGCACCTTGCCCGGGATCACGCTGCAAATAAGCGCCTGGACCCGTCGGCACTCAGGAAAAAATGGTGGAAGGGAAAATCAGGGCGAGCCACGTCACACGGGGTGTAAGTGCCAGGTTGGGGATGGGGTGAGGCTCATCAGGCTCTGAGCAGTTGATAAATTCAATTAAAAATTGAAATATTGACTTGAATTTAATAGAATGTCTATTATGATTTGCAGAGGATGTCGGTGACGAAGGAGAAGAAGAAAAAGAATTTATTTCCTATAACATCAACATAGACATTCACTATGGAGTTAAGTCCAATAGGTGAGTAGTATAAATATACCATTATTTTGGACTATAAAACTTGTGAGAATTAAATGTAAATCCTAATCAAGTCAGAGTTACCAAGAAAACACTCGAAAGATTTCTGCTCTTAAATTCAGTTTCTTGTCTTCGATTTTATCTACTCAAATTAAGAGGATTTCCAAGTCAGTATTAAAGTATTTTAATTGCCATGTCAGGGCATTAGCCCTTGAGCCACAGTGTATTAATACTTAACATGTCTAATAATGCTCTGAGATTATATCTGAGTTTTCATTATTATAAATAAGTAGTGCACATTCCTAGGTACAGGTCTGATTCTTGGTAGGATAAATCCCTAAAGGTAGCACTACTAGTTCAGGTACAGTATTAGCGTCTTTAACACACGTTTCCAGATTTCCCACCTTTTAAAAAGATTGTGCCAATTTTTATTCTAGTAGACTTAATTGAAATTCAATTATGTAAATGTGTATTTTGCATTGGCTTTTTAAAACTTTTTAGTTTGAATAATTTCAAGCTTACTAGAGTTCCCTGGACAGCATACGGCACCTCCCAGATATCGGTTAGCCTTTCCCACGTCTGCATTGTCATTTTTCTCCAGAGCCATCTGAGAGTGAGTTATCGACAGGCTGCCCCTTTGTCCCTAAACATTCTGCAGCCATTTCCCAAGAACAGCCGCATCGTTGCTCACAGCCCCAGTACAGTTTTCAAATTGCCGAAGTTTTAGAACAGTTTACTCTAGGCACAGTGCGTGCTCGTATGTCCTCAAAACTGCCCCTTGCAGTATTTCTCCCATGATCCAGAATCCAGCTCCGTGTCTTTGATGACACTGGTGTCTTTGCTGAGCACAGACCAGTAGTTTGATGGGGTGCCCTTGCCCTGGACCTGTCTGTTGCTTCTCCATGGTTACATTCAAGTTGTACGTTTTTGGCAGGAATACTGTTGTGACTGTGTTCCTTCTCAGCGTGTCACAGCAGGAGCTTCATTGACTTTTTAGAATAATAGGAAGTATTGTGTCTAAAGGCCATATACATAATGTGAGAACTGGAAAACTCAGATATTGCTTCCCTTGAAGCTGTTGGTTTCACCTTTGAGCACCTGTAACACAGGTGCTCACACCTGTGCTTACACCTGTCGCACAAGATAACAGCGGTGGGTGTGCAAAGGAATAAAGCATAACTCCTGTTCCCAAGAGGTTCACGGTCTTTGGGGAGGAAGAGTGGCAGATACACAACTAGCTATATGACTTGGCAGAATCTTAGAGGTGCAGAATACCGTGAAACCTGGGAGACTGCCTCTGCTTAGGAAAGGTCCCATAGAAGAAGTGATGCTGGAGTTGGGTTTTGAAGGTTAACTTGGAACTTCAGCAGTTGAATAGATTGCTTAAGCGACTGCAGAAAAACACATGCTGTTAGAGAACGGGTCATGTGGTTCACAGGGTGCCTCAAGTCGGGTATGGGGTGCATGGCAGGAGAGGAGACCAGAGGAGTTGGTCTAGGCCTGGTGTAAGGGCCTGGAGTGCTCCCTCATCACTTTAACCTGCAGGTGACTTCTGTTGTGGTCAAGCTGACATGTGATTCAATATCATAAATGAATGGGACAGATTATAATGAGATCACATTTAAGGTCTTCACGGCTTGTAGCTTGCAGTTGCTAGGGAGGTTAGTTTTTGTGAGGACAAGATTATGAACTCAACCTCCATATGAGACAAGTTAACTTGGCCTGGTTTCATGGTCATGTGTTATAACCTTAACCTTGATTCCATTGTTGTCACATAGAGAATAAAGAAAACGAAGCAGCGTATTTCACTATTAGAAAAGCAACAATTTATTCTTAATATGATTTTAAAATTAAAACATTCAAATGGATTTTTAATTTGCGTGCCCCACAAAGAAGTCTGTCATCATTAAGACTGATGAGGATGAGACTATTTGTTCTAATGTTTTCTTTTCCTTTCTTTCAGCTTGGCGTTCATTAAACGAACTCCAGTGATTGATGCAGACAAGCCAGTGTCTTCCCAGCTCCGAGTCCTCACGCTCAGTGAAGACTCACCATATGAAACCTTGCACTCTTTCATCAGCAATGCAGTGGCTCCTTTCTTTAAGTCCTATATCAGGGAGTCTGGCAAGGCCGACAGGTAAAAATCAGTTTTCCTTCGTTAGTTTGAATGTCATGTTTTCCTTAATGTTCGTAACACGCCATGGAGAGAATGATGCAGTGTTCAGAAATTGGGAGGGTAAAGCCAGTAAACCTGGAGGATGTGAATCTGTTGCATTAACGTATAGCGTTGATATTTGACAGACCTGAAATAATGGAATCTCTTTGGAGACGATAGCACGCCAAAATTTGAGATGTGTTTTGTCTTTTAAGGGACGGTGATAAAATGGCTCCTTCGGTTGAGAAAAAGATTGCCGAGCTTGAAATGGGACTCCTGCACCTGCAGCAGAATATTGAAATTCCAGAGATCAGCCTGCCCATTCACCCGATTATTACAAACGTTGCAAAACAGTGTTACGAGCGTGGAGAAAAGCCGAAAGTTACAGACTTTGGAGATAAGGTCGAAGACCCGACCTTCCTCAATCAGTTACAATCTGGAGTTAACCGCTGGATCCGAGAAATCCAAAAGGTAAGAGCATGGTATTGAAAGTATCATGTAAAATGCTTTACTCTTTAATGTCTGTGAGAAAACCGGTACGAATTCTTGTCAAGGAGGTGAATTCTGTGATGCCCATTGGCTCTCCCTCCCGTTGGTCCTGGGAGTGCTTGGTGGAGGACTAATGTCGGCCCGCATGGAGCGGTCAGGGTACTGTGTGACATGGTTAAGTACTGCCCGTGAGACAGCCTTAATCTCAGCTGTCTCAGTCCTTTGGTTCCAAACTAAACCACCTTTTATACAAGGAAGGAAATCTACTTGAAATATTGGCCTTAAATTTTAATGCACATATTCAGTTAATGATATTTTTCTACCTTTGCTTAAATGCTGAGTACTCTTGAATGTTACTTTGTATTTAAGGTGACCAAACTTGATCGAGATCCAGCCTCAGGAACTGCCTTACAGGAAATCAGTTTTTGGCTAAACTTGGAACGTGCGTTATACCGCATCCAGGAGAAACGAGAGAGCCCGGAAGTTCTCCTGACTCTGGACATCTTGAAACACGGCAAGCGATTCCATGCCACCGTCAGCTTTGACACTGACACAGGTAAAGACTAGAGCTTGGAGCCGAGAGGCGGATGCCAGTGAGCTCTCAGCCTGGGTTTGTGCTGAAAAGGAACAGATGCACCGTCTCTCCTGACTGCTTATGCCTTTGCATCTTACCTCGTCTTTCCCCAGCTCCAGGTGATGGAAATGATCTTCCCACCTACCTCCCTTTCCCTTTAGGGCTTTCGAGAACAGGAGCCAGGTTCTAGACCTGAGTATAGGGAGCCCTTGGGGCCCCCCTCCTGTTTCTTAGTTGCTTGGTTCCCTGAACAGACTGTGCTTCTTTCAGTGTAAAGTTAAGCGTGCTTTTGACGGTCCAGGCAGGAGCGTGGTTTACGTTAAGCAGAAGTTCTTTGCCCACAGGGCTGCGGAAGGAGGGCTGGTCAGTACTTTCTCTTCTGCTATTTACCTGCCCCTCCTTGCATTCTCCGCCCTCTTCCCTGTTCTGAACCATTGTCAAGATGAAAGTGGTTTCTGAATGGGTAGCAGGGAGGGTGACGTTGGATGAGCAAGTGCCGGGCGCGCAGATGTGGAGTGCCGGCCGTGGCCAGACCGTGCTCTTCACCAGAGACACGTTAGAACCAGTTATCGGGACAGAAGTTGTCGTCATGTTCTTTTCCTTCCCCTCCAGAAAGGTTGTGGTGCCTGCATTTTAAGTGTTAGAGGAAACCTTTTCAGTTCCTGTGACCACATTTCGTATACTCACTAAGATACGGACATTCACTAGTGCCGAAATGTGTACCTTGAATTTTTTTTAATGCCTCTGAAACCTTTCTTTCTTTCCTAATAGATTTCTTTTTTTAAAATCTTATGCCAGAGAAAGTTTAAAATAAAAGATCAAGACCCAGGTTTTTCTGTGATCCATGTCTATAATACACTCGCCCTAACTTGAGCCCTGTGTATAAAATCTAAATTTCAGTGTTCTTAATGCTGATAAAATTCAAGTTTTACAAAACTAACGTAGTATTATTAGAATGCTTAGATAGTCTAGAAAGCAGACAAAGATGACATGTCTGGACTGCCGCTCACAGCCTATGGAGTACGCGTGAATACTGACTGACGCGTACGGTACAGTCAGTGTACAGTCGGTGTACAGTCAGTGTACAGCATACTGGCTGACACTCTTCAGAAGCAAAACTGAGAGCGCACCGGGATCACCTGTTAATAACATTGTTTTTTCAAACAGCACAATTTCTGTGTTTACTAAATCTTTTGCAGCATCAAAATCTTCCATTTTGAGGATGTATCCTAGTTTACCTGACTAGTATTGGGTTCACCAAAAAGTTCATTTGGCTTTTTCCATAAGATCTTATGGAACAAACTTTTTGGCCAATATTTAAACCTAGAAGGAATACTGTTTTACTTTTTTTAAAAAAATTGAGGTGTAATTGACATATAACAGTGTATACTATAGTTGTCTGGCTTCATGTGAAAGCTATGAGACTGTGGACGCTTGATGTGAACACTATGTAACTGTTTCTCTGTTAATCTAGGTCTGAAACAGGCTTTGGAAACGGTGAACGACTATAATCCTCTGATGAAAGACTTTCCTCTGAATGACCTGCTGTCTGCCACTGAGCTGGACAAAATACGGCAGGCACTTGTTGCAATTTTCACCCATTTGAGAAAGATCCGAAACACGAAATATCCCATTCAGAGGGCACTGCGCTTGGTGGAGGCGATTTCGAGAGACTTGAGTTCTCAGTTACTCAAAGTGCTGGGCACTAGAAAGCTGATGCATGTTGCCTACGAAGAATTTGAAAAAGTAAGTTGTAATATCTCAGGAAGCCAACTTTAGGGCATTTCAATGAAAACGTGCTTTAATAATAAGCTTCCCCTCTTAAATTATATCCCAGGTTATGGTCGCGTGCTTTGAAGTTTTTCAGACTTGGGATGATGAATACGAGAAACTCCAGGTATTGCTGAGAGACATTGTCAAAAGGAAAAGGGAAGAAAACCTCAAGATGGTGTGGCGGATCAACCCTGCTCACAGAAAGCTTCAGGCTCGCCTTGACCAGATGAGAAAGTTCAGACGCCAGCACGAGCAGCTGAGAGCAGTCATCGTCAGGGTCCTGAGGCCACAGGTGTGGCTCACGGTCTGAAAATTCATGCCTGCATTGCTTGAATGACTCTCTCTCTTTTTTTTTACAGTCAGCTACCTGTGTCTCTTTCACACTGTGAAGTGCTTCTCTAGCTCCTTTTTCATCTGTCACTGTCATCTTGAAGATCTAGTGATTCTGAATCATAGTGTTTGAGTTCAGATCTTTAACATTCTCCATCCATTCATTCCCATCCCCAAACTGCATGGACCCTAGAGCCAAACCTCATGGGTTTACATCCTAACTCAGCTGTTGAACTAGCCGTGTGACTGGGCTCACTGTTTTACTCTTTTCCTCAGACTCCTTATCTGTAAAATGTGGATAATAATTGCGTTTGGCTCAGATTTATTGGAACAATTAAATGACTCCTTTTCTTTCTTCATGCTTTTTTTTTTCTCTTCTCAGTTCACCACTTTTCTGAGCACTGCTTTTCTCGCTTTAAACAATCCAATCCAGAAGTAGCGGGTGGATTGATACGTGTGTAGGTAGACGAATTGGTAAACGGATAGATACACGCGATAAAGCCAGTAGCCAATGTTAATTGGTTGGTGTTAACCATAGGCTCTCGGTGGGGTCTTCCTTGTGTGTGTTTAGGGTTCTCTGAGAATTCTGCAGTGTTAGTTGGGATGGGCGGTCCGGTCTAGGAGCCTTGCCGTCTCGGTCGTTCTCTGAGGAGGAGCGCCTGCCGCCCAGGGTGGACCAGGGTGGAGCGGGTCCATAGTGAGTGCTTGGTGCCTTCTCAGCTAGTCAGTCCCGATCCACGTGGACACGTGTGCGTGTGTTGGTTTTACGTGTTAACCCTTTACTGTGTCCGTGAGAGCCTTGAAGCTGGGACTCAGCCCTCCGTTCCCTGTCCTTCTCAGCTATCACTGTGTTAAAGCATCATTGTCTGCTTTCCATTTGTAAACCATGTGGTGTCTGCACTGCCTTTTTGTTCATAAAGTGTGTAATGAACTCGTGTGCAGGCGTGCATTCTCAGGATGGTCTTATTGGAGGATTGTTCACATTTAATGTAGTTATTGATAAGTTTGGATTCAGAGCTGCTGTTTGCTAGACTTAACAGCTATATTTCTTTGCATTTTCTTTTTTAGTGTTTCCTCTAGGGATTACTATAGGTCTCTAATTTATCACGATATACACAATACTGACTGAACCTCATAATCAATATAAATCTGTTTCCTCCTGCTTGTCATGTTTACAGAAGAGAAATAACGCTATTCTTACAATGCGTCTGTATCCAATATGTTATTATTATGTGGTATTACTGTTACATATATTATAAACCCAGAACTACAGTGTTACAAGTTAAGCAGTCACATATATCTTAGAAAAATCAGCAGGTGAAAAGAAAAATAATGACATAATCTTTGCCATTTGTCCCCGATTTACATCTTCCAGTTCTCTTCATTTCTTTCTGCGGACTAAGTTACCTCTGCCGTCTTCTCTCTGTAGCCTGAAGAAATTCTTTGCCATTTCTTGTCCCATAGGTTTGCTGGCAGCACTCTCACATTTGAAGGATAGTTTCACTGGTTATAGAATTTTTGGTTGACAGCAAGTTGTAAATCTGTCCAGACTTTTCATTCTTGCAGGGCTCCCAAGGGCTCCTGTGTGTGTGTATAATTTACTACGTTGGCCCTTGTCAGACTGTCTTTTCCAGAACTCCCCCTTTATTTGTTTTCTGAATTGTAGGTGCTAGGTCTTCGTTGCTGCGTGGGCTTTTCTCTAGTTGTGGTGAGTGGGGGCAACTCCCTGTGGCCGCGTGTGGGCGTCTCGTCGCGGTGGCTTTCCTTGTTGCGGAGCACAGGCTCTGGGGTGCCCAGGCTTCAGCAGTTGCCGCTCCCGGGATCTAGAGTGCTGGCTCTGTGGTGCGATGCACAGGCTTGGTGGCTCCGCAGCATGTGGGGTCTTCCTGGAGCAGCGCAGGCAGATTCTTACCCCCTCAGACGCCAGGGAAGTCCCCAGAATCCCTGCTGTAAGCTGCTCTTGTGCTCCCACCTGCAGAGCTGCGAGTCTTCCTGCCTGGGGTGGGAGCGCCCCAGGCCGTCGGCTCCCCGCCCTCACCTGAGGTCAACACACCTCAAAGTGTCAGCTGCATTCCGTTGCTGTCCGTTGTCCTGAAATGGCTGTTTAATAATTCTGTCCAGTTTTTGCTCCTATAATGTCCTTGCCAGGAGTTCTCAGGATGTTTTTAAATATATAAAATAAAAGGCAGAGGTTTACAAGGAAACATTTGTCCACAGTTCTGAAGTTGTGATCTATGGACAGTCATCTGTGTGCTTCTCCGTGAACACGTAAAAGAGCAAGACAGGCCTGCTAGCAGGATTTTGAAGTAGTGAACATAAACAGGCTCTCAGGACTACAGTACAGCTGTCGTGTGACCTGGAAGAATTTATTGATGACAGAGGGCACTGGGGACAGCTGTAACTGTTGCCTACATCATGACTGAAGAAAATGCTAAATTTAATTAGGCTTAGTGAAAATGATTTTCTCCAAACAAATTCACAGACTGTCTGAACTTCATGGGCGGCGTCTGTGGACCCCAGATCACGCCCCCTGCCTGGCGGTGTAATTCTGTGAGAGCGGGCCTGCGCTGTGCCCGGGGTCTGCTGCGTCCCGAGGTGCTGGGCCTGTGTGCTCTGCTGTCTGTCCAGGAGCGTTCAGGGGACTGAGCGGACCCTCTCAGTTACTGTCATGCTTGACCTGTCCCTCTGCTGCAGTGTGGACCCTGGGCTGTAATCTAAAGTTTTAGAAATAAAAATGAGAAGTGTACTGGGTACTGGCTTTGTATGAACCACTCCTGTGAAGTCCTGAGCTTTCCAGTGCAGTTTGAGGGAAGAACCCCAAACCCAGGTCTCAACACATTTTTTTTTTTTAGCTTCTTTGGCCACAAAACTACATTGTCTGAAGGTCTTTACAGCAGAGTTAAAACGTACAGTATCGTGTCTTACACGGTCTTGACTTGTGGTTGTAAAATGTTTGACTAAACGTTAGGCTTACATGGTGGACTGGTCATCTTGTGTGGTGTGTGCTACTCAACGAGATAAAAGTTTTCCCCTTGGCAGACCTGTTTTCTTCCAAACCCTCTCCTCCCAGGTCACAGCAGTTGCACAGCAGAACCAAGGAGAGGTGCCTGAGCCCCAGGACATGAAAGTGGCTGAGGTTCTCTTCGACGCTGCCGACGCGAATGCCATAGAGGAGGTCAACCTGGCTTATGAGAACGTCAAGGAAGTGGACGGGCTGGATGTCTCCAAGGAGGGCACAGAGGCCTGGGAGGCCGCAATGAAGAGATACGATGAGAGGATCGACAGGGTGGAGACCCGGATCACCGCGCGCCTGCGAGACCAGCTTGGCACCGCCAAGAACGCCAACGAGATGTTCCGGATCTTCTCCAGGTTCAACGCGCTGTTCGTCCGGCCTCACATTCGCGGGGCCATCCGCGAGTACCAGACGCAGCTGATCCAGCGTGTGAAGGACGACATCGAGTCTCTTCACGACAAGTTCAAAGTCCAATACCCGCAGAGCCAGGCGTGTAAGATGAGCCACGTGCGCGACCTGCCGCCCGTGTCCGGCTCCATCATCTGGGCCAAGCAGATCGACCGGCAGCTGACGGCCTACATGAAGCGCGTGGAGGACGTGCTGGGCAAGGGCTGGGAGAACCACGTGGAGGGCCAGAAGCTGAAGCAGGACGGGGACAGCTTCCGCATGAAGCTCAACACGCAGGAGATATTCGACGACTGGGCCCGCAAGGTGCAGCAGCGCAACCTGGGCGTGTCGGGCCGCATCTTCACCATCGAGAGCACGCGCGTCCGGGGCCGCGCCGGCAGCGTCCTCAAGCTGAAGGTCAACTTCCTCCCCGAGATCATCACCCTCTCCAAAGAAGTACGAAACCTCAAGTGGCTCGGCTTCCGCGTCCCGCTGGCGATCGTGAACAAGGCTCACCAAGCGAACCAGCTGTACCCCTTTGCCATCTCGCTGATCGAGAGCGTGCGGACCTATGAGCGCACGTGTGAGAAGGTGGAGGAGCGGAGCACCATCTCCCTGCTGGTGGCGGGCCTGAAGAAGGAGGTGCAGGCGCTGATCGCCGAGGGCATCGCCTTGGTGTGGGAGTCCTACAAGCTCGACCCCTACGTGCAGCGGTTGGCGGAGACGGTCTTCAACTTCCAGGAAAAGGTGCATGCCGCTTCCATCTTCCCCATCCCAGAGGGTGGCCAGTCGGTTAGCAGTTAGCTCTCCACAGAGGTCGCCCATGGTCCCAACAGCTCAGGGCCACGTCTGCCGAGCGGGAGAAGGAGGCCTTCCCCTCACCGGGCTGTTGGATGGTGTGGGGCCTTTAGGGAGGCCGTTCAGTGACAGTCCCCGTTGCTAGGGAGCCAGGGAAGAGATGAAGGGCACGAGAGCGTTGTCACTGATAAAGCTGCGTGGACAGCGGGCTGGTGGTCGGCCCGCCCCAGACCTGGCCTTCCTCCCCAAAACCCCCACCTGGCTGTGCCGCGGTCAGCTCCTGGCCCTGCTCCTGCCTCTGCAGGCAGCGCGGAGTCCACTGGTCTGGTGTGTGGCTGGCTCCTGGAGAGGGAAGGTGCAGAGCAGCGTGCCTTGATGTCCTGTTCCCGCATGTGCGGGCAGAGGGCGCCTTCCCTGGAGTGGGAGGGGGGAGGCGCCGGTGTGCATACCTTTCCCCTCCCTCCTCGGAGACAGGTGGGGTGTGGCGTCAGGCTAGCACGCAGGGTTAGTGCTCTGAGGAAGAACTTCTCTGTCTCAGACGTTTATTAATTGAGAAGAATATACATGACATAAAGGCATGGAGTAAGCTGGTGATTTAACGCGAACTGTGCCTTCCTTTAGGTGGACGATCTGCTGATTATCGAGGAGAAGATAGACCTGGAAGTCCGCTCCCTGGAGACGTGCATGTACGACCACAAGACTTTCTCCGAGATCCTGAACAGAGTGCAGAAGGCCGTGGACGACCTCAACCTGCACTCCTACTCCAACCTGCCCATCTGGGTCAGCAAGCTGGACATGGAGGTGAGCTGGTGCCGGCTGCACCTAGCATTGTCTGCCATCTTTGGGGGTGGCTCCGGTCCACAAGTCTGTTAGGTCAGGCCTGAAAAGCTCGTTTCTGTGGCAGTTATCAGTGACCGTGACCACCAGTTCTTTCCAGAAACCCCCTGCAGCTGACAGTAGCTGAACTGCTGTGCTGGCTGCAGCCGCCCTCCTGCGCCGGAAGCAGGGAGCTCCGGGGGAGGGGAGGAGTGCTGTCTGCTTTCTGGGAGTGTGACAAGCTCCTGCAGCCCGTCTCTGCTCTGCTGATTGAGGTGGTTCTCCCTAGCCCTCCTCTCCTGGCAGCCTTCTCTGGCCACCCTGTCTCCCTCCACCACCCCCCCAGCATCCACGTACCTCTTGTTCCTGGTTTAGAGGATCTTGGCTTACCCTTGTGGGGTGGGTGTTGGGAGCATACTTAGCACCCCGTGTGGCTTTCTCGTCAGCGGGTGTCAGAGCAGCCGTGAAGTCTCCAGAAGCAGGGAGGGTGTTTTATGGCAGAGGTCACTCAGTGGACAGGTGGTCGTGGGTCAGTTCTGAAGTTGTGTGTGGGTCACAGGTTTTCCCCTCTGAAGTGGATGAGTAAAATGCAGCAGTTCCTCCAACGGGCCCTGAACAGAGCTAACGTTCAGAAGCCCCAGTCTTCTGAATCGAGTGCGAGTCCCAGGTTTTCTCAGGCCGCCCCCACAGTGTTCCCAGGATGGTTGAGTGGCTCACAACGAGGAGGGGGACTCTAAGCAAGATGCGCAGGCACCCTAGTCCTTGGAAATCTCACAGATCAGAGATTTCTGACTTCCTTCTTCACTTGTTGAAAGAAAATGGTCACCGTTTGGTGACTGATGTTGACTAGGTTTACTGTGATGATCATATTACAAGTAGGTATACATATTGAATCCTTATGTTGTACATCCAAAACTAATGTTATAGTCAGTTACTGAAGGCAGGAGAAGGGGTGGTAGAGAATGAGATGGTTAGGTAGCATCACTGACTCAATGGACACGAGTTTGAGCAAAGTCCAGGAGATAGTGAGGGACAGGGAAGCCTGGTGTGCTGCAGTCCATGGGGTCACAGAGTCAGACATGATTTAGCAACTGAACAGCAACAATAACAAAATCAATTGTGCCTCGATTTAAAAAAGAAAAATGGTTTCATCTCCAAACTCCAGTTTCCTGGTTTTGTACCTGAGGCTGGTGTTTGTGCATTTCCTGTCACACTGAACACATTTCAAGGCCTTCGCCACGCCTGCGCGGCAGTGGGGTCTGCTTGTCACTTGTGAGCGGGAGTCCGCAGGCGGAGAGCACAGCCAGCCTAGTCGTCCGTGAGCGGGGGCTGGAGGGTGAGGACGTGAGGTTGAGGAGCCGCGGGTGGAGGCTTGGGGTCAGGAACGATTCGTCCTGGGCCGGAAACAGCGGTGTTCTGTCAGTACGCTCTGCGAGCTAACTGGGAGAAACATTGTTCTCGGGACATGTTTCTCTGTAGATTGAAAGGATACTGGGCGTCCGGCTGCAAGCTGGCCTGAGAGCTTGGACGCAGGTGCTCCTTGGACAAGCGGAGGATAAAGCAGAGGTTGACATGGATACAGATGCCCCTCAAGTTAGTCACAAGCCTGGAGGAGAACCAAAGATCAAGGTGAGTATCTCCCAGGGCAGCCGGTTCCACAGTAAATAAAGCGCGAGTGAAAAAGCCACTGCGGTGGGCAGACCCGGGCCCGGTCAGCGTCCTGGGGTGACGTGAGATGAGGAAGAGGCTCTTCACCCCGAGCTCCTCCCCCCACCATCCACCACGGCAGCAGCAGGCAGACCCGGGGGGAGGGCCGTTCTGCAGAGAGCACCCCAAGTGCCAAGGCATAAGAGAAAAGTGGGAAAAGCCGAGTGTCGCAGAGTGGAAGGGATTGAGGGGCTGTGGCCGCCAACTGTGAAGTGGTGTCCTGTGAGACCCGGGGAAGTCTGACTGGAGTCCGTGGGGTCACGGAGCCCCCATGACTGAGCCACTGAACAATGGACCGGCACTCACGTCTTTGTTTTGGTAATGACACCATTCGAGAGGAGGCCGGAGAGGGTGCATACCTTTCCTCTTCATGCCTGCCTTAGAATTCTGCTCTATGTCAAAAACAGTTTCAGAAACACTTGGGGGTTAATTTTTTCATTTATTTGGCTGTGTCGGGGCTTGGTTGCGGGGCATGGGGTCTCCCTTTCGGTGCAGGCTCGGCAGTTGTGCTCATGGCTGAGTTATTTGTGGGGTCTTAGTTCCCCCACCACGGAGCGAACCCACATCCTCTGCATTGGAAGGTAGATCCCTAACCACTGGACCACCGGGGAAGTCCCAGCTTTTTTTTTTTTTCTTTAATGGAAAATAACATTTAGAAATCTACACTGGGGTAGATTTCTGTTCTCCTAGGATATACGTAGGAATTAATTTGAAGAACTGGATATAATGGTCTGCTGCAAGCAGAAGTTCAGACTGTGACCCTAAAATGTCAGTTTTAATAAAAATCTGAGTAGAATTCTCACGGAAGGATGCAGCAGTGCACTGCGGAGCACGCTGGACAGCAGCCCTCATCTCCACGCGACTGTTCCCCGCCGTGGGAAGGAGGGCTCTGCTGGGGCTGGCAGGCTCTCCAGAAAGTTCTCTTTAAACTCTGCCCGTAACACAGGTGCTGGTTATAAACGTGTCCACCTTACACTGATGGCATTGAGCCGTGCATTTGTTCTGTATGGTCTACAGTGTTTGTGTTCTCTTCACCAGTGAACGTCTCCAGATCAGAAGCCTGATAGAAGTGGGCGACTAGAAGCTTTGATCTGAGAGAAACAATTGGCTTTTTTTTTTTTTCTTACCAGACTTCACGTTTTCTTTTAATACTTGAAATGTTTTCACTTTTGAATACTACAGATATTCATCCCCAGAGCATACTTTTTAAAAGAAATTACCGAGATGCAGAAAAGCAAGTGAGGTGTCTGAGTTGATCAGACGTGTAGTAAAGACTGAGCTGGAGTTCTGAAAGTAGCCCACAGCACTGGCGGGCGGCGCAGGCTGCTCCCAGCCCGTGAACCTACACCAGCCAAGTCGGCCTGTGTCTCTGCTTTCTCAGGCCACAAGGTCCTCACGTCCCGAGATCATCACAGACATCAGATCCCATGGCGCTTCGCTGAGCGCCTGTTGTGTGTCTGACAGCCAGGCACTGGGTGCCCAGGAGGAGCCCATGCGGAGCTGCCCTCTGACCCCCTCCAGGCCCTTGGGGAGGGCTGCAGACCAAACATGAGCTCACAGAAGGCTGGATCTGTTAGTAACTTAATAGACTTTGTGGTTCACACGGAACTAATGTAATGATTCAGGGAGAGAAAATGGTATATTTCAAAGCCCTTGAACTGAAATAGACTGCTGAGTCAAAACGACACCTTTGCTTTCCAGAACGTCGTTCATGAGCTGAGGATCACCAACCAGGTCATCTATTTGAACCCGCCCATCGAGGAGTGCAGGTACAAGCTGTACCAGGAGATGTTCGCCTGGAAGATGGTGGTGCTGTCTCTCCCCCGGATCCAGAGCCAGCGGTACCAGGTGAGTGCCTGCGAGGAAGCCCCAGACCTCAGCTCAGCACTCTGTCAGCTCAGCGCTCTGGCGGAACGCTGGAGGGGCGCAGTGTGACCCGACACTTGCCCTGTAGTTACTGCTCCATACAGTCTGAGGTGTATCTCTTTTCTTAGCTGTGCACGTAGCTCCGTTCTCCCTCCTCCCTCCTCTGGGGCCTGGTCTTCGCTCCCGGCTCCCCCAGCTCTCCCTGCACCTTGCCGGCCCGTCCACATCACTGGTTCCTGTGTGTTCTGTGCCTGCCCCGCCGCCCGCCCCCCCTGTCCTCCGTGTCCCGTCTGGCCATAAGTACCAGCCGTGTGCTGTTTCCATCTTCAGAATTTACCCTGGTCTGTTTCTTGTGACGTCCAGTGCTGCAGTCGTGCATGGTACATCTCACCCCCCTCGGCCTAGTTAAGCCCCCTCCTCACTGGTCTCTGTCTGCTCTTGCCCCTCTAAAAGCTGCCATCAGCGCAGCAGCCCAGATTACCTCTTAGGTGTGTGTTGACCCTGACGCTGCTGTTTGGGGGGCCTGGTAACGGCTTCCCGTCTCGCCCACCACGGGGCCTGCGGGCCTCCGACACGTGCCGCTCTGCCGCCTGCCTCTCCACCCCGGCTCTGCTGCAGCGCGCTGGGCCTGCCCGTCCTCACACGGGCCGGATGGACACTGGCCCCCAGGGCCTCTGCCCTTGCTCATCCCCTGCCCCCAGCTCTGCCAGGGGTCACCTCCTCAGTGAGGCCTCCTGCGCCTCTCCGTGTGAAATACGTCCTGCCCCTGCATTCCTTCCCACCGCCGTTTCTCCAGAGCCCTGCTCGCCACCTGACGGCCTGTGTCGTTTGCTTTTCCCTTGGTTGTCTTCTCCTCCCCCACAGAACATAAGTCTGTGCCAGCAGAGGTCTTTGTCTGCTCATAATACCTGCAGCAGTGCCTGGCCTGTGACCGGCCCACAGGTTGTGGACCCCGAGTGACTGTGTGCACGCTGGTGTTCACACTTGGTGGTGGTGCCTCGCTCGCTGAGGTGACACCCTCAGTCCCGCCCCCTGGGATGAGAGGCTCGGGTCTCGTGGGGCCCACTCTGGACACCCTGCTCCCCGCTCGAGGCACGCCTGCTCAAACAGGGACGCCACACCTTCTGGCTTGTGGTTGACGCGCCTTTCCTTGGTTTGATGAGTTAGGTTACCTGTGACCGGGATGAGTGAGCGTTATCCCTTAGGTACCATTTCTTTCCATTTACTTCAATGCCGTGAAAGGCAGCTGAGGTTCACATTTCTGTACGCACTCCCTGCTTTCATTTCCGCTTTTGTTCGGTTAGGTGGGCGTCCACTATGAACTGACGGAAGAGGAGAAGTTCTACCGGAATGCTCTGACACGGATGCCGGATGGCCCCGTGGCCCTGGAGGAGTCCTACTCTGCAGTCATGGGCATCGTCACCGAGGTCGAGCAGTACGTCAAGGTGAGGCGCGCCTCTCGCTCTGGTGCGTATGTGATCTGTCCTAGACGCAAGTGTGAGCTTGAATGAATGTGGAGCTAAGTCTTGACTAAACGTAATGCGATTTATGAGGTGATCTTTGCCATTTTAAAGCAAGGAGTGAACAGTGGAATGGACCTTCTGGGATGTTAATCATTTTGGAGAGGAGAAAACTTTATTCTTTTTTGGTTGGGAAACTGAGCATTGGAAATGAGAGTTTATTCCTAACAGGGATGAAGGAACACAAACCTTTTTAGCAGAATATGACCGCACGTATTAACATTTCACAAAACGAGACGTCGAGCTGCCATGGGTGGCTGTGTTCTCGTTTGCAGGTCTGGCTTCAGTATCAGTGCTTGTGGGACATGCAAGCTGAGAACATCTATAACCGACTCGGGGAAGACCTCAGCAAGTGGCAGGCTCTGCTGGTCCAGATAAGGAAGGCCCGGGGGACCTTCGACAATGCAGAGACCAAGAAAGAGTTTGGGCCGGTGGTCATAGATTACGGCAAGGTGAGCCCAGCCGACTGCCTAGAAGGCGCGCTGTGAGGGCAGCGTCTGACCACAGGGAAGCTGCAGTGTGAACACTCCTCCCCCCACAGGTCCAGTCGAAGGTGAACCTGAAGTACGACTCCTGGCACAAGGAGGTGCTCAGCAAATTTGGGCAGATGCTCGGCTCCAACATGACGGAGTTCCACTCCCAGATCTCCAAGGTGAGAAGGCGGGATCCCGGCAGGGCGGCAAGCCCGCTGGCCGCCTCGGCTCCCCGATCGACGCCATGCTCTCTGCCCACAGTCCCGCCAGGAGCTGGAGCAGCACTCGGTGGACACGGCCAGCACCTCTGACGCAGTGACCTTCATCACCTACGTGCAGTCCCTGAAACGGAAGATCAAGCAGTTTGAGAAGCAAGTCGAGGTGAGCTCTGTCCCTCGCTGTGTCTTGGGGGTCCCCGGGGTGTCTCTGTCTTACCCCCTGGCATCCTCGTAAAGGTGGACGCCAGTGTTCCAGACGGCTGCATTTTAAAAAGCTCTGCAGGTGATCTTCAGGCACTTCAAGGTTTGAGAACGACAGGTTCTTATTTTTTGAAATCTTTTACTTTAGTTGTTGATCTTCAAGTCCTCAAAGTTGAATTTCCTTCTCATAGTTTGGACCTAGGGTGTGAAGCCCAGTTCCAGGGCGCTCAGGCCCTGCTCGGGGCCGCCTGAGTGTGGCCAGGGCAGTCCCGGGGCTGGCCCAGCGGGCCCCTCGGCGGCCTGCTGCCCTGGGGCGTAGCGCTGTGGGGAGGGGAGGTTCCTGGAGGAGAGCAGGTGTGTCCTGTACCCACGGGTGTCTTCTTGGAGTCTGACCGTAGCTCTTGTTACTCCTAGAAGAAAAAGCCCGTTTGTTTGTTCCCCCTCCAGCTGTACCGCAATGGCCAGCGGCTGCTGGAGAAGCAGAGGTTCCAGTTCCCGCCGTCCTGGCTCTACATCGACAACATCGAGGGGGAGTGGGGGGCCTTCAACGACATCATGAGGCGGAAGGACTCCGCCATCCAGCAGCAGGTGGCCAACCTACAGATGAAGATCGTGCAGGAGGACCGGGCTGTGGAGAGCCGCACCACCGACCTGCTGACCGACTGGGAGAAGACCAAGCCCGTCACGGTGAGCCCCAGTGCAGCCCCGTGCTCTCGCCGCACCAGCAGCGTCCTCTGTGTCCCCGCTTTCAGAGTGAGGCGCCCTGCCGCGGCTGAGCTTTCCAGGGTGAAGGCACTGCCCTCCTGTAATTAAGGGAGCCGTCCTTGCAGAGAGTGGCTGTGAAACCGTGAAAGCCCGCTTAGATAGACCTCTTTTCAGCCAGACCCCTCGAGACAGTCATTTAAGGCAGGGAATGCTTCTACAGCCTAGCGTTTCTCCGCTCGTAAGTTACCCTCTTAGCTGTACTCAGGAGTTAGACTTGTCCCTCTTGTGGACTCAGGCCAGGCGTCCCCCGGCGCCACTGCCTGGCCTGTGCCCTGGGGCCGTCCTGGGCTGTGCCACTGCCATTGCAGTGGTTAAGGCTCTCTGTGCCCAGAGACTGCTGCAGCCAGGCCGCCGCGTTCACTCGAGTTTGTACTGAGCACCAGCCGTGTTCTGGGTAGCAGGAACACAGCGGTGACCAAAAAGGAGCCTGACCCCAGCGGGACACGTTCCCGCAGGAGACAGGGTGAGAAGGGAACCGGAAGGACACGCACTTCAAGGCAGATGGAGACGCGTGCTGGGGGAGGGTGTTGGGGCCTCACTGCTCTGCGGGGAGTCTGGCGTGTGGAGACCGCTGGGGGCAGGCAGGCGTGCCGAGGGGCATGCAGACAGGCAGGACGGGGCTCAGCCATGTAGGTCCCGGCCCGCCTGGTTTGCGGGGTGGGACTCACTCGGAGGCACACGTGTGCACCCCGCAGGAGAAGGTGTGAGTGTATCCTAGATGCTGGTCTGGTTTTGTGGGCGGGGCTGCGGCTCTCCACGCGAGACCTGGGGACCCCCCCCACGCCCCCGCCCCCAGCCCCGGCACACACTCACGTCTGCTGGGTCGGCCTCCGTCCTGCCCTCAGCTGGTCTGTGCTGCTGCCCTGAGGTCCCGCTTTGTGTCTGGTTGGGCCACGGGGCCCCGGGGTGAAGCAGGCTGTGCCTCACTGATGGCAGAACTGCCAGGTCATGCGGGGGAGTGAGGGCTGATCAGTAAGTAGGCAAGGGTGCAGCTCCTCAGGGTGGGCGTCTCATCATCTCACCTCGCTGGTGACGTTTTAGTTAGAACTCTCTTTGAGGGAGTTCCCTGGGGGGCCAGTGGTTAGGACTCAGTGCTCTCACTTCTGAGGGCCCGGGTTCACCCCCTGGTCAGGGAATTGAGGCCCCACAGGACACAGCGTGGCAAAAAAGAAAACAAAACTCGAATCGGTACTCGGTGTAGTCGTTCTCAAAGATTATTAAGACACCTGTGAATCGTGTTAGTGCAGAAGTCGAGCCGCCTCCGATGAGAGCGGTGCTTTCCTCCTCACCTTCCCTCGTCACTCATACCATGGCCATGCCTCAGAGGGCATGCCTGGCAGGGCTGTCCTGCTCCGGGCCCAGGTCAGCGCCTCCCCGGCACTCCGCAAGGGGATGCCTGACTCGACGGGTGCTCCCCTTGCCCAGGTCAGGTCTGGAAGTAACGGGCACGCATCAGCAGCGTGCACTTGGGAACATTTACACGCAGACACTCAAGGAAGCGTAGAGTCCCCTCCAGCGCCTCAGAGCTGGGCCCCTCCGTCCTGAGACCTGGCTCTGACTCGCTGGCCTTGACCGCTTCAGGGCAACCTGCGTCCAGAGGAGGCACTTCAGGCTCTCACCATATACGAAGGGAAGTTCGGCAGGCTGAAGGACGACCGCGAGAAGTGCGCGAAGGCCAAGGAGGCCCTGGAGCTGACCGACACAGGGCTTCTCAGCGGCAGCGAAGAGCGAGTCCAGGTACGAGCCGCTCCCGCTGGTGGGCGGGTGCGGGCACCTCGTGCCGACCTCGCCCCCACCCCAGCTGTCCCAAAGGCCCTAGCAGAGTCCGAGGTGGCTCCTCTCCTGAAGTGTAACTGCTCTGTCGTCCTTGATCGCAGGTGGCCTTAGAAGAGTTACAGGACCTCAAAGGCGTTTGGTCAGAGCTTTCTAAGGTCTGGGAGCAGATTGACCAGATGAAGGAGCAGCCGTGGGTTTCTGTGCAGCCTCGAAAGGTATGCATCACTAAGACAGATACCGCATTGCCCTTCACATGATGAAAGTTGGAGACTGTACTTAGGAACTTGGCAAGCAGGGAGCTGTACTGTGAGTTCACAAGAAGTCCCTTCCCGGTTGTTTATCTAAAATTTCTTTTAAGGCTAGTTTTTAAATGTTTCATCCTTTAAAGGAACGTTGGCAAACTGAATACCACCTTGGGTTTCTCTTGACAGCTTCGACAGAATTTAGATGGCCTCCTGAACCAGCTGAAAAACTTCCCTGCCCGATTGCGGCAGTACGCGTCCTACGAGTTTGTGCAGAGGCTCCTGAAAGGCTACCTGAAGGTGGGTGACCCGGAGCTGCCGGCTGGGAGTCAGCCGGAAACACGCCACGCAGATGACTCGGCTCCCTCTCTCCACAGATAAACATGCTGGTGATTGAGCTCAAGTCCGAAGCACTTAAGGACCGCCACTGGAAACAGCTGATGAAGCGGCTTCACGTGAACTGGGTTGTATCTGAGCTGACCCTCGGCCAAATCTGGGACGTGGACTTGCAGAAGAATGAAGCTGTTGTCAAGGATGTGCTGCTTGTGGCACAGGGGGAGATGGCTCTGGAGGAGTTTCTGAAGCAGGTGCGTGTCGGGCTGTGACGCACACCTGAGCTGTGTGAAAACGGAGCCCCACCTGTGGTCCCTCTTGTCCCCATAACGTTAACTCACTCGGTCACTCATGTGGTTGGCGCACGCCCATACATTGATGACCTGCCTCTTTGGGTTGCAATTCAGATACGAGAAGTGTGGAACACTTATGAATTGGACTTGGTTAACTATCAGAACAAGTGTCGCCTGATCCGCGGCTGGGACGACCTCTTCAACAAGGTCAAAGAGCACATCAACAGCGTGTCCGCCATGAAGCTCTCTCCGTACTACAAGGTACGTGGGGGCTTCCCCCCCGCACATCCACCGTAATGCCCGCAGCCTCACGGGGACGTCCCTGGCGGTCCAGCGGTTAAAACTCCAGGCTTCAACTGCAGGGAGTACGGGTTCGATCCCTGGTCAGGGAACTAAGAGTTCCAAGTGCTATATGGCCAAAATAACTTAATAAACATTTAAAAATAAAAATGGCCAGGCTCACAGTTACCAGGGACCTGTTTTTAGAAAATGTGAGTCGCATAACTTGATAGGATGTTCGTCTGCATCTTGGGGTAGGTTCTGGCATATCTGAGAGGGGAGAGGGCAGCAGCTGACCTCTGCCCTGCTTCACCCGCTAGGTGTTTGAGGAGGACGCCCTGAGCTGGGAAGACAAGCTGAACCGCATCATGGCCCTCTTCGACGTGTGGATCGACGTGCAGAGGCGCTGGGTCTACCTGGAGGGCATCTTCACGGGCAGCGCGGACATCAAGCACCTGCTGCCGGTGGAGACCCAGCGGTTCCAGAGGTGTGGCCTCCAGCGGGCGGGGGCGGAAGGGCGGGCTTGGCTGGGAACACCGCGTGAAGGCCGGCAGTAACCTCGCTTCTGATTTGACCTGTAGCATCAGCACGGAGTTCTTGGCTCTAATGAAGAAAGTATCCAAGTCTCCCCTGGTGATGGACGTTCTGAACATCCAGGGGGTGCAGAGGTCTTTGGAGAGGTTGGCAGACCTGCTGGGAAAGATCCAGAAGGCCCTGGGAGAGTACCTGGAGAGAGAGCGCTCGTCTTTCCCCAGGTGGGGGGCGTCTCAGGCGCAGACTGAGGGGAGGCCCAGCTCTGTGCTTTCTTCCCTCCTGGCTTGTGAGTTGCTCACTCTGACATCAAGGGTTTTGTTGCCAGTAATCCATTTAATGAATACTGTTTCCCTTTCATCGATTGATTCCTCTTAATTTTCTACCGTGGATTTGTATACTAAGTTCCATTTAAACTATTATTCACCCTCCCAGGCAGCTTGCCTCTCTTAAAAAACTCACTCTGATGATTTTATTTTCTAAGTGGTATTTTTTTTTTTCTTTATGAATAGTTTGAGTGAGTGAAAGTCGCTCAGTCGTGTCTGACTCTTTGCGACCCCATGGACTGTAGCCCGCCAGGCTCCTCTGTCCATGGGGATTCTCCAGGCAAGAATACTGGAGTGGGTTGACAGTGCCCTCCTCCAGGGGATCTTCCCAACCCAGGGATCGAACCCAGGTCTCCCGCATTGCAGGCAGATTCTTTATGGTCTGAGCCACCAGGGAAGCTCTCTGAATAGTTTACTTATAAGTTGAGCAGGTTTTTTAAACATGGATGAAGTGAGGTGAATTATATGAAATGCATTGCATTTCTTTTCAGTGTCTTGTTAGGTGAGTGAGTCTCTCTTGCTGAGGGCTGGAGAAGACCTGGATGTGACCCGCGTTCAGGCTGGAGACGGTCCACACCACCCACGTCCTCTTTCCTTTCTTACTGTTTGATTCACCTTATTTGTGTATGTGTCATGTTTTAGCAACTTAAATGCTGTTTCAATTTTAGATTCTATTTTGTGGGTGATGAAGATTTGCTTGAAATCATTGGAAACAGTAAGAATGTAGCTAAGTTACAGAAACACTTCAAGAAAATGTTTGCTGGAGTCTCGAGCATCATCCTCAATGAAGACAACTCCGTCGTCCTGGGCATCTCGTCCCGTGAAGGAGAGGAGGTAGTGAGGTTTACGATTGTAACTCAGAAAACTTCGCTCCTGTCTTTGCACACCTTAATTCGTAGGTTGTCTTTATTTCAGGTTATGTTTAAAACTCCCGTGTCAATCACCGAACATCCCAAAATCAACGAGTGGCTCACACTGGTGGAGAAGGAGATGCGGGTCACGCTGGCCAAACTCCTCGCTGAGTCTGTTACCGAAGTCGAGATCTTTGGTAAAGCAACATCAATCGACCCAAATACCTACATCACCTGGATTGACAAATACCAGGTACTGTCCAGTAGCAGGGCGACGGGCTGGAGCTGGGGACACTGGCTGACCTTTAAAACCACTCTTTTGGGTCTCCTGTGTGCCGCACCTCCCAGGCCCAGCTGGTGGTCCTGTCAGCGCAGATCGCCTGGTCTGAGAACGTGGAGACGGCGCTGAGCAGCATGGGCGGGAGCGGCGACGCGGCCCCCCTGCACTCCGTGCTGAGCAACGTGGAGGTCACCCTCAACGTGCTGGCCGACTCGGTCCTCATGGAGCAGCCCCCGCTCCGCAGGCGCAAGCTGGAGCACTTGGTGAGTCCTCCTCCTGGTCAGGCTCCCCTGCCTTCCCCTCGAGCAGCTAAAAGAGCTCACGCTCGAGAAATATCGTCATTAGTGTCTGGGAGGAAAGCAAGTCGATGAGCTGTTGACAAGTGCTGGGTGGTCCTTGGCGCTCTCTTCCTGTTGAAGGGCAGCCTTGGGGAACAGGAGCCACACGCACGACCTGGTACAAAGGCTGACCTCCCGGTTCAAAGGCTGACCCTCAGCCCTCGGGGTCTCGCCCCGCCTTCCCAGAGCTCCGCCTCCGGAGGCATGTCTGTGAGCCTTGCCATTTTGCTGCTGGGCTTGTGAGGTTGTGTGCGTCAGGCAGACTGTTAGGTCAGAGGCAGCTCTTCTCCATCATGTTTTATGCGAGTTGCAGGGTTTTTACTTAAAATAAGGTGTTTTTGTCATTCTTTGTTTTTGTTGCAATTCTTTATTCTATGTAATTCCATCGTGTGACTAGCAGTTCTATCATTTTTAAAAGTAAATTTATGTTCTGGAATATTTATTTACATCATAGTTGGGCCTAGGAACTCAATTTCAAAGTCTCCTAAGTAATCCCAGAAGAGGCATTTCTGTACTTCAGTTCAGGGAGTGTACATTACAATAAACTCTTAAAGTGAGTCTGTCTTCAGATCACAGAGCTGGTTCACCAGAGAGACGTCACCAGGTCCCTGATCAAGAGCAGGGTGGACAACGCCAAGTCTTTCGAGTGGCTCAGCCAGATGCGGTTCTACTTTGACCCGAAGCAGACCGACGTGTTGCAGCAGCTGTCGATTCAGATGGCGAATGCCAAGTTTAACTATGGCTTTGAATACCTGGGTGTTCAGGACAAGCTGGTCCAGACACCCCTCACTGACCGCTGCTATTTGACGATGACACAGGCCTTGGAGGCCAGGCTCGGGGGGTCCCCGTTCGGTGAGTGCCTCCACACAACCTGGTCAGGTGAAGTCAGGTGGTAAACCTACTTCTCAGAGATTAAGCAAATGATCTAAATGTATTTCTTAACTATGTGGCTAGTACATTCTTAAACTTTAAATCTTTACATCAGTTACTGCGTTTGTAGTAACCCTTGAACAGCACTGGTTTGCACTGCAAGGGTCCACTTAGACACAGATTTTACTTAGACACAGATTTTTTAATAGATACACAGTCAGCCTTCCGTGTTCACAGGATTCACATCCTCAGACTGAACCAGCTGTGAATTGACGCTTCCTTCTGAGGTTGGTTGAATCCAGGATGTGGCACCTGTGGATATGGAGGGCCGACAGTGGGACCTGGTGGAATTTGCTTAGAGACAGAGGGCGAACTGTACTTTGATTTTTTTAAAAGAATTGCTTTTTACAGTTCTTAAAGCTGAAGACGTGTTCTCACTTGAGTTCTCAATTCCTTTTCTTCAAATTACAGGGCCTGCGGGGACTGGGAAGACTGAGTCTGTCAAGGCCCTTGGCCACCAGCTGGGCCGCTTTGTTCTAGTTTTCAACTGTGACGAGACCTTTGATTTCCAGGTGAGAGGCTCCTGGGGGACTGCCTAGAGCAGGGGGCCGGGTGGGGAGCGCAGCCCACGCCTCTGGGGGCCGTGAGCCGTGCACACAGCGCTCTTTTTGGGAACCGGGTTACTGGAGCTGTTTGAGGGGCCAGCCGGTGCATGACGCCAACTTGAGCCTCACGTCTTCAGGTTAACTCTTAAGTGTAACGAATCTTTCTGGTGGTGTCTGTGTTTAGGAAAAACAAATAGCGAAGGTTTTTTTTTAAACAACAAAAAGTGTTAGCTCTGTCACTGGAATTTTTTGCACAAGAGGGAAAATAATACATTACATCTGTTCATCTGTGAATGGAGTACTTGCTACATGTAGGGCTGGGCTCCTTGCCTCACGGGTGAAGCTGGTTCCACCTTCACAGCCCTCTCCACCCCACTGCACTCCTCTGGGAGGAAGGTGGTATTACTCGTGTTTCAAAGATGAGCAGACAGGTCTCAGGATGTGATTTGCCCGGGTTGGACCAGTCCCCCAAGCCAGGATTGGAACCCTGTACGGCCAGCACCGGGGCCGTCTTTTAGCGCCTTTCTTCTCGTTTCAGGCTATGGGGCGCATCTTCGTGGGGCTCTGCCAGGTGGGGGCCTGGGGCTGCTTTGACGAGTTCAACCGCCTGGAGGAGCGGATGCTGTCGGCCGTGTCACAGCAAGTGCAGTGCATCCAGGAGGCGCTGCGCGAGCACTCCAACCCCAACCTGGAGAAGAGTGAGGCTCGCTTCTTGCTTAGTTGCCCTGCTGTGGGGTAGAAATGAGCGAGGGCTCAGTGCCAGACCCTAGGCTGCAGGCGGGATGGTGCATCCTGACGGAAGACGTGGGCGGGGCCCAGGATGGCACTGCCTGCCTCGCCCCATGGCAGCCAGCGGGGTGGGCCGTGCTTCCTCTGCAGATGGAGGCCCCGGGCTCCTCCCTGTGGCCCCGCAGAGCCAGGCCTCCTGGCCGGAGTGTTGGGACCAGACCCTGGTCATGTGTCTGGGGGTCCTTGGGAGCTGGTTCCACACAGAGCCTAGACGCATGAGCTGGAGGAGTTACATACATCCAGGACAGGTGCTTTACCCGTTGGTTTTCCCTGTTAGTCCATAGTAATAGTAGCTCGTCTTACCAGACCCGAGTAAAACAAGAGGAGTGTCAGAGAAACGAGTGCCTGTGAACTCCATGCTCGCTTATGGAGGGAAGCTGACTCCTGAGTGTCCAGAGTTGGGGGCTGGGGGTTGGTTTTGTGGAATGTTTTTTTGAGTGTGTGGGTTTGGTTTTTTTTTTTTTATGACCTGAGGAAAGGGCCATGTCCATGATCTTAGCCAGTCAGGTTTATCACAACTTGACTGGTTTTTGTTGCTGCAGCTTCTGTCAGGCTGTGTTTCTGTCCTTGCATTGGCCTTGTGACACTCAGTAATCATGCGCAGAGGGGGTAGTGGGCTTCCCACTCCGGTGACTTGATCCGTGCCACATCTGAGTGGCTCTTACGTGGGCAGGGAGTGTGGAAATCGGTCTCCCGGGTAGGTGGTGTCGTGCTGCTGAGACCCCGCAGAAAGGCCAGGCCACAGCTCGCATGGGGTCCTGGGCCGGCGGGGCGCTGGGCTTGTGGTTTCAGATCTTATGGTGGTTTTCTGACCGTCGACAGCCTCACTGCCGTCATCTGAATTTCAGCCTCTGCCCCCATTACCTGCGAGCTGCTGAACAAACAAGTGAAGGTGAGCCCAGACATGGCCATCTTCATCACCATGAACCCTGGCTACGCGGGCCGGTCAAACCTCCCAGACAACCTGAAGAAGCTGTTCCGGAGCTTGGCCATGACCAAGCCCGACCGTCAGCTCATCGCCCAGGTCATGCTGTACTCTCAGGGCTTCCGCACGGCCGAGGTCCTCGCCAACAAGATTGTCCCTTTTTTCAAGTGAGTCACTGAGCATCATTCCTGATCGTGTTTCTGGCACATGTTAACTGCATCGTTTAAACGTGGCCTGTGTAATTACGACATTTCTTTCCACTCTTGTGTCCATTCTTGTTTCTTAACGTTTGACGCTGCTTGGGGCTCAGCGGGTGCTGTTCTTAAGGAAGCCCTTTCTCTTTTAGACTGTGTGACGAGCAGCTCTCTTCCCAAAGCCACTATGACTTTGGTCTCCGAGCCTTGAAGAGCGTGCTGGTGAGCGCGGGGAACGTGAAACGGGAGCGGATCCAGAAGATCAAGAGGGAGAAGGAAGAGCGCGGGGAAGCAGTCGATGAAGGAGAGATCGCGGAAAACCTGCCTGAGCAGGAGGTGAGCGGGTGTCCTCCCTCTCGGCCGGGCCGGTGCAGCCTCCCCCGCACCGATCTGGGGCTCACAGGTCCTGGGACGGACCTGCTAAATCAGCAGTGGTGGGGTGGGGGGTGGGGCGCTGGGTCACCATGCTTGTTCTCAGGGCGGGGGGGTGATGGGTCCCTGTGGGGACAGAGCCATGAACGCGGTGCTGCCACCCCCGGAGCTCAGCCCGTTTCCCCCCTCAGATCCTGATCCAGAGCGTCTGTGAGACGATGGTGCCGAAGCTCGTGGCCGAAGACATCCCACTGCTCTTCAGCCTCTTGTCGGACGTGTTTCCCGGCGTCCAGTACCACCGGGGCGAGATGACGGCGCTGCGGGAGGAGCTCAAGAAAGTGTGTCAGGAGATGTACCTGACCTACGGGGACGGAGAGGAGGTCGGCGGGATGTGGGTCGAGAAGGTGAGTGGGGCCGCGGGGCTGGCTGGAGCCTCACGGAGTCCCCAGGGGCCGAGAGTGACAGTGGCCCTGCCCACCTGTGAGGAGCTGCGTCTGATGGGGCTGTGTCCACCAGGCGTGCCATCTGGTTTGTGAACATTTGTCCCAAGTCCCCCGACAGGATTATTTTCTTAAGTGCAGTGACAGCAAAACTTGCGGGAAATGTTTACGCACGTGGTGTAGTTTGCTCTCTGAAAATGCCAGCTGAAGGGGAGTGACAGACACTGGAAAAGCGTCTGCGATAGTAGGTCTTGCCAGCATCACGGTGAACAACGTACACGTGCCCATCGGCAGAGTTTACAGTCTCTTCTGCCCTGGCTGCTTCCCTTCGTCTCCTCTGTGAGAGTCACTTAGGAAAATGGGTCATGTGCACAGGTTGTGCCTGCCTTGCTCCCGGGTTAGATGGCGGAGGATGGCTCCGTCAGCTGCTCGCCGTCCTCCTGGCAGGGGTCTCTCCTGAGGCAGCTTGCTGAGCAGCTCCCGTTCCACCGGCTGCGGCCTTCCTGACTCCTCAGACAGCTCCTCAGTGCAGTTAAACCCTTCTCTACCCGCCGTGGTTGTGGCCGGCTCAAGGACTCTGGTTAGAAATCGCAGGCATCGCCTGGAGGGCTCCCAGCACACGTCTCTGGCCGGGCGCAGTGAGAAGCGGAAGGAGCCTTGGCGTGCCTTCTCTCGAGCGCTGACGGTGCCGCTGGATTTGCCCCCAGGTTCTCCAGCTCTATCAGATCACCCAGATCAACCACGGCCTGATGATGGTGGGGCCCTCGGGCAGCGGGAAGAGCATGGCCTGGCGCGTCCTTCTGAAGGCTCTGGAGAGGCTCGAGGGCGTGGAGGGCGTGGCCCACATCATCGACCCCAAAGCCATCAGCAAAGACCACCTGTACGGAACCCTGGACCCCAACACCCGGGAGTGGACAGACGGGCTCTTCACACACGTTCTGAGAAAGTGAGTGCATGTGGGGTGGGGTCGGGGCCTCCAGAGAACTAGGGCCTGGCACTCTGTCCTTGGGGAAACTGCGTTATTCTTACACAGTCTGGGAACACTTCAGAAACGGTTGCAAGCTGAACGTTTCCGTCTGAGTCACCGCTGTCGTAACCCCTCCACTCCAGGATCATAGACAACGTGAGAGGCGAGCTGCAGAAGCGCCAGTGGATCGTCTTCGACGGCGACGTGGACCCCGAGTGGGTGGAGAACTTGAACTCGGTGCTGGACGACAACAAGCTGCTGACGCTGCCCAACGGGGAGCGCCTCAGCCTCCCGCCCAACGTACGGCCTGCGTGCTTGTGCCCAGCGTGCTCGGCCAGGCGGGCGGCTCTGGTCGTCCTGGGGTAGCCGGGGTGGCAGTAGCTTCGTGGTCCACGCCTCTCTCTGCTAGGGTTGTTGCATTCCCAGGCCCAGTGAGAGACATTCCAGAGGCTTCATTCGTAACCTGCTGCTCACTGGTTGTTAGGCACGCTCTGTAATCAGCCTTTCCTGCAGCCCGGGGAGGTAGGGTTGTGGTGGGGATTTCTGGGAAGTGGCGCAGGGAGGGATTTAGACGTGGACCTCAGGGTCATCCCTCAGAAGTGAGCCTCTGATAGGTGGGTAACCGTGCACAGGCCTGGCATGGACGTGTGTTCGTGCTTTGACCCCACGTTTATGGAGTGCCACAGTGTGCCGGGCCCCTTCTACGTGCTGCAAATATAGCCGTAACCAACATAGACAAAACCGCTGCTCTCCCGGGGCTCACAGTCAGAGGTGGAGGACACACACAGACGGGAGAAATTGGCACGGGGCTGCGGAGTGAGCAGACGAGTAATGCGGCTGAGGCAGGACGTCGCTCCGTCAGGGCTTCAAGGGGACGCTGGCAGCTTCAGTGGAGACCAGGGCCTGAGGAAGCAGCTCCTGGGTGTTGGGGTGGAGGCCTGGTGGCGGGAGGAGCCCCTAGGCGTGCCCACACACGCCAGGAGGGGGGCAGTTGGCCAGCACGCAGGGACGTAGGGACAGGACCCAAGGGGATACAGGCCTGGGGTCACCGAGGACTGGAGCTTGCCTGCTGGGATAAGCTGAGAGGCTGTGGGGATACTGAGAAGTGACTGAGTTGTGGGTGTGAGTTAAAGTGCCTGCCAGTGGCATCTGCTGGTGGGCTGAGGGAACGGAGGCTCCAGCAGGACCTCTGAGTGGGTGAGTGGGTGCTTTTATCACGACAGAGGGTCAGCGTTAGGGGTTATGTTACTTGAGAAACCAAGATACAGGTCAGGAACACGCACTCAGCAGATGAGTGTCTTGATGTAACTTGTCAGGGTCATCACCCAGTAGATTCTGACTGTTGTCAGAAAGGTGGATATCCTTGCGAGGCACGTTAGCCCTGAGGTGAAAGCTCTGGAATCAGACTCTGTGGTTTGCCTCTCAGCCTCACCGTCTAAAGCGGTGGACCCAGCGAGGCTGCCAACCCCCTGTGCAAACGGAAAGCCTGCTGGCCAGCCTGGTGGGTTCAAGTGCGAGGGCCGGCCACAGCCCCTCACTGCGGGCCCCACCATCCAGGGAGCGGTGGTTCTGTCCCATTGGAGCTCCCGGTTCTCCCAACCACAGGGGTTTTTTCCTGTCCACGTTCTCAAGGAGAGAGGTTGCCGGGTGTCGTAATGATGCAGACTCAGATACTTTTACTTCTGAACTGAGTGCAGACAGATTAGAGTTAAATCGCTCTTTCAGTAGGTAGGTAGGTAAACCAACTTTAACTTCCTGATCTCTACCAAGCCCACATCCCTAAATCTACTTGCTGTTCTCCCTCCAGGTGCGGATAATGTTTGAGGTACAGGACTTGAAGTACGCCACACTGGCCACCGTGTCGCGCTGCGGCATGGTCTGGTTCAGCGAGGATGTGCTGAGCACGGACATGATCTTCAACAACTTCCTGGCCAGGCTGCGCAGCATCCCGCTGGACGAGGGGGAGGACGAAGCCCAGCGCCGGCGCAAGGGCAAGGAAGACGAGGGCGAGGAGGCCGCCTCCCCGATGCTGCAGGTATGGGCAGGGCTGGCGGCATGTGCCCAGGGGGTCCCCCACCCCCTCGAGTCCGGGCATGTCACAGCAGCCCCGCCCCCGCTGCAGCCTGGGACTTGCGGGAGGTTAGCATGATCAGCGTTGTCTCACGCCAGCTTCTGAGGAAGCCAGTGGTCACAGTTACAAAAGTGTAGACGTGCGTGGAAAATCTAAGGAGTTCTTTCAGATTTCTCCACAAATTGATGAAAAACGGCCTATTTTCAGTTTTGACGGTAAAACCAGTGTTCCCAGGAAGCGTGATTTTTGAGAGCTGCCAGGATGAAGGAGTGGGATTGGTCACTGGAGCCTCGACTCCTCATTTTTCAACCCGTAAAACTGTTTTCATCATGACGGGGCCCTCCCCCAGGCCCGGGTTAGAGCAGGTGAAAGTCTCCCGGCCTTGCTAGCTGGCCGCTGAGCACCGTTGACCCACCCTTGCAGATCCAGAGGGACGCGGCGACGATTATGCAGCCGTACTTCACAAGCAGTGGGCTGGTCACCAAGGCGCTGGAGCACGCCCTCACGCTGGAGCACATCATGGACCTGACGCGCCTGCGCTGCCTGGGCGCGCTCTTCTCCATGCTGCACCAGGCCTGCCGCAACGTGGCGCAGTACAACGCCAACCACCCCGACTTCCCCATGCAGAGCGAGCAGCTGGAGCGCTACATCCAGGTCAGGGCCGGGGGCTCTGGGCACCGCGGTTGCAGGGCCGACGTCGCTGTACATGTCTCTCCTTGAATGTTGAGACTCCACTCAAATCAGGATCTGCCTCCTTCCCCTGCAGCGGTACCTGGTCTACGCCATCCTCTGGTCCTTGTCCGGAGACAGCAGGCTGAAGATGAGGGCAGAGCTGGGCGAGTACATCAGGAGGATCACCACGGTGCCGCTGCCCGCCGCACCCAACATCCCCATCATCGACTACGAGGCATGTACCAGAGGGCGGCGTCCTCCCCGCTTCTCGCCCTGCAGCAGCCTCGCCTGCACTGAATCAGCCTTTCCTGTCGTAGAGGAACCTTGTCCCTTTAGTCTCCTGTGGTACAGGGAAGGCGGGTTAATTTGGAGGTCCTGACTTGGGTGAAAGGGAGCGGGTCCTGCAGGCGGGCAGGCCCGGCTGACCCTCACCCGCCCGTCTGCAGGTGTCCATCAGTGGAGAGTGGTCGCCGTGGCAGGCCAAGGTGCCACAGATTGAGGTGGAGACGCACAAGGTGGCCGCCCCGGACGTGGTGGTGCCCACTCTGGACACTGTCCGCCACGAGGCCCTCCTGTATACCTGGCTGGCTGAGCACAAGCCGCTGGTCCTGTGTGGGCCCCCCGGGTCCGGCAAGACCATGACGCTCTTCAGCGCCCTGCGGGCCCTGCCCGACATGGAGGTAAAGGGGCAGGAACGGGCGGCCGACCTCGGGGCCAGGGACGGGATCGGCCTTCCACCGCTCCCCTGGCCTCTGTCCTTCTGCAGGTTGTGGGTCTTAACTTCTCGAGTGCAACCACCCCGGAGCTCCTGCTGAAGACCTTTGACCACTACTGCGAGTACAGACGCACCCCGAACGGGGTCGTTTTGGCCCCCGTGCAGCTCGGAAAGTGGCTGGTATTGTTCTGTGACGAGATCAACCTGCCAGACATGGATAAATACGGGACGCAGAGGGTCATATCCTTCATCAGACAGGTCTGTTCCTGTCCACGAGCCCCTGACTCCCCACCCATGTTACTGCTCACCTCTGCTCCTGACGCATCACTCCCTTTTCCTCAGATGGTGGAGCATGGGGGCTTTTACCGAACCTCCGATCAAACCTGGGTGAAGCTGGAGAGGATCCAGTTTGTGGGGGCTTGTAACCCGCCCACCGACCCTGGGAGAAAGCCCCTCTCTCACAGGTACCACCACTGGTAGACTTCCCGGGCTCACAGACACCAGTTCCAGGATTGCTTTAAACAAAGCATAACAGAAACAGGGTTTTGATGATAAAAAAAGGTAACCCCACTGCTCATCAGTGGGGTTCCCCTGGGTTTCCCTGCACTGTGCTGGAAACCTCGGAAACACACTCAGGATGAAAGCAGTAGTGAGCTGCCCACACCTGCCTGCAGGGCCTGGGCGAGGCTGAAAGAAGCCCGAGTCATCTTCCCGCCTCTGCTGGCTTCATATTCAGGTTTCTGCATCTGCTGCTCGGTGTGAGGCAGCCCTGAGCTGTGACGGGAAGCCTGGGGGCGGGGCGGGGGCGGTCCTCTGGCGCGGGCGCGCGCTCGGCGGCTGAGCCCGGCTCTCCCCGCAGGTTCCTGCGCCACGTTCCCGTGGTGTACGTGGATTACCCGGGCCCCGCCTCGCTGACGCAGATCTACGGGACCTTCAACCGGGCCATGCTGCGGCTCATCCCGTCGCTGCGCACGTACGCGGAGCCGCTCACCGCGGCGATGGTGGAGTTCTACACCATGTCCCAGGTGCGCGGCCTCCCTGCCGCTTCCCGGGGCTGAGGGCTCTGGGAAGAGTCGGAGCTCCTTGTGGAGCTCCTGCTCAGCGCTGAGGCTTCCTTCGGAGCCTTCATCAGGTCACTCCTCCAGCCAGTACCGCGCCCAGGCGCCTCGTCTCCCTTGTTATGCTGTCCCGGTCCGGCCTGTGTGTGCGTCTTCATTCCCTGATGAAGCTGAGACTGGATGGTGCACTTTCTAAGCGGGTGTGCACGCTTCTGTCTCAGCAGACCCAACCCGGGCACGTGGGTCTGCACTCACTCTTCCATGGTGTTTGTGGTGACCAGGTGTGGCCACCACACTCAGGCTCTTCCAGTTACACTCCCACCACGGCGCCTCATCCAGCCTTGGAAAAAGGCTGATTCAGACCGTCTTTGCTCCTTAGATGAGCAGAGGTGCTTCTCATGGTTTTGATTGGCATTCCTCTATTAGCTTCTGACAAGGGCACCTGCAGGAGAGCTGCCAGTGTTCCACTGAGGCATCATCTGGCTTAGAGTCCTGTGTGAGAATGCACTTGTCATGTTATTACAAATGCTTCAGACTTTGTATGATTGCAGCCTTTTACCTACATGTTTTAAATAGCATGAAATGTAAACTTTTTTCTTTTTCTTTTTGAGATAATGCTTAGAAAAGTTTTCTTTCAGCTTAGGGAGTACATTTTTTAAAGCATTTTTATAAGAATTTTTCTGTAGTTTTATTTACTTTGATTTTTCTCAATGTAATAAGATATAATTTCAACATAAAGTGAGCACTTTGGATCTAACTCTGTACTAAATTATAGTTCCAACATTATCATTTCGTTCCTAAATATCGCAGGGTATAGATTCTTTATTTTTAATATAAACGTGTTAGGCAGCATTTGCCTTTGCTACTGCTTTTCTTGTCTTGGGACTTTACACGGAACTTGGTGTTCTTTTTGTTCCCGCAGGAGCGGTTCACTCAGGACACACAGCCCCACTACATCTACTCACCCCGAGAGATGACCCGCTGGGTGCGGGGGATCTTTGAGGCCCTGAGGCCCCTGGAGACGCTGCCTGTGGAAGGGCTCATCCGCATCTGGGCACACGAAGCCCTCCGTCTCTTCCAGGACAGGTGAAGCCGAGGGTCCGGGTAGCTCCCTGCTCCCCTATGTTGACCCCTGAGCTAGAATCTGCACGTGGCCTGCCTGCCCCCTGGTAGAGGGGAGCCTCGCCTCTGGTGATTGATCACGGCCACCCCCTGTCCGGGATCTCAGTGCTGTGACTGCCCTGCTTGGTTACCTTTGGACCTAGGGCAAGGCATTTAAGTTCACCTCTCTCCCTGTTGGGTGGGCCCCACGCAAGGTCAGAGTACAGAGGTCACAGGTGATTTCAGTGCCTTCTCTCTAGGCCTGGGGTGCCGTCCTGTAACCGTGAGCCCTCCCTCGTCCTGTCTTGGCTCTCATCAGGGGATTTGCAGCTGTGTCTCTGGGGCTTTGGTTTTTCTCTTTTACCTGTTAACCACTTGTATCAAGTGTAAGCTTTGATCACATTTATCACTTGTAAGCTTTGACTTTTCCTGGTTAAGTGACCAGCACCAAAGGGAAGACTTGCTGACAGCTGTAGTTGGTATTTAGCATGGATCACAGGAGGGTCTGTGGTTTTAACCAGTGTGTCAGTAAAAGGCTGAGTCTTTTTATCTTTTAAGGAATCTTAAGAATTACTGACTTTTAAAAATCAGAACCTTTTCCTTATATTGTTTATAGCTCTGTACAACCTTTGTTTTATGACAAATTCTTAGTTTCCCTAGGTCCTGCTTTGTCATTCTTATTTATTTTCCTTTTATTTTTAATTTCATGTGTTTGAGCACTCCACTGTAATATCTACATTCTGGATCACTTAAGGCATCTTGAGTTCAGACTCTCTGGTTCTTCCATTTGCAGGAAATGAAGGTTTCTGGTAGAAGACTTAACGCCAGGCCTTGGAGTAGCCCACGGCACCCTCAGAGCCGGGTGTTTTCTCAGCGCGGCCTCTGTCTTTTCCCCTGCAGACTGGTCGAGGACGAGGAGAGGCGCTGGACCGACGAGAACATCGATATGGTTGCCCTGAAGCACTTTCCCAACATCGACAAGGAGAAGGCCATGAGCCGGCCCATCCTGTACAGCAACTGGCTGTCAAAGGTGACGTGCTTGCACCGTGTCTGCAGTCTCCTTTTTTCTGTCCTTTCAGTTAGGATCAACATCTAATCAGAAACGTCTTTGACTTGCATTCACTGTAAAGGAAGGTATGGTTACAGGCGTGATGTTGTTCAGTTGGTCAGTCGTGTCCAACTCTTTGCAGCCCCATGGACTGCAGCACACCAGGCTTCCTTGTCCATCACCGTCTCCCAGAGTTTACCCAAACTCATGCCATCCAACCATCTCATCCTCTGTCGTCCCCTTCTCCTCCTGCCTTCAATCTTTACCAGCATCGGGGTCTTTTCCATTTAGTCAGCTCTTTGCATCAGGTGGCCAAAGTATTGGAGCTTCAGCTTCAGCATCAGTTCTTCCAATTAATATTCAGGGTTGATTTCCTTTAGAATTGACTGGTTTGATCTCCTTGCAGTCCAAGGGACTCTTAAGTGTCTTCTCCAACACCCCAGTTCAAAAGCATCGATTCTTTGGCACTCAACCTTTTTTATGGTCCAACTCTCACATGACAGAGGCATGATGGGCTGCAGGATTGTAGCTGTGGATAATTTAGGGCAAACAATCCCAGGAGCAGGCTGCTCTGAGAGCTGTGGATGCTGACCACCAGAAGGTGTGGTTCAACATGTTTGCATTGAAGGGAGTCTTTGCCTCACCTGCTTTTACTTTCCTCACAGTAAAAACAAGGCATTGTGGGTAATCTGTGTGCAAGTGTTCCGTGTACTGAGATCCTAGGCAGAGTGGACGTTTCCAGAATAGCCGGGAGTTGTCCTTTTCTCAGAAAGAGAGCAGGGCATCTTAGAAGGTTGCAACCTTGGCATGCCTTTCTTCAGCAGGCAGTGCTGACTTGGGCCCGAGGACAGTCTTCCTTTAGGAGCTCAGACTCATAGGGTGAAGCAGCTCTGTCTTGGGAGGGCTGACTCCGGCGTGGGGGCTCAGGTGAGTGTTCACAGGCCTCCATCTGGGTGTCAGGAAGGGCGTGGCAGACCTACGGCCTGTGGGAAGCACAGGCATAGAAGCAGGAAGAACAGCGAGTTTTGTGCAGTGTTGCTGCTGCTGATGCTAAGTCGCGTCAGTCGTGTCCGACTCTGTGCAACCCCACAGACGGCAGCCCACCAGGCTCTCCCGTCCCTGGGATTCTCCAGGCAAGAACACTGGAATGGGTTGCCATTTCCTTCTCCAAACGCAGTGTTGCTAGAATGTCCTGTTTACTTCCAGGCTCTAGATACTAATCCTGTTTCATTCACAGGCAGCATCTTCTACCAGTGGCTTGTGTTTTCGCTTTGTTTATAGCATCATTGGAAGAATGCGCATTCCTAACGGACTGTCATTTAAACCCTCAATCAGTCTGAATTGAGTTAGCGCGTGGGGTTCCCCGAGTGCGTGTCCACGGCCTGGCGCTGGGGCTCTGGGTGGCTCTGTCACTTGGGTTTTTGCGGGGCCTCTTACAGGGCTCTGTCCTGCTGGCTGGTTCGTTCATTGCTCTCTGGGCTAAAAACCACGTGGTCATGATCATGGCTGTGAATCTGCCTGCTGGGACGACAGTACCTCACTCCTGGTTCTTCTCTGGGGGGTCTTTCCATTCTGGGCCTTTCCTCTTCCAAATTAAGTTTGGAGTTGGCTTGTCAAGTTGTGCCACTGTGACTTCCACCATCCACCACTGAGTCTTTGGGATTACACTGAATCCGCTGGTCGCTTGTGAGGGGCTGGCGTGGTTGCAGTCATGTATTTCTCCCTCCGTGACTGTGGTGTGTCTCTTCATTTACTGACACTTTCTGTGATGTCTTTCAGTGATGTTCGGTTTTCTCCATAAAGATTTTCCATGTCTTTAGATCTCACCCTAGTTTACTTCCATTTTTGTTGCTATGTTGTAAATACCTACTTTTGTCTTCTTTATGACAGTTTTCAACATGTAGAGATGTGATCCACTTTTCTGTAAGAACTAAGGTGGTTTCTTATTAGTTAAGTGGATCTTCCCTTCTTTCCTATAGGACTACATCCCAGTAGACCAAGAGGAGTTAAGAGATTATGTCAAAGCCAGGCTGAAAGTCTTCTACGAGGAAGAGCTGGACGTGCCTCTGGTCCTGTTCAACGAGGTCTTGGACCACGTGCTCAGGATTGACCGGTGGGCTTTTGGTTTTTGCAGCCTCACCGCTCACCCACACTGCTCTCAGTTTAATGGTGGGGGGAGGGCTCATGCCTGGCCTTGTGCTGGCCTCCTCACAGGGCCCCGTGCCTCCGCCAGCACTTCCTGCTTCTCCTCTGAGTCCAGCTGTACTGTCCCCAACGTCCCCACTAAGCAGAGCCTCATTCTGCCTCTCCAGGCTCCTCCCACCTGCCTTGGTTACGGCCGCTCACCCTCCTGCTCGAGTTGTCAGGGTGTCTGGGGACAGGGCCATGTCTTTTTTGACCTTTGCTGCCTCACTGGCAAGTCACAGTTGCTCCACGGATGTTTAAAGTACAAATACAAGTTGAAATGCATTCCAGATATTGTAGAATAGATCCTGAAAAGTGTTAGGATTTGAGTGTCCAAGGGGGAGTGGAGCATAAAAGCCTCAACCTGCATCCCTTCTGATGATGTTCCAGAATATTCCGTCAGCCTCAGGGCCACTTGCTTCTGATTGGCGTCAGTGGAGCGGGCAAAACCACCCTGTCGCGCTTCGTGGCCTGGATGAACGGGCTGAGCGTGTACCAGATTAAGGTAGGTCTGGCCGGAGTCCCTTGATCCCCACAGTGGATCCTTGCTCATGCACACAGCTCCTTGGGCGAGAACAGAGCTGACCCGCCCCGCTCCTGCAGGTCCACAGGAAATACACGGGCGAGGACTTCGATGAAGACCTCCGCACGGTGCTGCGGCGTTCTGGCTGTAAAAACGAGAAGATCGCGTTCATAATGGACGAGTCCAACGTTCTGGACTCTGGGTTCCTGGAGCGGATGAACACCCTGCTGGCCAACGGCGAGGTAACCCCTGATGTGCCGTGCGGGTCGCTCTCCGTGGCGCGGGCTCTGAGGACCAGCAGCCAGCCGCGCGGGTCGCGCTCCGCGGCGGGGCTCTGAGGACCAGCAGCCAGCCGCGCGGGTCGCGCTCCGCGGTGGGGCTCTGAGGACCAGCAGCCAGCCGCGCAGGTCGCGCTCCGTGGCGCGGGCTCTGAGGACCAGCAGCCAGCCGCGCGGGTTGCGCTCCGCGGCGGGGCTCTGAGGACCAGCAGCCAGCCGCGCGGGTCGCGGTCCGCGGCGGGGCTCTGAGGACCAGCAGCCAGGGTACTGTCCTGTCTCCCAGGTGCCCGGCCTCTTCGAGGGAGATGAGTACGCCACCCTGATGACCCAGTGTAAGGAGGGGGCCCAGAAGGAGGGCCTGATGCTGGACTCGCACGAGGAGCTGTACAAGTGGTTCACCAGCCAGGTCATCCGCAACCTGCACGTCGTCTTCACCATGAACCCGTCCTCTGAGGGCCTCAAGGACCGCGCGGCAACCTCCCCTGCGCTGTTCAACAGGTACGCCCACTGCGCCCAGCTCTGCTTTCCAGGGGCAGGCCCCGCCCTCGGGAGCTGCTCTGAGACATGGGCGTCTTTGCAGGTGTGTGTTGAACTGGTTTGGGGACTGGTCCACGGAAGCTCTGTATCAGGTTGGCAAAGAATTCACCAGTAAGATGGACCTGGAGAAGCCAAACTACATCGTGCCTGATTACATGCCGGTCGTGTACGACAAGCTGCCGCAGCCGCCCTCGCACCGCGAGGCCATCGTGAACAGCTGTGTGTTTGTTCACCAGACTCTTCACCAGGTGGGTTCTGTCTTGAGGTCATGGGAGAAGCGAAACTGACCACCGTGCTGACTGGAACTGAGCTGATATAGAAGTAGCCCCCAAGGCACCTCGGGTCTGACATTGAACTGTCACCTGGGAAAGAGTGCCTGGTTCTCGCCTGCTTCCTGCCTCTGCCAGCGACGCCTCACCTGCTCGGGGCCCAGCTGCATGTTCTTGGGCCGTCTGGCCCCCTCCCCACGTTGACTCCATCTGACCTGTCTTGTGGCCTCTTTCCAGGCCCACGTCCTCCCCTGGCGCAGGGGGCCATGGTTTCTCTGTGAAGGGCCAGCTGGTTGGTGTTTCAGGCCTCAGGGTCCCTGCTCGGCCTCCCCGCTCTGCAGCAGTGGTGCGAGAGCCTCGTGGCCGTGAGCGAGCGGGAGCCCCACGTGCAGAGGCCACCCTGCAGGGCGTGACCTGCTGGCCGCTGCCAGCTGCCTCTCCGTGAGCTCTCTGTATCAAAGGAGTGCAGTCTGCCCCATCAGAGGGGTCTGTGAAGAGCACTCTGACCTGCAGGCATCCTGTGGGCCCTGCCCTCCCGCTCCCGCAGGCCACCTCCACCGCTCCCTGCCCTCTCCACACCTCCCTCCACCTGCGGGGACTGGAGATCTGCCTCACCCCTCTCGATGCCGTTTCTTATTTTGGTTCTGCTGAAAATCAGCGGAAGGTAGAGGAGGCGCACTGATGCCTGTGTAGTGACGACTAGTGTTGGGGGTCTTTTCCTGGGAAGTACACCCCTGCGGCCACCAGCACCACCCTCCTCCTCTCGGAGAAGCAGGAGGAGAAAGCTCCGAGGTGGGAGGGCTTCTCGGCGTCTCACGGGAGGCAGCCAGACCCGGTCTCGAGTGATGGGACTCCTGAGGTCTAGAGCCATGCCACCACACCACACCAGCAGAACGGTCTCATTTTGAGGTTAAATCGCGATGTGTTGAGGCTAAATCACGGAGAACTAACACGGTCGTCATGTTTCAAAAGGCGAACGCCCGGCTGGCAAAGCGAGGAGGCCGCACCATGGCCATCACGCCGCGCCACTACTTGGACTTCATCAACCACTACGCCAACCTGTTCCATGAGAAGCGGAGCGAGCTGGAGGAGCAGCAGATGCACCTGAACGTGGGGCTCAGGAAGATCAAGGAGACAGTCGACCAGGTGCGCCACAGCGCGAGAGGCCCTCGCTGGGGGCGCCGGCCCGCAGGTGTAGGCAAGCCCTGCGCGTTTCTGTTGCCCTGATGTGGCTTTTGCTCCTCAGGTGGAAGAGCTGCGTCGGGACCTCAGGATAAAGAGCCAGGAGCTGGAGGTGAAGAACGCAGCGGCCAACGACAAGCTGAAGAAGATGGTGAAGGACCAGCAGGAGGCCGAGAAGAAAAAGGTGCCGCTTCCTGTCCCGGGAACCGTAGCCTGTGTGGGCCGCCCGTCTCCGTCTCCCGGGTTTGTGTGCGCGTGTGTGTCCCAGGCGGCGTGAGGAGTGCTGTCTAGGGTTTCATTCAGCAAGTTAACCAGTGCTCACCCCAGAGCTGAGCCATGCTTTGTCTCTAGGTCATGAGCCAAGAAATTCAGGAGCAGCTGCACAAGCAGCAGGAGGTCATTGCAGACAAGCAGATGAGCGTGAAGGAGGACCTGGATAAGGTGGAGCCGGCTGTCATCGAGGCCCAGAATGGTGTGTGCTCGCCGCGGGGGCCTCGCGTTGGGGAGGGCGGGGGGCAGCAGGGCTCCCCGCAGGTCCCGGTGTTGTACATCCCCGAAAGCATCAGTGATAGGTCTCAGAAACCTCCTCTAACTACTTCAGACTGTCCTCATCTCTGAAAACGAAGTCCCCGTGGAGCGAGTCCACTCTTCCCATGCACGCATGCCAAGGTGCTTCAGTCGTGTCCAACTCTTTGTGAGCCCATGGACAGTAGCCCACCAGGCTCCTCTGTCCATGGGATTCTCCAGGCAAGAATACTGGAGTGGGTTGCCATGCCCTCCTCCAGGGGATCTTCCTGACCCAGGGATCAAACCCACGTCTCTTACGTCTCCTGCATTGCAGGCGGGTTCTTTACCGCTAGCGCCACCTGGGCCCTTTTTATGAGAAAAAGTTAACAAGATAAGTTTTTCATCAAAACATTCTCTTAACCTGGTAATGATTTCCTAAGTACACTGTTTGCAAATCCTCGGCTTGAATTCCATGTAGGGATGTCATGAAGCATGCAGTTTTGCTCTAACTGTTAAGAGTGTCGTGGTCGAGGCCGGCAGTGACGAGTCTAACACCGGCAGCCTCCTCCCCGCCTCCTCTTGCACCCCGGCTGCTGGGACACGTGCAGGAGGAGATGGTGACGCGCGCCCCTGTCCTTGTCTGCCCCGCACTGGGAGCGGCTTTCACCCTGGCCTTCCCGCCCACCAGCCTCAGACTTGTTTCGGGTCACCTGACGGCTTGTAGTCTTCACACCACAGAGGACTGGCGGTGACCTTCCAAACTGTGGGTTTTCATTGAGTTGGATTTGGATGAGGATTTAGGTCTCACCTGCCAAATGATCACTTTTAAAAGTGTTTTAATGAAAGTTCAGACTGGGAAAAAATGCACGTTTCTGCTTGTGGAACATGTTGGCCAATTTTTTTGAACTGTTAATTCCACATCTTCAGCCAGCCAGTAAAGACAAGTACTATGAAGATATCTTTGTTTAATGGGTGTAGCATAAATGAGCAATCTCATTCTTTAAAAGAGTATTTACGTCTTTACAGAGGTAAAGGAGTCAGGATTTGTGAGGCGTTTGTACAGATACTCTCCATTTTCCAGAACGTGGCGATCTGGGCTCAGCACCGGAAGGCCTTAGTAGTTGTTTTGGCCGCTGCAGCTACTCCAGAGGGTTTTAAGACAGGCCGTCCCACGTTGGCTCAGCTCTCCTGCGCGCGCACCCCTCTCTGCTGGGAGTTGCGGCGTCGCTGTGGTCTGGCCCCCCTCACCGCCCCTTCCCTCGTGCCCAGCCGTGAAGTCCATCAAGAAGCAGCACCTGGTGGAGGTGCGGTCCATGGCCAACCCTCCTGCCGCCGTGAAGCTGGCGCTTGAGTCCATCTGCCTGCTGCTGGGGGAGAGCACGACGGACTGGAAGCAGATCCGCTCCATCATCATGAGAGAGAACTTCATTCCCACCATCGTCAACTTCTCCGCCGAGGAGATCAGGTGGGCGGGCCCGGGCTTCTCCTTTCTGCTGGGGCCTGGGCGTCTCTGACATGGCCTCCAGGGGAGGCTGTGTCAGCTCACGGGTCACACAGACGCCTCTCCAGGCTGTTTCCACCCCAGAGAGCCAGATTCCCTCCCCTCGTTCCTGACAGCAGTTCTCTGATCCCTTGCCCCTGCTGTCCCCACAAGTGGCGGGGAGTGCAGAGCTGGCCCCGGGGAGCAGGGAAGGGGCGGGAGCAAGAGCCATGGCCTGGAGTGTCCTCCGTGGTCACCAGGGCGGCAGAGGGGAACTGGCTTTTGATTTCCGAAAAGCTCCTCTTCACTTAAGGCCTCCACATGCTTAGAAACACAGGTCTTCTTTTGCAGTGATGCCATAAGGGAGAAGATGAAGAAGAACTACATGTCCAACCCCAGCTACAACTACGAAATCGTCAACCGGGCCTCTCTGGCCTGCGGGCCTATGGTGAAATGGGCCATTGCGCAGGTGAGCAGCCCCACCAGGAGCCCCGGGCAAGGGCCTCCTCACCCGGTCGTGTCTAAAATCCACCCGTCCGCCTCGGCAGCTTAACTACGCTGACATGTTGAAGCGCGTGGAGCCGCTGCGCAACGAGCTGCAGAAGCTGGAGGATGACGCCAAGGACAACCAGCAGAAGGCCAACGAGGTGGAGCAGATGATCCGTGACCTGGAGGCCAGCATCGCCCGCTACAAGGAGGAGTATGCGGTGCTCATCTCCGAGGCCCAGGCCATCAAGGCGGACCTGGCGGCCGTGGAAGCCAAGGTCGGGTTGTGCTTGGGAGGCGGGTTTCCTGCCGCCCTGGCAGCGCTACCTCTGCGCGGGCTTGCCTTGTGGCTCACCTGGTAAAGAATCCGCCTGCAAGGCGGGAGACCTGGGTTTGATCCCTGGGTTGGGAAGATTCCCTGGAGAAGGGAAAGGCTACCCACGCCAGTATTCTGGCCTGGAGAATTTCATGGACGGCACAGTCCATGGGGTCGCGTAGAGTCGGACACGACTGAGCGACTTTGACTTCACTGACTGACTAACCTGTTTGATTTTCCTTTTAGGTGAACCGGAGCACAGCTCTTCTGAAGAGCTTGTCTGCCGAACGGGAACGGTGGGAGAAGACGAGTGAAACGTTCAAGAACCAGATGTCCACCATCGCTGGGGACTGTCTCCTGTCAGCCGCCTTTATCGCTTACGCAGGTTACTTCGATCAGCAGATGCGCCAGAACTTGTTTACCACCTGGTCCCATCACCTCCAGCAAGCCAACATCCAGGTAACTGTCTGCAGAGACTCTCAGGAAGGCAGGGGCCGACGTGAGGGTCCGTGAGCTCTCAGTGGCCTCACCGGAAGCCGCGCCATCCGCTCCCCCTCTCAGTTCCGCACAGATATCGCGAGGACGGAGTACCTGTCCAACGCCGATGAGCGTCTCCGCTGGCAGGCCAGCTCCCTCCCTGCGGACGACCTGTGCACGGAAAACGCCATCATGCTGAAGAGGTTCAACAGGTAGCGTGCTCGTGCGCGGCGAGGGGCGGGGAGGGTGCGTGGGGAGTGCTCCCGCTACCTGTGGAAGAGGTGAGCAGATTGGGCTGGGCCGGCAGGCTCGCCTCTGACGGCGGGCTCTGTACGGTCTCCTTCGTCCCTGTGTTGTGACTGTCCACAGTGACCCTCCCTGAGTGGCCCCCCTGTGACCTTGTGAAATTGATGTGCTTGGCTCTGTGAAAACAGACCGTCTCTTAAAATACTGTGAGAACTGAAAGCATCTGGCTGGAGTTAAGGGAAACTGCTGCCTGGTTTTGGCTTAAGGAGGCTGGAGTCAGAAGAGGAACAGGCCTGCCGCGGAGGGGGCTGACAGTGCCGTCCGGGCATCCCCAGGCCTGAGCCCGCGCAGAGGTTCCCTGGTGGACCCTCCCTCATCCGTGGCAGCTCCCAAACCCAGGCACCCTGGGTTTTCTTTCTGTTTTGAAAACCAAGCCCCGGGTTCCTGTCTCATCGTATCTGTACCTCTCGCTGTGTGTCGCTGTCCCCGGGGTCCAAAGAGGAGCCGACCGTCAGGTCTCAGAGGGCCTCGCTGGGGGCGCTGGTGGGCATGTCCACGCCGTGCGTCCTGGTGGGTCAGGGTGAGGGCTGCACTCACCTGTGCGAGAGTGCACACTGCAGTGCCCGTCCCGCAGAGCCTGCACGCGTGAACGTTCACGAGGACAGCGTGTGTCCTAGCAAAGGCCCGGAAGTGCCTCAGACGCCCCTCGTCCGGGCCAGTGACAAGGTCACTGTGTGTCTCCCCCCACCCCGGCAGGAAGCTGGGAGCCCTTCGTCCAGAGCCCCACACGGGGGCAGCTGCAGCAGATGGCAGTGCCGGCTGGTGTGCTCCGGGGCCGTGTGCATCTACAAATGGCCTGAACCTCCTCTGTGTACACAGAGCAGAAACCAGAGGCTGACGGGGGGAGGGGGGAGGGCTCTCACCACCTGCCCTTTTGTAGCCTCTGAATCCTGTACGATCGCGCGTAGTGTTACGTTATTTTTAAAAAACCTGAGTTGGCTGTGTGACCCTGAACAGAGGACGTTGGCCCCTTTGTGGCTCGTCTCCTCCTCTATAAGTAAGCCTGGTGTGGCGATCACACCTGTCTCACAGGGTTGCCGTGAGCACTGAGTGGGAGGGTCCGGCACACCTGCAGCTCATGAGTCTGCGGGACAGGGGTGCCAGTTCCTGCTCTCCAGGAGTCTGCCCCGCGGGCCAGCGAACCCACCCAGCCAGCCAAGCGCCTGTGCTCGGCCTTCACGGAGCGGCGTCCTTGCCCCAGAGAGACTAGCGCTTTGGCGTTAGCCCTTCTGAGCACTCTGCTTGAGTCACCGCCCCCACAGGAGGTCCTCAGAAGGAGGATTTTAGCACCAAGCCTTGGGTCACGTGGTCTCTCCTGTAAACTGGAGCCCACATCTGAGCCTGGGACACCTCCCCATCGCCCTGCTGGGCCCTGCCGTCATGTCCTCGGGCTCCCCTGGCATCTGACCGGTCCTTGGCCCATCCTCAGGTACCCGCTGATCATCGACCCCTCGGGGCAGGCCACAGAGTTCATCATGAACGAGTACAAGGACCGGAAGATCACGCGGACCAGCTTCCTGGACGACGCCTTCAGGAAGAACCTGGAGAGCGCGCTGAGGTTCGGCAACCCCCTCCTGGTCCAGGTGTGTGCCCCCGCCGCCAGAGGGAAGGCCTTCGGGCCGGGTCAGTGATCTGCAACGCAGCTGACACGCGTCGCAAAGCACGGTGCTGCCTTCTGGGCTTTGTGAGAAAGGGCTCCCTGGCAGTCCAGTGGTTAGGACTCAGCACTTTCACTGCTGGGGTGTGGAGTTGGTCCCTGGTTGGGGACCTAAGATCCCACCAGCCACGCGGCACAGCCCAAAAAGAAAAAAAAGCAGGGATAAAGCTGTGAGACAGCGCCATAGAAACCCAGTAGAAGCAGTGTTTGCCCTCTAACTCCACTTAGTCTGGACTAAGTCCCCTGGGGCTCTGAGACCTGTGCTGAGCTGTGGCCACCCTGCCGAGCACCCTGCTCAGCAGTGTGAGCAAGGAGCAGAGCCCTTCATCTGCTGAAGTAGACGTGGGCGCCTAGCGGCCACGTGTCACTCAGCACAGGTCTAAACCACTGGGAGCTGCTGGGGAGGTGTGTTTATCTGGAGCAGGAATCAGTTACATGTGGGTGGAAATACACTCTGTGAAATGCGCTGCTAACGACACCTCACGCACACACGCAGGATGTGGAGAGCTACGACCCCGTTCTGAACCCAGTTCTGAACCGTGAAGTCCGGCGGACAGGGGGCAGAGTGCTGATCACGCTCGGCGACCAGGACATCGACTTGTCGCCGTCCTTCGTCATCTTCCTGTCCACTCGCGATCCCACCGTAAGGCCCCGGGCAGCTGCCCACCCCACGGAGACGGGGCAGCGACGGGTAGGGCGCGGGACGCGACGACGCTGACCGGCTGCCCCGCCGCCCCTCCTGGCAGGTCGAGTTCCCCCCTGACCTCTGCTCCCGGGTGACCTTCGTCAACTTCACCGTGACTCGTAGCAGCCTGCAGAGCCAGTGCCTCAACGAAGTCCTCAAAGCAGAAAGACCCGATGTGGACGAGAAACGGTCCGACCTTCTGAAACTCCAAGGTACGGCTCCGGGTCCCTGGCTCTCGGTGCGTGTGGGGCTGAGCTTCCCCGGGACGAGGTGCCCCGGCCGCGTCACGGCAGCACCAGGGTGAACTCTGCGACTTCTGGTCGTTTCAGGGGAGTTTCAGCTGCGCCTGCGTCAGCTGGAGAAGTCTCTGCTGCAAGCTCTGAACGAGGTCAAGGGCCGCATCCTGGACGACGACACGATCATCACGACGCTGGAGAACCTCAAGAGGGAGGCCGCTGAGGTGACCAGGAAGGTGGAGGAGACGGACATCGTGATGCAGGAGGTGGAGACCGTGTCCCAGCAGTACCTGCCACTGTCCACCGCCTGCAGCAGCATCTACTTCACCATGGAGTCGCTCAAGCAGGTGGGCGGGCTGCGCCAGGGCTTCCCCCCCCCACCCCCCCCACCCCCCTCACCACCCGCGCACGCACACTCATGGCCCCCTCCACCGCCTCCAGATCCACTTCCTGTACCAGTACTCGCTGCAGTTCTTCCTGGACATCTACCACAACGTCCTGTACGAGAACCCCAACCTGAAGGGCGTCACCGACCACACCCAGCGCCTGTCCATCATCACCAAGGATCTCTTCCAGGTACAGCGCGGGCCGGCTGCCCCGGCGTGGGGTGCACCTCGGGCAGGGGGCGGGGATGCGTGCTCCAGGGACGGCGGTGTTCCAATGGCGCGCTCCGCGGCGTGTCTCCAGGTGGCGTTCAACCGCGTGGCCCGAGGCATGCTGCACCAGGACCACATCACCTTCGCCATGCTGCTGGCCAGGATCAAGCTCAAGGGCACCGTCGGGTGAGTCAGCTGCCCTAGCGCGGTGCCCCCAGAGGACGCGGTTGTCTCGGTGACAGCGGACGGGACCCCTGCCGAGAGGCCCTGGCTGACAGCTGCCCCCTCTCCAGGGAGCCCACCTACGACGCGGAATTCCAGCACTTCCTGAGGGGGAAGGAGATCGTGCTGAGCGCGGGCTCGACACCCAAGATCCAGGGCCTGACCGGGGAGCAGGCCGAGGCCGTGGTGAGGCTGAGCTGCCTGCCCGCCTTCAAGGATCTGATCGCCAAGGTCCAGGCGGACGAGGTGAGGGTCCGGTGAGCGTCCCCGGCGGGAGCTGGCCTCCTCCCAGGGAGTCGCCTGTCCTATAAAGCCCAGAACTTCGTGTTGTGTTCTCTCCCGTCAAACGTCGGACACGTCAGTCCAACCGCTCTGCCCAGAGGTGGGCAGAGCCCACGGTGATGCGTCCTCTGTTGTCCCCATAGCAATTCGGCATCTGGCTGGACAGCAGCTCCCCCGAGCAGACCGTGCCATACCTCTGGAGCGAGGAGAACCCTGCAAGTAAGCCCTTGGGGCCTGCCTCATTGTGGCCGTCCGAACCTGGGCGTGGAATGCACTTCGCTGGCTGAACGCAGGGACGGCCAGGGACAGAAAGTCACTGATTCCTGAGATTCGCATCTCAGTGTTAGAACCTGTGGGGGTGGCTTGGACATGGGAAAGCAAAAAATTTTCAGTTCCTGTTGCAACTCTTTTTGAAAGACTGAGAGGAATAGCCAGAAGGTCCCTGCCCGGGGTTAGGCGTTAGGAGAAGGGGGCTGTTTCTGAGTATGAGGCTCTGGGCCAGCCGGGTCCCGGGAGGGGGTGCGGGGGCCGGGGTTCAGCATGGACACAGGTTGGCGGTGGCTACCGAGTCTCTCGGGCTCTTCGGAGTCCTTCCTGAGCGGGCTCCACGTGGTCATTCAGAGTCAGTAGCCACCCGTCACCCACGGAGGGCCCTGGGCGGAGGTCTTGTCACAGCTGTGCCCAGAGGGTGCTGTGGTGAGGTGGGGTGCTGGCGATTCACAGGCAGAGAGGAAGAGGGGGTGTCCTGATCTCTGCGGTGTTGTTTGAGCAGAGTGTTGCCCCACTGTTTGTGGGGCAGGGGCCCGTGGCAGGGACAGCTGGGGGGCTGTCTCAGGCCTGTGCTGTCGCCGACCCTCCTCCCGGCCTCGTTCCAGCTCCCATCGGGCAGGCCATCCACCGCCTGCTCCTGATCCAGGCCTTCCGCCCCGACCGCATGCTGGCCATGGCGCACATGTTTGTGTCCACCAACCTCGGGGAGTCCTTCATGTCCATCATGGAGCAGCCGCTCGACCTGACCCACATCGTGGACACAGAGGTGCGCGCCGGCCCCGTGGGCGCTGAGCTGCCCGTCTGCATGAGCCCCCGAAGGGCCCTGCCCCTCGACGGGCGCACTGTTGGCGGGCCTCCCCCTCACCAAAGCCCGACTCCCCGGTCTGCAGGTCAAGCCGAACACACCCGTCCTGATGTGTTCTGTGCCTGGGTACGACGCCAGCGGGCATGTGGAGGACCTTGCTGCCGAGCAGAACACGCAGATCACGTCCATCGCCATTGGTAAGGGCAGTCGGTCTGTCCCCTCCCTGGGACTTCACGGTGGGGGGCGCTAGAGTCCAAGTCCGCCTGCTGACCCTTCAGCTGTCTGTCACCAGGCTCTACAGAAGGCTTTAACCAGGCAGACAAGGCAATAAACACAGCTGTGAAGTCGGGCAGGTAGGCTGCTTTGGTTTTGCTTCATGAGGCCCGAGTCCCCAAGGATTCCGGCCAGAGACGTGAGGCTGCGGCCTTCTCCCTGCCCACAGGTGGGTGATGCTAAAGAACGTCCACCTGGCCCCGGGCTGGCTGATGCAGCTGGAGAAGAAGCTGCACTCGCTGCAGCCGCATGCCTGCTTCAGGCTCTTCCTCACCATGGAGATCAACCCCAAGGTGCGGGGACCGAGGGCACTGGCCTGGCACCGGGCGGGGGTGGGGCGGCAGAGCCGAGCGCTCACGGGCGGCGGGCCCCGTGTGCCCCTCAGGTGCCCGTGAACCTGCTCCGAGCCGGCCGCATCTTCGTGTTCGAGCCACCCCCGGGCGTGAAGGCCAACATGCTGAGGACCTTCAGCAGCATCCCCGTGTCTCGGATATGCAAGGTGAGTGCCGCCGAGCTTGTTGTCGGGCTGGGGTGCAGGGCCGCACAGACGTCTGGGCGCCAAGCTGAGGCCAGGGCTTGTGGGCGGGAGGAGGGGGTCATGGCAGGAATTTTGCATCACAGGACTTCCCTGGAGGCCCAGTGGCTAAGCATCTGTACTTCTCCTGCAGGGGACCTGGGCCCAGTCCCTGCTCAGAGAGCTAAAATCCCACATACCACACGACGTGGCATTAAAAAAATAAAATTATCTACCAATTTTGTGTTTCTTAAGTCCTCTTTTATTTTGGGCCATAATCCACCCTTTCTGCCATTTTTAGAAACTTGTCTTCTGTGTACTTTCCTGTTGGCTGTATCATTTAGCTTAGCAGTGTAATCAGGAACACATCTTTATTAATAGAAAACTTGGTGTGGTTTTCTCCTAGCAACACCATTTGCATTAATGACTGAGGTCAGGGTGCCCCCAGTGTGAGTACGTGCAGAGCACTTTTTAAGACCTTGACTGCAGCAAGCCCTGGACTGTCTTTTTAGTTAGAACGGGCCTACATCCCGATGACCCTGTTCTTGCTAACTTCCCACCTAGTCTCCCAATGAGCGTGCTCGCTTGTACTTCCTGCTGGCCTGGTTCCACGCCGTCATCCAGGAGCGCTTACGATACGCACCCCTGGGCTGGTCGAAGAAGTATGAGTTCGGGGAGTCTGACCTGCGCTCGGCCTGCGACACGGTGGACACGTGGCTGGACGACACAGCCAAGGCAAGCGCGGGCTGCGCCGTGGGAGGGGCCCGTGAGGCCGCCGCTTCCGCCCCAGCCGTGACCCGCCTCTCCTCCCACAGGGGAGACAGAACATCTCGCCAGACAAGATCCCCTGGTCCGCGCTCAAGACCCTGATGGCCCAGTCCATCTATGGCGGCCGGGTGGACAACGAGTTCGACCAGCGTCTGCTCAACACCTTCCTGGAGCGCCTGTTCACCACCCGGAGTTTCGACAGTGAGTTCAAGCTGGCCTGCAAGGTCGACGGGCACAAGGACATCCAGATGCCGGACGGCATCAGGTGCGTGCCCTCCCCACCACCACCATGGGGCAGGGGGCCGGGGCACCGGGCACTTCCGGCCACGGTAACGTGTTAACCGGCGTGCTGCTGTTCCAGGCGAGAGGAGTTCGTGCAGTGGGTGGAGCTGCTGCCCGACACGCAGACGCCCTCCTGGCTGGGCCTGCCCAACAACGCCGAGAAGGTTCTCCTCACCACGCAGGGTGGGTACCCCCGCCCACTGGCCAGCCGGGCACTCCTCCTCCGACCAGCCCCCGGGAGGCAGGGAAACCCTCGGCCCAGGCGGTGTGTGTTCTGCAGCCTCCGTTCTGGGACACGGACTCGGGAGCTAGTACATGGGGTCTGGAGATTGCACTTAGATTTCTGTTTTGGGTTCAGAAGTGATGTCGTCTTTCCTCCTGTTCAATTTCTTTTAAGTTCCTGGCATTAAGTGACGTCTTAGAACTGTTAGTCTCTTTCTAGAAGGTATTTTTATTAGAACTTCAAGACTAGTCAAGAGATCATTTAACGCAGTGGTTCTCAAAGTGTGGTCCCTAGACCAACAGCCTCAGACGGACTGCAGCTTTAGAGATGCAGGTCCTCGGGCCCCACCCTTCCCCGGGCATCCGAACTAGGGGTGCCGGGACCCTCACAGGTGTGAGAAGTGCTCTGACCCAGGCTTCTCTTTACTGGAGAAGACTGACGTGCCCGAAGCCACACAGCTGGGGAACAGGACAGGCCCTCGATTCAGCTCTGTAACGAGGACCCCTAGCTGTGGGGCCCGCCTCCAGCCTGAGGACCACCTTGACTCAAGCCTCTCGCTGTGGGGTCGAGGCGCTGGGCCCCATGGTGACCACGAGGGAGGTCGGGCTGTCTGCGGTTGAGTCTCGATTTAGTTGGGACGCAGGGGAGGGTCTGAGGCGGGGGCCTGGGTGGGCGCCCTCCTGTGCAGAAGCGCGTGCTCAGAGCATGCAGAATGCCGACTCTGGTGCCTCCTGCCAGGAGTAGCTTCGGGGTCCCCTCGGCACCGCAGCGAAGGTGTCTGAGCCCCAGTAAAGCCGGAGCTTTGCAGAGAAGCTCGCCCCCAGGCCCGTGCAGGAGGCCCTGGGCTAAGGGTGCCCAAGGTCGTGTGTCCCACCTGGAGGCTGTGAGGTTTGAGCCCCAGGGGCCCGGCCAGGGAACAGCTCAGCGCTGGACTCGGAGGGAGCTCTCTCTGAGGCCAGGACCCTGGGCACAGGCCGAGCCCGGGGCACTCAGGAGGCCACCTGCTCCCCGATGACCGTGGACGCGTGAGCCTTGGCGCCGTCTCTGGTGTCTGCGCGCAGCCTCGGTGCGGCCCCAGCGGTCGTGGCTCCACCCGTGGCGTTGGGCCTTCTCCCCGGCCAGCCTGCCCTCGGTGCCGTAGGGACGGGTGCCCGCAGGGCACCTCACGGGGCGCAGGGCCCCCGGGTAGACGCGCAGGGAGGCCTCCGCGCTCAGCCTGGCCCCCCCGCGCCCCTGCCCCCGCCCAGGTGTGGACATGATCAGCAAGATGCTGAAGATGCAGATGCTGGAGGACGAGGACGACCTGGCCTACGCAGAGACGGAGAAGAAGGCGCGGCCTGACTCCTCGTCCGACGGGCGCCCCGCCTGGATGCGGACGCTGCACACCACCGCCTCCAACTGGCTGCACCTCATCCCGCAGACGCTCAGCCACCTCAAGCGCACGGTGGAGAACATCAAGGTGGTGGCCTCGGGCCTGGGGCTGGGGCGGCCCTCCTGGGTGGGGCTGGGCCGGGCGGGTGAGTGCTGTCTCAGGGCAGGTGTGCGCCTGGGCCAAGCCGGAGGGCCCAGCCTGGAACGCCCGAGAGTGGAGGAGGTCAGTGACCCTCCGGGACGCAGGGGTGCTTCCCCGTCTTCACAGGGTGGTCCGGAGCTGCTGTGGTCAGGCGCCCACAGCTTCACACCGAGTCTAGTTCAAGGTCGAGTTCCGGCAGTGCTGCAAACCCAGGGCTCCCGAGGCCGAGTTACTGCCAGTTTCCTTCCTCTTCTCCGATCCCCCTCCCCGCTCCACCCCAGCCTTCTGTCTCTCCCTACGACCGTAGGATCCTCTGTTCCGATTCTTTGAGAGAGAAGTGAAAATGGGTGCCAAGTTGCTCCAGGACGTGCGCCAGGACCTTGCCGACGTGGTGCAGGTGTGCGAGGGCAGGAAGAAGCAGACCAACTACCTCCGCACGCTCATCAACGAGCTGGTGAAAGGTGGGCAGCTGGGGGCTCCCGGGAGCTCAGGAGGGCAGCTCGGCACTCACCCCGACCCCCCCGCCGGGCCCACACTCCCAGGACCTGGCTCCTGCTGCCTCACTGAGCATCTGCCAGGACCTTGCCTCGCGTCCCGCGGTCCCGAGTTCTAGGACCGAGGGAGGGCAGGGCGAGGCCCCAGGCGTCTCACCTGGCCGCACCGCCCGAGAGGGGGTGTCTGCAGCTGTGGTTCCTCGGGGCGGTCGTGCTCCCCCCTCACTCCCCCGGGGGTCACGCACACTGGGTGTGGAGCAGGTGTGGGGGTGCACCGGCCAAGGGAGGCCGTGGAGCCCACACGGGGGGCCCGCCAGCGCTCGGCAGAGGGGCTGTGGGCACTGACGCGGGCGGGCCCTCCCTGCAGGGATCCTGCCCCGGAGCTGGTCACACTACACGGTGCCCGCCGGCATGACCGTCATCCAGTGGGTCTCTGACTTCAGCGAGCGGGTCAAGCAGCTGCAGAGCATCTCGCAGGCGGCCGCCTCCGGGGGCGCCAAGGAGCTGAAGGTGCGGGCGGCTCTCCAAGGCCGCTGCGGGCCTGGGCGGGGGCCCTCAGGGGGAGGCCGGCCCTCACCCGCAGCTCTCTCCTCCAGAACATCCACGTGTGCCTGGGCGGCCTGTTCGTGCCCGAGGCCTACATCACCGCCACCCGGCAGTACGTGGCCCAGGCCAACAGCTGGTCCCTGGAGGAGCTCTGCCTGGAGGTGAACGTCACCACCTCCCAGGGTGCCACACTGGACGCCTGCAGCTTCGGGGTCACCGGTGAGCGGGCTCCCGCCCAGCTTCCCTCAGGCCCCCCTGCCCCGTCCCCAGCCTGTGGCTCAGCCACCGCCCCTCACGGGCTGCCTGCTAGCGGTGCCCGCGTGGCCGTGCCTGGTTAGTGCCCCCAGGCTGTGCCCGCAACAGAGCCCCCGGGGTCCTGACCGCCCCACCCGCACCCCCACAGGCCTGAAGCTCCAAGGGGCCACGTGCGCCAACAACAAGCTGTCACTCTCCAGCGCCATCTCCACCGCCCTCCCCCTGACGCAGCTGCGCTGGGTCAAGCAGACAAACGCAGAGAAGAAGGCGAGCGTGGTGAGCGCCCCTTCCCTCCTCCGTGATCAAGTGACTCCGTGCGCACCCCCTGGGCACTAGGGCTGTGTCCCCGCCGTGGCCCCCCGGGGGACTCGCACCGCTCCCTGCTCGGGTGGGCCCCGCCCCCGGGGCTGCCTCCCCTCGCACAGCCAGCGCCCTGCCTTCTCCCAGGTGACCCTGCCTGTCTACCTGAACTTCACCCGCGCCGACCTCATCTTCACGGTCGACTTCGAGATCGCCACCAAGGAGGACCCGCGGAGCTTCTACGAGCGCGGCGTGGCTGTGCTCTGCACTGAGTGAGCTGCCTTCCAGTCCCCTTGTGTGACAGTGATTGATACTTAACGTTATTCATTATGAAAGCCTACGGAAGGTTCACTGTTTAAAGTGTACGGACTTGTCAAGGCAACGTCGCTGGTGCGAGGCTGGAAGCTGCAGGACGTGGAAAAAAGCCGGACGGTTGGGAGGTGGAGCTGGGAGGGACCCAGGGCCGCGGTTCTGAGGGCCGAGGTGGGGCTTGTTTTATGAAATAAAACACTAAGCATGACTTGGCTCCGGCCTCTCGTCTCATCTCTGGCTTTGGGGGACACCCGGGAGCCCGCATGACTCCGGCAGCCCGGCTGGCCCGCCCCAGACCCGTGACGCGCACCTCCGGGGCCCAGCCATGGTCCCTCCGCAGGGAGCCCTTGGCCTCCGGGCTCTCCGTCCCCACAGTCCTGGGGTGCCAGGTGCGGCCTCCTGTGGAATGGGTTCCTGGTGCGTCCGGAGCCTCGAGAGCTCCCGGTGGCTGGGTGACTGGCCGGGCATGGCACCAGCCCTGCAATAAAGACCTGCTCGTCCTGGTGGGAAGCGAGCTCGGCTCCAGAGGGACAGCCTGAGGCCCCACAGCACCCCCTATCCAGCCTTGTCCCCCCAACCCCAGACAGCGGACGGACCGCAGAGCCAGAGCTGCCGCCCACCTGGCTCCGGGACGTGCCCTCTGGGGTCCCTTGGGGGGCTGAGCGCTGTCCAGAGCTGTGTTTGACTGAAAATGGGGGCCCATTTTGAATGCTTTCCTCTAAGCCAACAAATACAGCTTTTGGTGGCTCAGACAGTAAAGCGTCTGTTTACAATGTGGGAGACCCAGAAAGATCCTCTGGAGAAGGAAATGGCAATCCACTCCAGTACTATTGCCTGGAAAATCCCATGGACAGAGGAGCCTGGTAGGCTACAGTCCATGGGGTCGCAGAGTCCGACACGACTGAGCGACTTCACTTACTTACTACTCATTCTCGTCACCCAGAGTATTTAGCAGTGCCGCAGTCTCTCGACCGGAAGCTGCTAACACCGAGGAGACCCCCCGGAAAGCCTGACCCTCCCGTGCCCACCCCATTTACAGTAGGTCCCGAGCACAGAGGCCTGTTGGTGCTGGGCAGGGATTCCCGGTGCAGGAGGAGGACCGCCGTCTTCAATGCCCCAAAGGCCTGGCTGGGGAGGAGGGGCCGCTGCAGCCGCCAGACCCTGGTGCCCGAGTGTCCTGGGGGTGGATGTAGGGCACCGCAGGCCCAGGACCCCACCAGGAGTGCCTGGGGCCCCTTACTTGCTGCTTCCCAGCCTCACCCTGACGTGAGCTCAGTTTAGGGGGTCCAAGGAGACCCCACTTAGATCACTCCTCACCTGCCTTTGCGGGGTCAGGCTGGACAGTAGGCAGAGCTGGCAGAAAGGGGGCCCAGAGGGGACCTGGGGGAGGGCAGACAGCACCTCCTGGGCACCCCTGCCCACCCAGTGCCCTGGAGAAGCCTCGGGGGTCCACCCCGGCCAGGAGGGACGAGACCACGCGCCTCGCCTCAGTGGACTTCCCTTTGTTGGAACCGTGTGTCCCTGGGCAGCAAACACAGCGAGGGGGACTCCGATCCTCCCTGCCAGGAAGGTCTTAAAAGGCTGCATGAGAAAAAGGAAAGCACCTCCACACCCAGGTGTCACCCCACTGGGGCCCTGATCGCAAGACACCGCGCTCAGCAGACCCTGTCCCCAAGGGGAGACGCAACCGGAGAAGCGGGTGGGGTGGAGCAGAGGGAGGCATCTGAGGCCAGGGCCGGCCCCAGGGCTGCTGGGAGAATCCCTCCTGCGGCCTTGCCTCCACCCCAACTGAGCGCCCCCCACGTTCCAGCTGTTCTCAGCGACCCCGGGAGCCGATTCCTCGGCTGCGTGTGAGGAGCTCTGGGGGAATGAGTCACAGCCAGGACCGAGGTGGACTAGAGGGCCACAGGCCCCAGCCTCTGAGTCCAGGTTTAAAAATACATACATATTTACTCAAGGGAATTCTCTGCGACTCAGGCCGGGGAGGTGGGGCCTTTCCTGAGCTGGAAACCATCTTAGCGCAGTGGTGGGGCCCAGAGGCGTTATTTACAACATAAACGAGTAACACGCGCATCATCCGCAGACCATCAGCTCCTGAAACTTCATGATACATTTCCATTGTTTGAACAAGAAGACACAAAAGGAGCCACATGCTTCATGGAAGCTCTTTTTGCTATGCTCATCAACGCTGTCCTCGCCTCCGAGGCCCTGGCCCATGTCACCTATCGCCCCGCTCACCTGATCTAGGCCACACACTGCTTCTTTCGCTTACTCTTCTCCGGCTCTGCAAGTAAAAGTTCCAGTTTCCTCTTGGAGAGGGCAAGCTTGGGCCCCCTGTCCCTCTCAGTCCCGAGTCTGGGGGGCGGCCGTGACCCTCTGGCCCTGCCCTGGGGTCTGACAGCCTCGGGGGATCCCCGGTCTTCCTCCATCATCCCCGAGTCCTCCGGGGGTCCCGGCAGCCGGGCCATCCTCCCCCGCGCCTCCAGGCCACCGGCCTCCGCAGGTTGCATGTCCACGTCGCTGGCCTCTGGGGCTGCAGGGGCCCAGCCTGTGGCCGTCAGGACCAGGACTGGAAGGTTCGCCAAGAGGGGGTCTTCTAAGCTCACGTCCCCTGGACCCCTGGACTTGAGCGTGTGCAGAGGCCCATCACAGTTTGCAGCACCCAAGGAGCAGCTGTTGAAATGACAGGAGGTGTGACCACGGGCGTCTTCCCAGTCAGCGTCGTAAGGATCTAAAAGCTGATGACAGAAGGGTTTCTGAGCCGGCGAGCAGGGGAATCAAGGAGAACACACGCCTTACACGCATAAGTAATTTCTTCCGTCATGGACCTTGGCAAATTGTGCACGATCTGCCCTGCAAATAAATCTTCAAAAATGCCTTTGATAAGGGCTTCTCTGGGGGCTCAATTGGTCAAGAATCCAATTGCCAAGGCAAGAGACATGGGTTTGATCCCTGGTCCGGGAAGATCCACACGTTGAGGAGCAACAAAACTAGTGAGAAGGCCCTGAGCCCTGCGGCCCAGGCTCTGCGACAGGAGAAGCCGCCGCAGCGAGAAGCCCACGCACCGCTCTCCACACCTGGAGAGGGCATGTGTGCGGCAGCGAAGACCCAGCGCAGGCCAAAACACGTTTTAAATTATTTTTTAAATGCGTTTGATAAGGACTTCCCAGGTGATCCAGTGGCTAAGACTCCATGTTCCCAATGCAGGGGGCCCAGGTTCAATCCCTGGTCGGGGAACTAGATCCCGTGTGCCACATAAGCATTCACACACCACCATAAAGATCCCGCGTGCTGCAGCTAAGACCCAGGGCAGCCACATAACTAAATATTTTTTAATGCATTTGATAAATATCCCAGGAGCCTCCTAAAAGCCCGAGGGTGCCCCACTATGCGGGTGTCTCAGCCCGAGCCCCATCGTTTAAAGCCCCCTTTCCAGCGCTGGCAGCCCCTGCCCACCACCTCAGTCTGAGCTCATGTTCCTGCTCTGACCCCGGTGAGGGCCTCGCTTGGGCCGCCCCGGGCCCCTGACCGGCCTGCATAAGCAGGCCGTGGAGCCTCAACAGCCTCCACCGCACAGGCCGCCCAAGGCGCCGAAGGAGGTGGAAGTGAGTCTCTAGAACAGTCACTGTTTCCAAGGTGCCCCGGGGGGTTCCTGAAGGCCGACCATGGGCCCATCAGGGCCAGGCGACACCCCAGAGCAGCCAAACGCCTCCCCCGACCTCTACCGCCACAGCCAACGGTGGCTGCAGAGCTTTCTGGACCCTCCTCACACCACCTAGGGACTGAAAGTTCTGTTTCTTACTCTCTTTCACTCCTGCCCCGGGGCTCTGGCTGGAAAGGTCTCTAGAGAAAGCCCAGGTGCCCAAGACCAGGGACGACCCCGTGCTGCACGGAGACCCTTCCAGACAGGCTCCAGCTGTGAGGACCCGCAACCCACACGACTCGACCTGTGAGCACCTCCCTCCCCGCTGACCCGCGGCCTCTGCACAGAGGGACCCCAGGCCGAGTCAGCAGGGGGACCCCCCAGGGGCCCTTTCCCTTGGGTGGTGACAACCCCCGAGAAAGCTCACTTGGTCTTTGGACAGCTGACATTCATTTACTCCAGAAGGAGAAATGAACGTAAACACCGTAATCTACTGGCAACCGTAACCATTGCGGGGCCAGAACCTGGTCAGCATCGCTGGAATTCACAAAGCAGACACTCGCTCTTGTGAGCCCACCCTCAGCAGAGCAGTGAGTGTCCCCGGGTGTGGGGGCGGGGGTGCCGTGAGGGCCTCACGTTGCTATAAGCCCACAGAATCTGTCCTGGCAAACCAAGAAACGCCTGGCCAGGCCCCCCAGTCACTGGTTTTGGGTAGACGGACTTAGCAGCACGCCCTGCTCTCCAGGGGCACCTGGCGTCGTAAACCACCAGGAGGCCAGGGTTACCTACACCTGCGTGATCCCTGAGAGTGAATTTAATTTGCCTGAGATTCATTCTGAGATTGACTAATTGCAAACCCATGGTCTCCTCAATCTATCTTCCAGGCAAACTACATGAAGCCTTTTGTTCTTACTTAAAAACTTGAAAGAGGAGCGAACAATCAAGGTAAATGTCACAGTGAAGCTTTCTCTAAACTGTAGCCACGCCGCTGGGCAGGGCAGAGGTCACGGAGCAGGCCTGCGACGGCCTCCCGAGGAAGGTCTGCAATGCTGCCCTCGGCCTGGCCTCTGGGAACTTGGGCTTGGGGGCCCAACCGTCCCCAGAGACAGAAGCGGCTGCTGGCTGCCTCGTTCAGGGACGTACCTCTCTCCAGATGCCTTCAACAAAGTCCAGATGATTCTTCTTGTGACTGGCCTGGAAAAACAAGGGGTTTGGGTCATCCTCTCTAAGAGGGAGGGCGGACAGATTCGTATTCAAGGGCAAGGATCCAGGGGCTCACTGCCCTGGCCAGTGGTCCTGTCCTGCCCACATTCATGGACGGTAGCCCGCGGTGGGTGGTGACAAGGAGAGCCCGCTCCCAGGAAGCTGAGCACAGGCAGGGACCCTCCTTCAAGAGTGTGTTTGTAGGACTTAAGATGAAAACCTGGGCCACTCAAGAGGGGAAAGCAGAGCCAGGAATGTGGCCAGGACAGAGACTCGGCAGCCCACCATCGCCCGGGAAGCCCCGGGAAGGGCCTCCCGGCTACACAGCACGGGGTACCTGTGCTGCACCCAAAGCCAGAAGATGGTGGAAGGTTCTAGGTCATCCACCCCAAACCCTCCCTTTGCAGACGCAGAAGCCGAGGCTCACACAGGGGCCAGGCCTTGCTCAGGGTCCCTGGGAAGAATCCAGGACTGGCATCCCATATTCCAGAACCTTCCCCTCTAACACCAGGCTACCGGGAAAAGCAACTCTTGTTCTTCATCAAAAGACAGACTCTCAAAGGACAGGAATTTGAACATTGCTAGTTGGCAGGGAAAGAAAAAACCTGAGAAGGTGATGCCAAGAGCCGCAGAGAAGACTAATTCCAAGAAGGGGGTGGGGTCCTGGCAAGGGCTCCTGCTCTCTCCGGGGTGGGTCCGAGTCTGCCCTGGCCTCCAGTCCCCTCCGCCCTCCCCACCTTGTCCCTGCCTCACCAAGAGGGGAGGGGTACCTTGAGGCGATGGAGCCTGTTTCTCTGCCTCTTCTGGAAGCCGGCCCTGGTGCTGGCCGTGAACGCGGCCCGGATGCAGCTGCGATGGCCGTTCCGCAGACCAGCCATGGCTCGGGGGCCGGGGGTGGACCTTTCACTTAACTGCAGAGCATCAGGGACAAGGCACAGCTCAGTGGTTGCGAGGGGTGGGGGCGGGCTGACCACAGGGGCGTGGAGGGAACTTTCTGGGGCCCCGGAGCCGTTGGTCTCCCCTGGGCTGATGCAGATGTCACAAGTCAGAACTCTTTGCCAACGGGGTGACTGTGAGTGAGAGCTCAGCAGAACAAACCCAGGGAGTTTTCAAAAGTTTTTTAACTAAAAGGAAACCCACAGGCAGCTGGTGGCCTGGGAGGGCCGTGCGCAAACAGCACCTTGGTGAGGGGAAAGCCCCTTCGCACCCGGACACCCAGTCGTGTAGAAGCTCACGGGCGAAGTCACACGTCCTTGACACTGAACGTTCCAGGTTGGAGCAGGGAGGGGGTGACGCACTCAGCTCCCGTGCCCTCCCCGCTTTGGTTTGTTGTTAACAGATGAGAAAAATAAGCCCCGATTGTGGACAGACGCGCCCAAGGTGACAAACCCGGAGAGCACTCCCTCCCGCCCCTCCCCCAGAAGCACTAGGTCATCAAAAACATTTGACAGTTTTTTAAAAACCATGCAGCCCAAGAAGAGCAGAGAAAACATCCACTGAAAACAAGACAGATCATGGCGCGACTTACTGAGACGAGAGACTACACACCTCCGTGCTGGTTCATGTCACTTGCTTCCCTCCAGAATCCCGGGGGTCGGCGCCCTGGGCCCTGCAGGAAACACCTCTGTTACAAAGACGCACCGCCCACCACCCGTGTGCCCGCGTGGTCGACTCAGGGGCCCCACACCAGACTCCTGGGAATACCAGTTCTGAGGCAGAAACAGGAAAAGCTACAAATCAGACCCTAAAGCACCATACGCATTAGCATTTTATTTATTTTTTTAAAGATGCTTACTTAAATTTATTTTTATCAGTTTATTTTTTGGCCATGCCACACGGCCTGTGGGATCTTGGTTCCCCAACCACGTATGGAACTGGGCCCCCCGGCAACAGAAGTACAGACAGGGGAGCCCCTCATTTTTTTTTTATTTTTTGGCTGTGCTTGGTCTTTGTTGCTACACGAGGGCTTTCTCTAGTTGTGACAAGCAAGGGTCACGCGCGGGCTGCTCGCGGCGGCTTCTCGTTGCGGAGCTCGGGCTCTGGGGCGCACAGGCTTCAGTAGCTGCAACAAACAGGCTCAGCTGCCCCCTCGGCACGTGGAATCCTCCCAGACCAGGGATGGAACCCGTGTCCCCTGCCCTGGCAGGCAGATTCCTAACCTCTGTGCTACCAGGAAGGAAGTCCCTGCATTTGCATTTTAAAGGCTAGAAAAGCTCCCGGTAAAGTCCAAAACTCCCTTTTTTCTTTTTCATATTAAGTCCATAAATTCCATACATTCGGATATCATTAGTTGTCCCCCAAAGTCATTTTTCTGTCCCAGGATCCCACCCAGGACACCCTATCACATTTAGTTAATGTCTCCTGAGCCTCCTCTTGGCCGTGATTGTCTCGGACGCCCCTGCCGTTGATGACCCTGACCGTCCTGGTGGGCTGTCCCTCAGCTGGGATCTGCCCCTGCTCTCCCATGCACACATGGGGTCCTGGGAGTGGGAGGAACACCTGACGTGAGGCGCCTTCTCCTGTTGAGGGCGTCACGGGAGGCGCCGTCACCCTGGCGTGTCCCATCGCTGGGCTGAGGCCGTGCCCCGCAGGCTTCCCCCGGACAGGGACCTGGTCTCACCGCCCCCTCCGTCCTGCCCTCTTTGGAAAGAGGGCCCTCTGTGGAGCACCTGCTCGCTCGCGGAGGGTTAGGCCAGCGCCCTCGGAGGGCAGCAGCTGCCTAAATTTCTCGGCTGGGGTGGTTTTTCTCCCACCTGTTGATTTGTTCATTGCTTGGCATCACCCACTCAATGGACATGAGTCTGAGCAAAACTGCAGGAGATGGTGAAGGACAGGGAAGTTCTCGTGCTGCCGTCCATGGGGTCGCAAAGAGTCGGACACGACTGAGGGACTGAACAACAACTGATTGCTCAATCACTGATTCATGTCAGCATGCACTCATTTAATTCTATATTTGTTGTTCTTCAGTTGCGTCCAGCTCTTTGCAACCCCACAGACCTCATCAGGCCCAGCTTCTCCGTCCTTCACCATCTCCCAGAGTTTGCTCAAACTCGTGTCCATTGAGTCGGTGATGCCATCCAACCATCTCATCCTCTGTCGTCCCCTTCTCCACCTACCTGCCCTCAATCTTTCCCAGCATCAGGGTCTTTTCCAGTGAGTCAGCTATTCCCATCAGGTGGCTAAAGTATTGGAGCCTCAGCTTCAGCATCAGTCCTTCCAGTGAATATTCACGGTTGATTTCCTTTAGGACTAAGTGGTTTCATCTCCTCGCTATCCAAGGGACTCTCAAGAGGATTGAGACTTTGTACTTCAGTCAGTTCAGTTGCTCATGTATGTCCAACTCTTTGCAATCCCATGGACTGCAGCACGCCAGGCTTCCCTGTCCATCACCAACTCCTGGAGCTTGCTCAGACGCATGTCCATCGAGTCAGTGATGCCGTCCAACCATCTCATCCTCTGTCGTCCCCTTCTCCTCCCACCTTCAATCTTTCCAGCATCTGTACTTGGGTTGTAATAAAGACGACGTCATTTATGTCGTCCTGACTTTGGCTGGAACTTTAGTTGGCTCCTGCGTCCCTCTAACAGGACCAACCCAAATTAATTTTGATTTCCAGGAGAATACACGCTGTGAGTTAGTTAGGACTCTCTATGGGCTTCCCAGGTGGCACTGGGGGTAAAGAACCTGCCTGCCAGTGAAGGAGACATAAGAGATGTGAGTTCAATCCCTGAGTTGGGAAGATCCCCCGGAGAAAGAGAGGGAAACCCACTCCAGTATCCTTGTCTGGAGAATCTCATGGACAGAGGAGCCTGGCGGGCTACAGTCCAGGGGTCAGAAAGAGTTAGACGCGCTCTCTAGGCCAAAGTGAAACAGGAGAGAGGGGGCAGAGCACAACCTTTGGAAGAGTGACATTGTCTGAGGGCTTAACAGAAGCTGATAAGAGTCAGAGTCACAGAGAGTCAAGACAGCAGACGATTCAACAACCCTGATCTTTAGTGCACGCTCAAGCTAGACGACACACCCAGAGATGCCAGGACCGTTCCAACGCAGACCATCAAAGGCCAAAAAGTGGGCGGTGGCCCAATTCCTGGAAATCTCTGCCCCCTCCCCAGAATGGTTGGAATGATCCTCCTCGCATAGCAGCTGCTCCTACTGGCTGGGCTCTGTTCCCCTACACACACACAGACACACACACACAGACACACACACACACACACACACACACTATATGTCACCAGGGGGATATCCTAAGGGGATGTCCAGGACCCCAAGGTCTCAGGGCCAGCGCCCCACTTGCTGGCCCAGCAGCTTCTCCAGCAGAGCAAAGATACAAATTCCCAACGCCCCAGGATTCTCCCCTCCCCCTCCCCGCACACCCTCACAGGTTACACTAAAAAGCCCTTATCATGCAGATCTACTGGAGAATTCTTTGAAACCAAACCTATTATTATTGAAGCCACAGGGTTACACAGACCCTGCAGTCATTCCTGGCCACTCCTTCTAGACCCTTCTTCTGGAGAATTCTTTGAAACCAAACCTATTATTATTGAAGCCACCGGGTTACACAGACCCTGCAGTCCTTCCTGGCCTCTCCTTCTGGACCCTTCTTCCGAGTCAAGGTCAAAGTGGGCCTCAGGCAGGCCCCAGCCCCAATCCCCACCCCGGCCCTCCCTGCTCTGCCCGGCCCTCCCTGCTCTGCCCGGAAGGGGGCTCTGCCCCAGGACCCCAGGCCTATTGCAGCCACCGAGCAGCTCTCCTTGAGCCTCTCTGCAGCCACCCTCCCCTCTTCCTGCCCCAACAGTTCAGAGCCTCTGCCGAGAGACCACAACCTAACCCAACTGACAACTTCGGGTGGCCCCCCTCCGGGAGATGTTCGAGGGCTTTCTCTCCGGACACTTCCTGAGGAAGAGTTAGAAGTGACCCTCTGTGCTGAGAGCCAGCCACACAATTGCCAGTGCAAGTCCTGTGAGTCCCTGCCCACCCAGCATCTGCCCGCTGCACACACCTGTGTCTGCACATGGTTACATGCACACAGACACACACCCATGCACACACACACACACACACACACACCTGTGCTCACACACACAGGCCGCACCCACAGGCCACTCCCCGCGTCCATCGGCCAGCACCACTCCTCTGGGCCCCACTGCCCAGCCTGCTCTAGGGTCCCTAATAGGTTCTTCCAAATTGACTCAGCCAAGATCAAATAGCTGATCTTTCCCCAGAATGGCCCCACTGGGGTCCTCCTAGCTCGGTGAAGCTACAACCTTCCCATCATATGACGACCCCTTTCTCCCAAGCCCCACATTCAGTGACCAACCACACGGATTGTGCTTCCCATGAGCCCAGAATTCAGCCACTGCCCTCCTTCCCTGACCCAGTCATTCTCTGCATCTCCTCACTGGCCTACCCAACCCCCAAGCCCCTCCGGCCCCTCACCACCACCCCCACCCCGCCCCTCACCTAGCCCTGCCCAGTCCTCAGCCCAGAGCAATGCCCTGCCACAGAGGAAGTCCCAGCCCTCCCCCAGCTCTCCCGTAGCGCCCACCGGGTCCCTCCCACCCCCAGGGCTCAGCCTCCCTTGACCTGCACCTGGCGGCCCCTCCCTTCTGTCCTGTCTTAGTCAGTCAGTCAGGCCCCTCTCTGCGACTGCCGTAGACAAGCTTCCCTGTCCTTCACTATCTCCCGTGTCATTCAGGTGCTAAGTCCTGTCCGACCCCTTGGATGGCAGCACACCAGGCTCCTCTGTCCTCTACTATCCCCCAGACTTTTCTCAGACTCATGTCCATTGAGTTGGTGATGCTATCTAACCATCTCATTCTCTGTTGCCCTCTTCCCTTTCTGCCCTCAATCTTTCCCAGCATGAAGGTTTTCCCCAGTGAGTCAACTCTTCTCATCGGGGGGCCAAAGTACTGGAGCTTCAGCTTCAGCATCCATCCTTCCAGTGAATATTCAGAGTTGCTTTCCTTTAGGATGGAGTGGTTGGATCTCCTTGCTTCCCAGGGGCTCGAGAGTCCCCTGCAGTTACAAAGCCTCAGTTCTTGATAGAGACGCCTCACCCCCTGTGTGTTCATCTTCCGCGCCTTCACTGTCGGTTCTCTGGCTCACACACAGGCTGCGCATCTCCTGGTCTTCATCTCTAACCTTCTCTGTACCCTCCTTGCCTGTCTCCAGGCTCTGCAGTCCCTCCAACCAGCTCACACTCGCCCGGGCTTTTTACTGCTGTGTCCCCCAAGCCTGGCCAGTGCTCAGCGAGTGTTCCCGGGGTAAACCACTCCTGTATGCTCCACAGAGGCCTCTCACCTAGGGTGTCCCAAACCAAAGGCTCTCCCCGCAAGACATGCCCCTCCTTTCCTGTCTCCACTGAACCTAAAGGGGCTCCACCATCTTCCTGGACCCCTAAGCCAGGAACCAAAAAGATTCTCCTGGAAGCTGAAGAGTTGCTGGGCCTGGGACCAGACTTCCTGGGCCCCAAACCCAGGTCTGCTACCAACCCCGATGCAGGACTTCAGACGTCTAAAGGAGCTGCTCCTTGGAATCCCTGGCAGTCCAGTGGTTAGGACTTGGCACCAGCACTGCCAGGGCCCAGGTTCGATCCTTGGTTGGGGAACCAAGATCGCACAAACCACATAGCAGGCCAATAAAAAAACAGAGTGGCTTCTCCCGACTCACATACAAAACACAAACAGACCCAGAGACTCAGAAGACACAGAAAGCAAACTGTGGTTACCAAAGGGGAAGAGGGGGGGACACATGAGGAGTTTTGAATGTAACAAATATTGTTGCTGTTCAGTCATGTCCCCTTTGTGATCCCATAGACTGCAGCACACCAGGCCTCCCTGTCCCTCATCCTCTCCCCGGAGCTTGTGCAAACTCATGTCCATCATGTCAGTGATGCCATCCAACCATCTCATCCTCTGTCGTCCCCTTCTCCTCCCGCCTTCAATCTTTCCCAGCATCAGGGTGTTTTCCAAGGAGTCAGTTCTTCGAATCAGGTGGTCAAAGTATTGGAGTTTCAGCTTCAGTATCCGTCCTTCCAATGAATATTCAGGACTGATTTCTTTTAGGACTGGTATGATCTCCTTGCAGATGAAGGGACTCTCAAGAGTCTTCAACACCACAGTTCAAAAGCATCTATTCTTCGGTGCTCAGCTTTCTTCACAGTCCAACTCTCACATCCATACATGACCACTGGAAAAACCATAGCTTTGACTAGACAGACCTTTGTTGGCAAAGTAATATCTCTGCTTTTTAATATGCTGTCTAGGTTGGTCATAGCTTTTCTTCCAAGGAGCAAGCGTCTTTTAATTTCATGGCTGCAGTCACCATCTGCAGTGATTTGGGAGCCCAAGAAACTAAAATTTGTCACTGCTTCCACTTTTTCCCCTTATATTTGCCATGGAGTGATGGGACTGGATGCCATGATCTTAGTTTTCTGAATGTTGAGTTTCAAGTTGGCTTTTTCACTCTCTTCTTTCACCCTCATAAAGAGGCTCTTTAGTTCTTCTTCACTCTCTGTCATTAGAGTGGTATCATCTGCATATCTAAGGTTGTTGATATTTCTCCTGGAAATCTTCTTTCCAGTTTGTGATTCATCCAGCCTGGCATTTCACATGATGTACTCTGCATATAAGTTAAATAAGCAAGGTGACAACATACAGCCTTGACGTACTCCTTTCCCAACTTGGAACCAGTCCGCTGTTCCATGTCCAGTTCTGTTTCTTCTTGATCTACATACGGGTTTCTCAGGAGGCAGGTAAGGTGGTCTGGTATTCCCATCTCTTGAAGAATTTTCCATAGTTTGCTGTGATCCACACAGTCAAAGGCTTTGACATAGTCAATGAAGCAGAAGTAGATGTTTTTCAAGATGGTAGGAGGGGCAAAATCGTGTTTAGAATCAAACTTCATACCCACCAGAGACACTTAGAGGCCGAAAGCAAAACCCTTGTGTGCACCAGACCCAGGGACAGGAGCAGTGACCCACAGTAGACTGAGACAGACCTGCCTGTGAGTGTCTGGGGGCCTCCTGTGGAAGCACAGGCTGGCAGCCGTCTGCCGCGGGGACAGGGGCTCCGGCTGCAGCACCCCCGGGACGCACGGCATGTCGCATGAGTCCTCTCGGAGGAGGAGGTCGCCATTAGCCCCACCATAGAGCCGCAGGGCAGACCACCCACAAATCGGAGATTAATTATGCCGAAGAAGTTCTTGCACTTTTGCAAGTTCTAGGGCCGACAACAGGTTTCCCAACCTGGAGATGCAGCAAAGGGACTGAGAACCCCCAAGAAATATAAGATATGCCTTCATGTTAAGTCACTTCAGTCATGTCCGACTCTTTACAACCTCAGGGACTGTAGCCCGCCAGACTCCTCTGTCCGTGGGGATTCTCCAGGCAAGAATACTGGAGTGGGTTGCCATGCCCTCCTCCAGGGGCTCTTCCCAACCCAGGGAGGGAACCCAGGTTTCCTATGTCTCCTGCATTGGCAGGCGGGTTCTTTAGCACTAGCACCACCTGCAAAGCCCGTAAGTCAACTACACTTCAATTTTAAAGCAAATGCCTGCTGACATGTCCCTTGTGGCCCAGTGGTAAAGAATCTGAATGCCAACGCGGGGGACACGTGTTCAAGGCAGGGGACACGTGGGAAATACGATCCCACACGCCTCGGAGCAACTAAGCCGTCACGCCGTAACGACTAAAGCCCGTGTGCACCAGGGCCCGTGCTCCACAGGTCACCCACTGCAAAGAGTGCCCACGGGCCACAGCTCAAGAGTAGCCCCTGCTCAGCAAAACCAGAGAAAACCCATGCAAAGCAATGAAGCCCCAGCACAGACATAGTTTTTTAAATGCCTGTTAACAAGGCAGAAAGAGGGAAAGGGGGCCTTCCCAATCAGTCCAAAGAGACTGGAGTGGCCTCCTCTCTGCAGCCCAGGTTAGCTGGCTCCCTTCTCCTCCCTGCCTGGACCTGCCCTGGCCCCCTACGCTGGAAGGAGCGCCCTGGGGAACAGGCCAGCCTCCAAACTGGAGCCCCTGTGAAGGTTCCTACCTGGAGCCCAGGAGCAACCAGGAGCAGAGGCTGAAGAGAGAAGGCAGAGGTGAAGTCCAGAGGGCCGGCTTCTGAGAGCAGAGGAGTTGGGAGGGAGCGACGCTGGTCTGAAGAAGAGAACAGATAGGCAAAGTGGTCCTTGGCCAAAGAGGGGCTCAGCAAGTCTACTCTCAAGATCCGCCAAGAAGGGGAGAAGACATTGTGACCCTCCTCGCCCCCAGCAGGGGGTCCCACGGATGAGGCACGCTGGGGATGAAGGGGTCTGGGAGGCAGAACAGGGCATCTCTAACTTGGCCTCCGTGCTTTACTCAATTTTGCGTTTCTGCTTGAAAGGAAAAACACACTCAAAAAGCTCTCCCTTAACGATATTCAAAAACTAACCAGCAGTTCAAAGCAGGCATCTTTTCCTTGCAATAAAATTTGCCCTGAAAGATTTCCCAAGCTCCCCTTCCCCCTAAAGTGGTTTCTAAGGCATCACGGAAACGGTCTGTCGTTCCACAGGGTGCTGGGTCTTTATGTCTCTGCCCACGTGAAACCAAGATCTGGTCAAGCTTCGAATATCTGAGCACCTTTCCTGGACTGGGAACCTGAGAGAGCAAGAAGTCTTTGAAGGTCAAATTTCCAAAGATAAACTCCTGCACACACACACACACACGTACACACACACACACACTGACAAGAAACAATCCTGGATCTGTACATCTTCCAAGGACACCTTCACAAGCTCAACTCCCATCCACTGCACCAGAGCAGGTGCTCAGGAAATACTATTGAAGTGTAATAAGCTAACGGGAGGCCAGAAGGCGGAACATTACCCCCTGCACCTCCTGGAACCCTCTGGGACTTCCTTGGCAGTCCAGTGGTTCAGACTCCTCGCTTCCACTACAGGAGGCATGGGTTTGATCCCTGGCTTAAAAGAAAAGAAAGGAAAAATGCACACTCCAAAGAATTACGTTCTGCCTAGTATATTCGGTCAGGTTCTTGGGAAGAGGCAGGGACAGTAAGACCTGTATTTTCACGCACAAACTACAGGGAAAGTTTCTTCTGTTTTTTTCCCTCTAGTGTTAACTGTTTAAATACATATTTATTTATTTATTTATGGGCGTGCTGGGTCTTCGTTGCTGCTCAGGCTTTTCTCTACTTGCAGCGAGCAGAGGCTGCTCTCTAGCTGCGGTACACGGGCTTCTCATTGAGCTGGCTTCTCTTGTGAGGCAGGTTCTAGGGTGTTCGGGCTTTGGTAGTTGCAGCTTCCGGACTCTAGAGCAAAGGCTCAGTAGTTGTGGCTCAGGGGCTCAGTTGTTTAGCAGCATGTGGAATCTTCCCAGAGCAGGGATTGAACCTGCGTCTCCTGCATTGACAGGCGGGTTCTTTACCACTGGGCCACCAGGGAAGCCCTCCAGCTTTAACTTTTAAGATGAACCCCGCTTCATACCACACTTGGTATTATTTTGACCAGACACTTTTGGGTGTAATTATTCTGAGATAAAGTTTTTAAAAATGACAGTGGATTTTTTTTTTTTCATTTTGCAATCTCCTGTCTGAAAAACAGATCAAAACTTACAACTCCAAGACAATGTTGACCAAGCTGTAAAGGGAGAAGCAGTTTCAGAGGCGGCCACATCTCATGGTAACTTGTGTGTGTAGGTCGGCCTCTCCAGAGCTCCCAGGCTCCTCTCAGAATCCATCAAGGTCACCCAGTTCTGCACCCAAAATAAAAGAATTCCCATTCAGGCTGAAGGAACCCACAGAAAAGCCAGAGACCATCTGAGGTTTTCTTATTATAAATCAGTTTGTCTAGGGAAAACTACAGGTTAGAATAATATTTTATTTATTAAATAAATGCAGTTTTACATGCAGATATTAATTTTGTTGTTGTTTAGTCACTAAGTCGCGTTGTATAGTCAGTCTTGGCAAACCCCATGGATTGTAGCCCGCCAGGCTCCTCTATTCATGGGACTTCCCAGGCAAGAATACTACAGTGGGTTGCCATTTCTTCCTCCATCAGACCTTCCTAACCCCGGGATGGAACCCAGGTCTCCTGCTTCAGGTAAATTCCTGAATTCTTAGAATTCTCCTGTGGGTTTGGGGCAGGGGAATCTCCAGGCTGCTAGAGGTCCCAGGAAGGAGTGGGGTCAGCCCAAGCTCGCCCTCCCACTCGCACCTGCTCAGGGCTGGCCCAGGCCGCCCCACCTTGGCAGGGAGCTGCCGGTGCCCCTTCGCAACCCCTCACTCCACGCCTGAGGAGATGGCAGCGCCTCAGCCTGCACCAGCCCTGGGCAGGGGGGCTTGGGGAGGACAGAACAGCTCAGTTGGAAAAGGATCCGCCTTCAAGGCAGGAGACCGGGGTTCAATTCCTGGGTCCGGAAGATCCACTGAAGAAGGGAAAGGCTACCCACTCCAGTATTCTTGGGCTTCCCTTGTGGCTCGGCTGGTAAAGAATCCCCCCGCAATGCGGGAGACCTGGGTCCGATCCCTGGGTCGGGAAGATCCCCTGGAGAAGGGAAAGGCTACCCACTCCAGTATTCTGGCCTGGAGAATTCCATGGACTAGTCCATGGGATCCCATACTCCATGGGATCACAAAGAGTGGGACACGAGCAACTTTCACATTGCTTCACTTCAACAGATATTTCTCCTTAAGGGGGAAAGAAAGGGGGCTCTCTCGGAGGCAGGGACCCCAGTCCCGGGGAGGAGGAACCATCCTCACTCCTCATACCCAAGATGGCTCCAAAGTGCTGGCTGGGCAGGGTGAGGAGCCGCCCACTCTCACTGTGGGGTTTCTTCAAGCCCCGGAGTCAGGGGCCCCCACCACCAGGGGAAGGTCTCTTCACTCCCACAAGGCAGGGCCCACCTCCTCCCCGGGACTGGCGGTCCTCCCCTCACGGGGCAGGGAGCCCACGCAGGGTCTGAGCTCTGCTGTCTCGGGCCCCTCCTGGCCGCTGGGGCCTCTTGAGGCCCCGCCGCGACCTACCGCGGCTGGCGCGGCTTTAATGGCCCCCCTGCGCGGGCGGCAGGTGCGGGGAAAGGCGCCCCGTGCGGGGCGGGAGCGCCTGGAGGCGCCTGTGGCCGCCCACCTGCACACCTGCGCCCACCTGCACACCTGCGCCCACCTGCCCGAGATCCGCAGCGCCCCGTGCGGCCTCCAGGAGCAGCGAGGAACTGGCTCTCAAGGGTGAGTCCGAGGGGGCGGGTTGTTTACTCAAGTCGGGGCCGGGGGGACCCTTGCTCAAGCGAGGCCGGGGCCGAGGTGCTGTTTATTCAGAGCAGCTGGGGTCGCAGGGCACAGCACTGTCACTGAAGGCCTACCTTCTGAATGGCATGTCCATTTTGTTCCCAGTGTGACCATCCACTGGGTCGACAAGGAAGGTCTTGCGGCCCGACCGGTGTGACGTCACAGACATCTCCATGACAACGCATCCTGCGCCTCTCCACCCGCCCGCGCCCCCAGCGCTCCGGCGGTTCGACCTCGCGGCCCCTTTGCGAAGCTCGTGTGAACCCGCTGAGCTAGGCTCCCGCATCCCGGCTCCACTCGCGGACACAATGTTGCCGCAAAACCTTGAGTGACTCCCCGGTGCTAGGGGATGACCCTCAAACCGTAACCCCACGTTCCCTGCCGGCGGCATCCAGACCTAAAAACCGCGCCTGCCCCCACCTCTCCTTCCAGATGCGGGAAGTTACCGAGATCCCTCCCTCCCAACCGCCCAGGGCTCTGACTTCTGCTGGAAAGGCTTCCCTCTCCTTGCCCCCACCCCTGACTTTTTATCCTCTTCCTCTTAGTTTGGCACCTCCTCCAAGAAACCTTCCTTAACCTGAAAGTCTTGGTTAAGAGCCATTTCTCTGCACTCTCACCCACAGCAAGCCAGACCAGCCTGTATAGAAGCTGCCTGCTGATTTCTACCTGGTTCACTAGACTGGAGCCAAGGAACTTTCAGTCTTAAGCCCCGCCATGTGCTCATTGTTCAGTCGCTAAGTCCTGTCTGACTTTCTGACCGCATGGAGTGCAGCACACACCAGGTTTCCCTGGCCTTCACTATCTGCCATTAGAGTGGTATCATCTGCATATCTGAAGTTGTTGATATTTCTCCTGGAAATTTTGATTCCAGCTTGTGATTCATCCGCCCTGGCATTTCACATGATGTACTCTGCGTATAAGTTAAGTAAGCAGGAGGACAATATACAGCCTTGATGTACTCCTTTCCCAGTTTTGAACCAGCCCATTGTTCCGTGTCCGGTTCTACCTGTTGCTTTTTGACCTGCATACAGGTTTCTCAGGAGACAGGTAAGGTGATCTGGTGTTCACATCTCTTTAAGAATTTTTCAGTTTGTTGTGATCCACACAAAGGCTTTAGTGCAGTCAATGAAGCAGAAATAGAGTTTCTCTGGAATTCCTTTGCTTTTTTGATGATCCAAAGGATCTTGGCAATTTGATCTCTGGTTCCTCTGCCTTTTCTAAATCCAGGTTGTATATCTGGAAGTTCTTGGTTCATGTACTGCTGAAGCCTGACTTGAAGGATTTTGAGCATTACCTTGCTAGCATGTGAAATGAGTGCAATTGTGCAGTAGGTTGAACATTCTTTGGCATTGACCTTCTTTGGGATTGGAGTGAAAACTGACCTTTTCCAGTCCTGTGGCCACTGCTGAGTTTTCCAGAGTTGCTGACATATTGAGTGCAACACCTTAACAGCATCATCTTTTAGGAGTTGAAATAGCTCAGCTGGAATTCCATCACCTCCACTAGCTTTGTTCATAGAAATGCTTGTTAGGCCCCCCTGACTTCACATTCCAGGATGTCTAGCTCTAGGTGAGTGACTACACCATCATGGTTATCTGGATCATTAATATTTTTATTTTCTTTTTTGGTATAATTCTGTGTATAATTGCCACCTCTTAATCTCTTCTGCTTCTGTTAAATCCTTACCATTTCTGTCCTTTATAATGTCCATCCTTGGATGAAATGTTGCCTTGATATCTCCAGTTTTCTTGAAGAGATCTCTAGTCTTCTCCATTCTATTGTTTTTCTCTATTTCTTTGCATTGTTCATTTAAGAAAGCTTTCTTATCTCTCCTTGCTATTCTCTGGAACTCTGCCTTCAGTTGGGTTTACTTTTAATTTCTCCCTTGCCTTTCACTTCTCTCCTTTCCTCAGCTATGTGTAAAGCCTCCTCAGACGACCACTTTGCCTTCTTGCGTTTCTTTTTATTGGGGATGGTGGTTATATGCACAGCACAACTGCTCAAAAGTATTTGTTTTTCAATGAATGATGAAAGGAATTACCAAATTAATATGCCACAAATAATACTAGCTTCACAGTCACTAAGTATTTAAAATTGAAATATAGTCGATTTACAATGTTGTATTTAATTTCCGGTGACAGTGATTCAGTATTTTTACAGATTATGCACCATCGTAGGTTATTTACAAGGTAACGGGTTCAGTTACCTACACTAGACAGTAAATCCTTCTTGCTTATCTGTTTTATAGACAGTAGTTTGTATCTGTTAATCCCATACTGCTAATTCATCCTTCCCCCTGCCCTCTGCCCTTTGGTAACCACTAATTTGGTTTCTATGCCTGGGAATCTGTTTCTGTTTTGTATATACATTCATTAGTATTATTTTTTTAGATTTCACATATAATTGATATTTGTCTCTGTTTTTCTGACCTATTTCATTAAGCATAGTGAATAGTGAAGTCGTGTCTGACTCTTTGCGACCCCGTGGACTGTAGCCTACCAGGCTTCTCCGTCCATGGGATTCTCCGGGCAAGAATACTGGGGTGGGTTACCATTTCCTTCTCCAGGGGATCTTCCCGACCCAGGGATTGAACCCGGGTCTCCCTCATTGGAGGCAGACGCTTTAACTTCTGAGCCACCGGGGATAGTCCACATTACCACAAATGTCAGTATTTCACTCTTTTTTATGGCTGAGTAATAGTCCACTCTGTGTGTGTGTGTGTGTGTGTGTGTGTGTATTCCTTAAAGGTTTCCATGTAGAAGATCATGTCATCCACAGAGATCACTTTTACTCTTCTCTGTCAGTCAGGGTACTTTTTATATTGCCTAACTGCCCTAGCTGAAACCTCCAGGATGGTGTTAAATTCAGGTGGTAAAAATGAACATCCTGTCTTATTTTTTCATTTTTATTTACTATTATTTTACTTTTGGCAGCTCTGGGTCTTCATCAGAAGGCTTTTCTCTGGCCGAGGTGAGCAGGGCGGCCACCCCGCTCGGAGCGCCGGCTCTCGCTGCGCGGCGTCTCTCTGTGCAGGGCACGGGCTCTAGGGCCCAGGCTCAGCAGTAACGGCACACGGGGCTTAGTTGCTCCGTGGCATGTGGAGTCTTCCCCCACCAGGGATCAAGCCCACATCCTCTGCATCAGCAGGTGGATTCTAACCCACCACAACACCAGGGACGTCCCATCCTGCCTGGTTTTTAATTATGTATTTTTCATTGCAGTGCCAAGTACCTTGAGTCTGTTTGAATTACAAAGAAATGTTAAGGAAAAGATGAAATACTTACAGATGATATGATTCAGTGAAATTCAGAAACTGCTTCAGAAAGCCTGGGGGACAGAAGCGGGTTGTACAGAGTGTGGACGGGACTGACTGGCCTCGACCATTTGGCTGGATGGGAACAGTGATGGGCTCATGGGGTTCCATGCACAACAAATGGAGTTCAAAGGTGAAATGTTTTATTGGCTTCATCCATCTAGCCTTTTTTTGGCCACACCTCGCTGCTTGTGGGATGTGGGATCTTTTAGTTCTCCAAACAGGGATTGAACCGGCGCCCTCAGCTGTGAGAGCATGGTGTCCTAACCACTGGACAGCCAGGGAATTCCCTATCCATGCAACTTTTTATTTTTTTATTTTTATTTATTTTTATTTTTTTTCCATGCAACTTTTTAAAAGGTGGAGAGCTGACACCAATTTTTACACTTTCATTTGTTAGCTTTTTTTATTTTTTACCTTGGAATTGAAAAAAACACAACAGTGCATTTTGGGCCACATTTTAAGTTCTAGAACTTTCACTGACCAAGTGTTGAGGCTTTAAGGGACTTTCATAAGGAGGTGATTATGTTCTGAGCAGACATAACACTTGGCAGAAAATATGCTCAGCTCTTCGGAGCTGAAACAGCGTCACAGGATCTTTGTTCGACTTTGATGGTGCTATTAATACACCATGACTCACAAAGAGCCCTGCTTCCTGGAATGCTCCTTCCTATAGAAGAGTAATCTGTTATCACACTTTCAAAGGTTCGAGAAGATCTTGAAGGCTTAGAAAAGGGACGACCATCTTCCCAGATTATACAACTGTTTAAACAATTTGCCATCCCCACAGGAAGGGGGGAGGATCAGTTGCGTGCACCAGTTCTCATTCAGCCCGCAGATGAATACCCGGCCACTGGGTTGGCAGTGGACAAGCCGGACACACACTTAACCTTCACGGCCAACAGGCCCTGGAGAGGCGGGAAGATGGACCGCACACTTTCCGCTGCAGGACGGTTGTGAGAAATGCGTCAAAGAAAGGGGGAGGATGCAGGGTAAACTGAGGCCAGACAGGGGGCGAGGATCAGGCGCCCGCCATCACTCACACACTTTGAATGGGGTCATGGAAAGCTGGTGTGGGAAAAAAACCAAAGGTCTGTGGACAACCCACTAGGAGTGAGAAGTGGCAGACACGGTCCATTCATGGCGCCCCCTCTTACCCGGGACCACTCGGAGCTGCAGTGGCCTCATCTATCAAAGGGATGAATAATGATCCTTAGAAGATTCCAGGGCTTCCCTGGTGGTTCCGTGGTAAAGAATCCACCTGCCAGCACAGGAGGCACGGGTCTGATCCCTGATCTGGGAGGATCCCACAGGCCGAGGAGCAACTAAAAGCACGCACCACAATTGCTGAAGCCCGAGTGCTCTAGAGCCGTGTTCTGAAACGAGAAGCCACTGCCACGCAGCTCAACAGTAGCCCTGGCTCGCCGCAACTCGAGAAAAGCCTAATGAAGCCCCAGAGCAGTCATAAATCAATAAAATTATAGATAAACAAGGAGATTCCAAACTCAAGTGAGATCCATAACGATAACTGTTGAAGCTGGCTGATGGGACTGTAGTGGCTCACAGAACAGTTCCCCCTGCTGTGTGTGTGGAAATAGGCGTGACATAAAAGTTACCATTTTAACCATTTTTAAATGGATGTGAGAGTTGGACCATAAAGAAGGTTGAGCGCTGAAGGACTGATGCTTTTGAACTGTGGTGTTGCAGAAGACTCTTGAGAGTCCCTTGGACTGCAAGGAGATCCAACCAGTCCATCCTAAAGGAGATCAGTCCTAAATATTCATTGGAAGGACTGATGCTGAAGCTGAAACTCCAATAGTTTGGCCACCTGATGCGAAGAACTGACTCATTAGAAAAGACCCTGATGCTGGGAAAGATTGAACTCAGGAGGAGAAGGGGATGACAGAGGGTGGGATGGTTGGATGGTATCACCAACTCAATAGACATGAGTTTGAGCAAGCTCCAAGAGATGGTGAAGGACAAAGAGGCCTGGTGTGCTACAGTGCACGGGGTCACAGAGTCGGACACGACTCAGCAACTGAACAACAACGGTCACGTCTAAGAGCACAGGTCAGTGGAATCAAGTACAGTTACGTCGCTGTGCCCCATCACCACCGTCCATCTCCAGAACTTCTTCATCATCCCCAGCTGAAACTCTGTCCGCATTAAATGCCAACTCCCCCTGCCCCAGCCCCTGGCAACCACCCTGGTACTGTGTGTCGATGAGTTTGACTCCTCTTGATACCTCATATTAAGTGGAATCACACATGGCAATTCCCTGCTTGTCCAGTGATTACAACTCCACTCTTTTGCTGTTGCAGCCTGGGGTTCAATTTGGTCAGGAAACTAATATCCTGCAAACTGTGCAACACAGGCAAAAAGTTTTAAAAAATAAGTGGAGTCATACAGTAATTTGTCCTTCTGTGTCTAGTTTATTTCACATAGCATACTGTCCTCAAGGTTCATTCATGTCTTAACACGTAGTGGATCGTTCCTGTTTAAGGCCAAATAACATTTCATCGTGTGTATACGCCACATTTTGTTTATCCATCAGTTCACTGAGTGATGGGTTGTTTGTACCTTCTGGCTAATATCATGACACTGCCATGAACACTGATTTCTGAGTATATACCCTAAGGTGGAATTGCTGGATCATATAGTTTAATTTTTTGAGGGACCAAACTCCTTCTACATTTTTTCAGTAACAGTTTGAGATAGTCGTATATATACTATACAATTCATTCATTTAAAGGGTACAGTTTGGGGCTTCCCTGGTGGCCCAGGGGTTAAGAATCTGTCTTCCGATGCAGGGGGTGCAGGTTTGACCCCTGGTGGCAGAACTAAGATCCCACGAGCCAAGGAGCAGCTAAGCCAGCACAGCGACTAGAGAAGTCCCCGCACGGCAACGGAAAGCAGGCACAGCCAAAAACTTCCGAACGTGTACAGTTCATCAACTTTTACTATTTTCACAGTACTGAAAAGCCATCACAATCTATGTTCAACACCATGAACACCCCAAAAAGAAACTCTATAGGCGTTAAACGGCGACTCTCCATGTCTCTTCCCCAAGGTCCCTGGCCAGCCGCGCAGCTACGTTCTGTCTCTGTGGATTTGCCTACTGTGGACATTTCATACGAGTGAAATCATGAGATAAAACTGTGGTCTTTGTGACTGATTTACTTCACTTGGCATAGTTTTCAAGGTACACTCGTATTATAGTGTGAATCAGTACTTCATTCTTTCTATGGCAGTAATATCCCACTGCCATGGAATATTTACTTTCCATTCATTGGTTGATGGACATTTGGTTTGTCTCCACCTTTTGGCTTTTATGAATAATTGTTGTTCAGTCACTAAGTTGTGTCCGACTCTTTGCGACTCCGTGGACTGCAGGCTCCTGTCCACCACTATCTCCTGCAGTTTGCTCAGATTCATGTCCATTGAGCCAGTGATGCTGTCTAACCATCTCATCCTCTGCCGCCCCCTTCTCCTTTTGCCTTCAGTCTTTCCTAGCATCAAGGTCTTTTCCCATGAGTCCACTCTTTGCATCAAGTGGCCAAAGTACTGGAGCTTCAGCTTCAGCAGCAGTCCTTCCAATGAATTTCGTGGTTGATTTCCTTTAGGAGCAATAATGCTGCTATGAAAATGTGTGCACACATATCCTAAGGACTCCGAGGGCTGACTTCACCCTTCTCTTCATTCAAGACACTTGGGCATCCTCAGATTTTGGTGTCTTCGGGGGTCCTGGAACAAAGCCCCTGAGGAATAGACACCCTGGGAGGACTGTATGTATTTTTGTGGACATATGTTTTCATTTCTCCTGGGTACATACCTAGGAGTGGGACTGCTGGATCACACGGTAATTCTGTTTAACTTTTCCAGGAACTGCCAGATTGTTTTCCAAAATGGCACGACTTTACTTCCCCATCATCGGTGTGTGAGGGCTCTGATTACTGCGTGTCCTTGTCAACACTTACTTGTCTCTCTCCACTTCTGCATGCACTTTAGAAATCTACAAAAGAAAAGTTAACAAAGAAACTAGAAACTGTAAACTGTTTGTAAACTGTGAAGGTCTGAGACTAATTTGTACAGAGATATCTGAGTACCATGTGCCAAACACTAAGTATTTTGGATACAGATACTTACCAATCTATGTTGGCGAGTCAGGCTGGTCCTATTGGCTCTTCCTCAGACCCATCACTGAAGGTAGGATCGTCAGACCGAGTGTGGGATTACCACTGTGGGCGTGCCCTGGATTTCTCAGTGCTGTTCTTCCCGTGTGTAGGGTACAAAGATGAGGCAACTTCACGGAGATGGTGGAGCTGACTGGTCACATCAAATCCACTCAGTATTCCTGGTATTGAGGGCGTTTCCCAAGGGGTGGGCCCCCCTATTCTGAAAAAGCAGCCCCATGGCAGACCACGGCGACCCTCTTCCCATCATCTAAGTGGCTGGACAGTCTCCAATCCAGGCCCAAAGCTGATTGTTCAAGGCACACTCAGTAGGTTTCACCTTCTAGCTTTCTCTCATCACTCAGATGCTCAGGGGTCCCTTCTCAAGACCTAACACATCCAGGCTCTCAAGACTTGGTTACACTGGGAAGCCCCCCACCTTCTATCAGCAGTCACCCTCTTCCTGGAGCACACCCCGCCCCCACACCACCCCCTTGGAGCCTTCCCACACACCTGCCCACCCTGCCCCACCAGCTGAGCCCCTGTACTTCCAACCACAAAAAATTGGGGCTCCGTGACCTTTGCCATGGCTGCCTTCCCCCATCATGCATGTTTCTTTGTAGTTTTTTATTCTTTAAAATACTTATTTTTGCCGTGCTGGGTCTCCACTGCTGTGCAGGCTTTTCTCTAGTTGCAGTGAGCTGGGGCTGCCCTTCATTGCAGTGCGTGGGCTTTCTCATTGTGGGGGCTTCTTTTGTTGCAGAGCAGGGCCTCTAGGGCACAGGCTCTTCAGTAGTTCTGGCACACGGGCTTAGCTGCTCCGCGGCATCTCCCCAGATCAGGGTTCGAACCCGTGTCCCCTGCACTGGCAGGGGGATTCTTTACCGCTGGACCACCAGGGAAACCCCCGATGATGCGTCTTTCATGTGTTGGGCTGGTCCTTCGCTGCTGTTCAATGAAAGCATGAGGAATCTGTGCTTGATAGCAACCAGTGAGTTCAGAGGACCAGGAGACAGCAAGGCCACGGCAGTCTGGGGAAAATTCTAGAAGGGCGAGGCCTGGGTTGGGGCTTGCAGGAGGTTACACTGCAGAAAGTACGGGGGGAACTGAGTCCAAGCAAGGTGACCGGCTGAGTAGTGAGCCCGTTAGACACCAGGCACCTGGTAAGCCCACTACCTAGGGAACACCGGAACAGGCTCCTGAGTATTTATATTAGCTGATTTACAAGTGAAGGGATGAGGCACAGGACGTGCTCAAACTCACTTCTGAATCCCTATAGACTGCTTTCTATAGCTTTGCTTTTTTTTCATTTGCTGTTTATGTACAAAACCCAGTTCAGATTCACCCATTTTGTGTATTTTAAGCTGGAATTTTAATAAACACACACGGCTGTGCAGCTGTCCCAAGTTTCCGGGCACGAGTTCCCTCCTGGACCCCCTGCAGTCCAGTCCACTAGGAGGCAGTGTTTTTTCTGTCTGGCTTCTTCCACTTTTCTCCGTTTACCTCGGTCTCTAATTTCTGCTTTCCAGTTCTCAGATGCAGGGTCTTGCATAGCTTCTTGTAAAATATATTCCTGTTTAGTATACTATTACAATTTGTTGTTGTTTTCTAGTACAGATTTTAAAATGGTAGTAGGCATTTTAAAACACTGATGACTTTTTTTCCTGCTAACAAAATTTAAATCCCATTTCGTATATTGATCTCTTATCTTGGGACTTTGATGAATCCTTGTGCCGGTTTTGTAGATTTCTCACAACCACAATCCCGGAGGAAATCTTTTCCACTCTGGTGGCTCAGTGGTAAACTATCTGCCTGTCAATGCAGGAGCAGCAGGTTCAATGCCTGGTTAGGAAAGATCCCCTGGAGAAGGAAATGGCACCCCACTCGAGTCCTCTCGCCCACGGACAGAGGAGCCTGGCAGGCTACAGTCCATGGGGGTCACAGTCGGTCACGAGTTAGCAACTGAGCACATTCCTACCTTGCACCATACCAATCTCGCTTTCCAGCGCTCTGTACACTCACCAGCGTGGGACCAGTTTCAGGAGTGTGACGCGCTGGACTTGGCAGCAGTAGGCGGGGACCCCCTGACGACTGAAGGTGCTGGTGTCCTCTACCTCATCTTCTCAGCCCCGGGGTGCGCACGTGTGGTCTCCGTGGTCCGTCTCTGGCATGGGGCTTGCTGGGGGACAGTTCCAATTACATGCCTGCCATAAACACTTTCCATATTCAGAGGGGAAATGCTCTGTGGGCATTTTTTTTCCACTGGAGACCATTTATAGAGGATCTAATACTTTTAATTTGAATGGAATCAGTCTCCTTACTAGAGGTGGGAAGTAAGAAAACTTGCTTTTTGCCCTTCAGTTACCAATTCCTGAACAGCAGGACCACTGGCACCAGACCAGCCGAGCCACAAGGGAAGCCCAAGGATACTGGAGTAGGTGGTACCCCTTCTCCAGCGGATCTTCCCAACCCAGGAATTGAACCAGGGTCTCCTGCGTTGCAGGCAGATTCTTTACTATCAGGGAAGCCCTCCTTAGACTAATGGGAGTTAAAAATTGCTGCTGCATTAAATTTTAAGGATTAAAGGAGATTATTGCTTACCAGGCACTTACTACCCACCAGCGCTTACTATCCGACAGACTTGCCAGTCTATGGACTCTTCAGGCCTCTCTCAGGCTGTAGGTCCAAATCCTGGGTAGAACTCCCACCAAGTACTCCAATGCTCACCCCTGCCCTCTCCAACTGCTGTGTGCTGCTTATGGCTGTCAGTAGCCTCCCAGACTGGAGAAGGCAATGGCACCCTACTCCAGTACTCTTGCCTGGAAAATCCCATGGACGGAGGAGCCTGGTAGGCTGCAGTCCGTGGGGTTGCTGAGTTGGACATGACTGAGCGACTTCACTTTCACTTTTCACTCTCATGCATTGGAGAGGGAAATGGCAACCCACTCCAGTGTTCTTGCCTGGAGAATCCCAGGGACAGTGGAGCCTGGTGGGCTGCTGTCTACAGGGTCGCACAGAGTCGACACGACTGAAGTGACTTAGCAGCAGCAGCAGCCTCCCGGACACACCTTTCCTGAGGCTCAGTAAAGAACCAGAGAACAAGCAGCAGAGATGGCTTCAGGTGGGAAGGCGTTCAGCAGCTGTGGTTCGTGAGGGCCAGGCAGTAAAAGGGGAGTACTGCATATCCCCTGTTTCACCAATACCATCAAAGTGCAGCTTAGACACTGAAATCCTACAGCACAATGTCATTAGAAAATCTAACACGTGGACACAGAAGCAGCAAGTTCCATTCTCCTGTGTCTTTTAAGCAGAGGCTCACCCCACACATGTGGCCTGAGCACCCTAAGGTTGCAGCAGTAAGGCTCTAGGGTGGCCACACCACCCACCTGCTTCCTTGACTCTCCTAGGGAAGAGGTGCACACCTCATGTTTTACATTCTGGGACCACCCCCACAAATAAGACATCACACATCATTTCTTTTAATTCATCTGTATTTGTTACAACTTTTTGAAGCAGAATGTGACTTGAGCACTACATTTCCATTCACAAAACTTGCTCCAAGTTACCTTTCCAGCGGCTTTACAACATGCCTGGGCAGGCTTATAATTTTGCTACTCGAAACAGTATTTTTCTTTGGAAAACAAGCCCGATGTATGGACAATGACTCCAATCAAGTTGGTTCAGCTTAACACACTAACTTCTAGAGGCCTGGCACATGCAGTCATAACTACAGGGGATGGAAGCTTTACAAAGTATATCCCAGAAGATGAAAACTTGCTGGGACAAGTGTTTCTTTTAAACATCAAGGTATATACTTCAGAACATTTCAGTGACAGAAAATTTTGGTCTACTAAAGAATCTGCTTGATAGCTAAACACTTCAGACCACAAAGTTAACAGAGGTTACATACACACCTTACAACAAACGGCAACTACTTCCATGTGTTAAAATAAGCCAACATGAAACTAGGAAACAACAACTAGCTCTGCTTTAGTGCTAAAAGTATCACAGTATCACACTTAGTATAAAGAAATCTTATCCTCCCCTTATGCAGTTATCATGCCATACAGATTTTTAAATGTTAACAAAAATAAAGAAATACTTGAAAACACACTGGAGGGAATGGAGACAGAGCGCTGAACACAGCAGAGCGACCCTCGGCAGCGCTCAGTCCACTTCCTCCATGCGGGACGTGTCGTCGTCTCCTTCCAGGGGTGGCATTTCCTCAGTGACCGCGGCGCTGCTGTCATCAGCAGTGGGGTCATCCTCGTCAATACCTTAAAGGAAACAAAAAACACGCATTAGGCTTCTTAAAGCCACATAATTAGTCCAACACTACAGCTTCATCATACCCACTCTCAAGGCTGAGCGAACTACAAGGTACGTGACGGAAAATGCTTACTTACCCCCTTTTAACTCATGTGACTTCAGCGTTTCACAAATGGAACAAGAGACCCCAACTTGTTGAAATTGCTGAAAGTTCACCCTTTTCAACAGTCATGTGTTTGGGTTTTTTTCTTCAATGGTATTACACATAGCACTCGCGTAAGGCTTACCGAGACCAAGTTTGATCATCCTGTAGATCCTGTTGGCATGTGTCTGGGGATCCTCCAGACTGAAGCCAGAAGACAGGAGAGCTGTTTCGTACAGCAGGATGACCAGATCCTTCACAGACTTGTCATTCTTGTCAGCCTCTGCCTTTTGCCTCAAGGTCTCAATGATGGAATGGTCAGGGTTGATCTCCAGGTGCTTCTTGGCAGCCATGTAACCCATCGTGGAGTTGTCTCTCAGGGCTTGCGCCTTCATGATCCGTTCCATGTTTGCTGTCCAGCCGTATGTGCTTGTGACAATGCAGCATGGGGATGTCACCAACCGGTTTGACACAACCACCTTTCATCAGGAAAAAAAAAGTATATAGTGATAACTGGGCATAGAGATGTTCTAGTCTCAGTACTTGATACCAGGTTTATTTGAATATTTAAGGAACTTGAGTATTAATGAATCAGAAATACTATTTGCAAATACTATTACAAATCCGAAGCTTTAAGCTCCTTTTAAGTTCGCATGTCTTTAAAAATCTTAAGGACTATGTATATGTGACTTGTTCAAAAGACACCTAACACCCCTAAGAAGGGTTAGTAACCAAAAAATAAAAGAAAAGATTATTCACACACCTTTTCAACTTTCTTCTCCAAAATGTCCTTCATGATTTTGCAGAGGTTTTCAAACTTTGTCTTTTTCTCTTCTTGTTTCTTTTTCTCTTCCTCATCTTCTGGAAGTTCCAGGCCCTCTTTGGTGACTGACACTAAGGTCTTCCCCTCAAACTCCTTCAGCTGCTGCACACAGTACTCATCAATGGGCTCGATCATGTAGATCACTTCCAAGCCGTGCTTCCGGAGGCGCTCCACGAAGGCCGAGTTGGCCACCTGGTCCTTGGTCTCACCTAAGAAGCCAAAGTTTTAGATCTTTTAACAGCAATCTCTTTATTTTTGTTAGATTAACACCTACTAAATTACGTGTACCACCACACGGGCAGAAGACACATGCAACTGTTCCCATGGGATCACACAAAGATCGACGGGCGCATTTACTGCCTGTAAGTTACCTGTGATGTAATAGATGTGTTTCTGGTTTTCCTTCATTCTTGTGCAATAGTCCTTGAGAGAAACCATCTCATCACCAGAAGCAGAAGTATAGTACCTCAACAGCTCTGAAAGCTTCTTCCGATTTTGAGAATCTTCATGTATTCCAAGCTGAAAGACATTGTTAGCTTTAAGAAGACTTTCTCTGTGTTCAAATTATTTCAAATGAAAAATCAGTTTGATTACTACTCATAATAGTCAAATGTGTTTCTAACCAACCTTAATATTTTTAGAGAACTGCTCATAAAACTTCTTGTAGTTCTCCTTATCTTCTGCCAGTTCAGTGAAGAGTTCCAAGCACTTTTTGACCAAATTCTTCCTGATAACTTTCAAAATTTTGCTTTGTTGCAACATCTCACGGGAAATGTTCAGAGGAAGATCCTCAGAATCCACCACACCTCTAATGAAATCTGAAAAACAGACCAAATGCAACCAGTCACTCCAAAGACAAAAACTGACTAATTTGTAAACCCAAAAATCCAAAGATGAACGCTTTCCCCCATGTTTAGTTTAAAAACCAGAGTTGACAAGATGAATCACTCAGACCAATAACAGTCATCGTTCTTTGTATCAAGACTATACTTACTCAGGTATTCAGGGATTAGCTCCTCGCAGTTATCCATGATGAATACTCTGCGAACATACAACTTAATGTTGTTCTTCTTCTTTCTGTTTTCGAACAGGTCAAAAGGAGCTCGTCTTGGGACAAAAAGAAGGGCTCTGAATTCCAACTGTCCTTCAACTGAAAAATGCTGTAAAAACAATCAAGATTAACACAGGGCAAACAACTTAAACCAACAAAAAGCCCCATATATTACAGAGTTACCTAACAATGACTCCGGGCAAAGAATGGGGCATCGGGGAACAGGATGCTGCCTCAAACATGTGCAGGGATGGTCGTTTTGAAGCACTTAGTCACTCACCTTGACCGCCAAGTGATCCTCCCAATCGTTGGTCAGGCTCTTGTAGAACTCTCCATACTCCTCGTTAGTGATGTCATCAGGGTTTCTGGTCCAGATAGGCTTTGTCTTGTTCAGCTCTTCTTGATCGATGTACTTCTCCTTGATCTTCTTTTTCTTCTTCTTGTCCCCGTCCTTCTTCTCTTCCTCCTCTTCATCTGAGCCAACATCTTCTATCTCGGGCTTGTCATCAGACTCCTTTTCTTCTTTCTCCTTCTCTTCCTCTTTGTCTTCCTTCTCTTCTGCTTCATCATCACTAACTTCTTTATCACGTTCCTTTTCCACCTTCAAAGGAGGACAAATCTTGTCACCTCTCCATCACAAAACCGGGGGAAAAAAGCTAAAGGAGACTGCAGCACTTACACCAACGCCACCTGAGAAACACTAGTAGCCAGGAAGCCACTCACCAATTTCTGAAGGATCTTAACAGTTCCGGGAACCTTGACAAGAGTCGACCCACCAGCCCAGGAATTAATGCAAGTTTGGATCTCTTATGAAAAGCACTAAGGACTAACAGGATTTCAGTTCAGTTACTTTAGTAACGTACATATACAGGATACATGGAACTCACAAAAAGAGTGATGGGATAGCCAATGAACTGAGAATGCTTCTTCACAATCTCCTTTATTCTCCGCTCCTCCAGGTACTCAGTCTGGTCTTCTTTCAGATGCAGAATAACCTTTGTTCCACGTCCCATTGGTTCTCCTGAAAAGAAAGTCCAGAGATTGAGTCCAATTTCAATCACAATGGCCTGATCAAGGCAAAAAAATAAAAATACTATTTCGCTCTCCCGGGCAGTTATCCGAAAAGTCTACGAAGCAGAAGCTTGCGGTTACAACTGGGACGAGTCTGAGGGCAGTTAACGGCCTTGCCCAAGATAACAGCCACAAGTGCATGCTATCACCCTCCAGAGAAACAGGTTTTAAAAAGGAAAAGAAAAAAAAAAAAAAAAACTACAAACTTCATCCCTCCTTTGGGGTTCCAGTGCCTACAGCACCCCACCCTGTTCTCGGGTGCCTACCTGTGTCAGTCCTCACTGTGAAGGACCCTCCTGCAGAAGACTCCCAGGCATACTGCTCATCATCGTTATGTTTGGTGATGACGGTCACTTTCTCAGCCACCAAATAGGCTGAATAAAACCCGACACCAAACTGGCCAATCATGGAGATATCAGCGCCAGCCTGCAAAGCCTCCATGAACGCTTTGGTCCCGGACTTGGCGATGGTGCCCAGATTATTAATCAAATCGGCCTTGGTCATCCCAATGCCGGTGTCCACGATGGTGAGGGTTCGATCTTGCTTGTTCGGTATGAGATTAATGTGCAGCTCTTTCCCAGAATCTAACTTACTGGGATCGGTCAAGCTCTCGTACCTGATCTTGTCCAGGGCCTATTTAAAAAGATGACACGTGATGACGCACAACATCCCCCCTAAAACAATCCCCTTTCAAACACCCCAATCCACATTGAGAGACTTACGTCGGACGAGTTTGAAATCAGCTCCCTCAGAAAAATCTCCTTATTCGAGTAGAAAGTGTTGATGATCAGTGACATCAACTGGGCAATTTCCGCCTGGAAGGCGAAAGTCTCCACCTCCTCCTCCTCCATCGGCTGGTCCTGGGCCTGGGTCTCCTCGGGCATCTGAGGGAGTACGCGTAGCCCGTGAAGCCACCGGCCGGACCCCTCCCCGCCGCGTCTCGCTCCCGCTCCCGCTCCCGCTCCCGAGCCCGGGGCGCGCGGGAGGAGCCGGCTGACAAAGGATGACCTCATTCCGGGGGCCGGGCGCCGCCGCCACCGCCGCAGCCCACGCCGGCCGCGCGGCCGCCGCTCCGCTCGGGCGCCCCCGCCCGCGGCCCGGGGACCCCACTCCGGGGCCGCAGACCCCGGCCCTTACCATCCCGCACGACCCCCGCAGCCCCGGGCCCACTCGCTCCCGACGGCGGGTGGGGGAGGGGACGGGAGACCGCCGCAGGCCCGAGGCCTGCCGGGTTAATCATGGCCGCCCCGGGCCCGCCGACCTCAGGGGGCCCCGGGGGCTGCCCTCGCCGCCGCCCACCCGTCCCTGGATCCCCACGTCCCCCTACAACCGCCTCCCCTCACCTTGGCTGAAGGACTAGCACGGGATCCGCAGCGACGCAGCACCGGGACGCAGAGGCAACTGGCGCACCGCCCCCGCGCCGCCCTTATATAGAGGCGGGCCCGCCCAGCGCGCGGCGCCTTTTCCAGAAGCCTCCCGAACCTTCCGGAAGAACCCTCCCCAACCGCCGGCGCGGCCGCGCGCCTGCGCCTGCGTACTGGAGGCCGCCCGCCCCCTCCTCGGGGCCGCGCCGCGGGCTCCCACGCCTCACGGCGTCTGCGTGCCAAGCGTGCCCGCGCCCGCCGCAGTGCGCCTGCGCGACCCGGAATGTTCGGGCTGGTCTCGCGCCTTCCGGGGCCGCAGTTCCCGACCCTACCTGCCCCCGCGCGCGGCGTGTTGCGCCTCGCCGGCCTCCCATCCCGGGCCCGCCAACCCCGCTCGGCGCGCGTCGGCCTAACGCTCTCCCGACCCAATCTCTGTCCAGGCCCCGGGGGCTGATCGCCCGTGCCAGCGGCTCTGGGAAGTCCAGAAAAGTAAACTCTCGGTGGTTAAAGCGTGTCCCCAGATAGTGTGCACTCCGGATCCTCCCAGCATCGGGACTCCCAGACTGCGTGCCTGGGGCTAGGTTTTGAGCCTTGAGGCCGCGTTTAGGGGATCAAAGCCGGGGTGAGGGGTCCAGTCCCGTGTCACATGTATATGCTCGGGCCCTTGATCGCAGGCTTAGGTCCATGGTTAGGGGTTTGGGGGGGTCCGGGCAGCGATTAGGGGGTCTAGGGCGCATCTCTTTGCCAGGGACAGCGGTTATAGGTTCAGGGCCCTAGGAATAAAGGCAACAAGTGCCTGCCAGAGCCTCGTTAACGCGGAGGCTCAGAGCCAGAACCTGGTTGTGGGGTGCAGCGGTCTGTGAGCGAGGGGTGACCAGCGTGTGTGCAGGGGGAGCAGAGGGGAGCTCCAGAGCCTCGTGGGTCCGTTCGGCTGGTTCTGAACCAGAGGTGAGCCCTGGAACAAACCGCCATTCCCCCACCCCAAGGCAGGCCTCTACTCCGGTATGGGGATGTCCTGTCCTTAGGCCCCGTTGCGCCCAGGGGGTAAATGTTGAAAGGGACACAGTCCCGAATTCTTCCACTTTTACTTAGTTCTTTGGGCATTTGTTCCTCCTTTGTGCTGTGCTTAGTCGCTCAGTCATGTCCAACTCTTTGCGACAGTAGCCCCCAGGCTCCTCTGTCCATGAGGATTCTCTAGGGAAGAATACTGGAGTAGGTTGCCATGCCCTCCTCCAGGGGATCTTCCTGACCCCAGGGATCGAACCCAGGCTTCCTGCATTGCAATGAGCCGGTGGCTTCCCTGTTACCTACTTTGGGTTTGTTTTAAAACCGCATCTTTCAACGCACTGCAGGCCCTAGTCTGGAATTCTGGGACTTGGTGATGATTCATGCTCACCCAACCCACGCACGCATCATAATTTTGTAAGGCCCATCTCTTTTACTTATTCTGTGTAATTTGAGATATCGTATGGTGGACGGCTCTGCGGTAAAGAATCTGCCTGCAATGCAGGAGACCTGGGTTCCATCCCTGGGTTGGGAAGATCCCCTGGAGGAGGGCATGGCAACCCACTCCAGTGTTCTTGCTTGCAGAATCCCATGGACAGAGGAGCCTGGCGGGCTACATAGCCCAAGGGGTTGCAGAGTCCAACACGACTGAGCGACTGAGTACATACCGGCACACATGAAGTATATAATTCACGGTATGGGTAATTAACTTACTTTAAAGGATAATTTCTAAATGGGAATCCTAAAAGTGTTTAGAAGAGTGTCAGATGGTTGCGGCGAGTGGGGGAGGATCTTGGGTCTTCAGCCCGGTCAATAACGGGGGTGGGGGGGGTGGGCGTTGGCGATCCAGGAAGGCGAGGCTTCCGAGCAGCACCCCTGCCCTGCCCAGGCCTCTCCCGCCTCGCCATCCCCTTCCTTTGGTCTCCTTTGTCTCCAGTGCCTTCTACCACTGCCACCCCCACCCCACCCCCCGCTCTTGGGAACAATCTGGAAGCTCCTTAGGATGTAAACAAACTTGACTGACGACTCCCTCCACTTCCTAGTCTCCAGAGAAACCCAGCTTTTCCAGGAACAGGGTTCTCACACTGGGGCTCGAGCCCCCTTTGGGAGGCTGTGACACGCGGGGCGTCCCGAGTCCCGTTAAAACGGGGAGAACAGACTGGAAACCAGCAACCACGTGGTGAGGGTGGGTGGGGGTGGTTAGCGTCCGAGGGAAGGAGTAAAACGTGTTTCTGACCTCAGATGGGGTGGCAGCTCCCGGCAGGCGGCCCGGGTTTTCCCTGCGGCCTGGGCTGGGGGCGGGGCGGGGCGGGGGAGGACAAGGGGAGCGGCCGGGGCGATGGCGCCGAACTTTCTCGGTCGCCACCGTCGGCGGGCACCCCTCCGGCGGCCCGGCCCGCTTCCTTCTTTCCGCCCCGCTGCCGCGACCGGGGAAGTTTAAGAGTTGGCGTAGACGAGCCGTTCAGAGCCCCGGCGATGAGATCCCCGGTGTCTGGGCCCTCGTCTCCTCTCCTCCAGCGGCCGCTTGTGGACCCGGCGTTCCCCGCAAGCCCCAAGCCTTAACCCCCTTCTTCCAAACTCCTGCCGCCCGCCCGCCTACTGGCCGCGGTCGCCGAGGACAGGACGGTTCGGGCCCCGTTCCTCCCGGCGCCGGCTCCAAACCAATGGCCCGGGCCGGCCGTGGTCCCCTCTCCCCTGCCGCTCCCGCCCCGTACCCTCTTGGGCGCCAGGGCGCTTCCAGCCTCCAGGCCTGGGTGCCGCGCTCACGGCCCCCGCCTGCATCACCCCCCCACCCCCCCCCCGCCTGCATCACCCCCCCACCCCCCCCCCACCCCCCCGCCTGCATCACCCCCGCCCCGGGCACCTGGAGTCTGTCCCCAGCCCGCCCCAACCCCCTCACGCCGCTGTTCACCTGCGAGACCTCCAGAGCCGCGTGGCCGCCTTGCGCGTCTTTCTGCCCTGGCGTGTCCAGCGTGTGTCCCCCACCCCGTAGCTGGGGCGAGCTGTGAGAACCAGATCTGGCCGTGTCTCCCGCTCCCGCACACACGCCCCAGACCCTGTGGGACACCCCATCCTTCCTGGGAGACAGACCAGGCCTGCAGGGCGCCCCCACGACCCACTGGTCCTCCGTTCCCACTGCACACCCTGCCACGCTCTTCTCTAACCCTCAACTCCGCCAGCGGCCTGCCCACGCAGGCTGGGACATGGTCTCCCTTCGACCTGAAACACTGGTGTCTTTGCTCATCAGTGTTCTAGGGGAGCTTCAGCACAGGCATTTCCTTAGGCGCCCTTTCCTGCCTGTGCTTTCCTGCCAGGCCCAGCCTGTCCCCTGATAGAGATGGGTTCTCAGCGTGTGGACACCTTCCCTCCTGGCCTGAGCCCCACGGAGCCCTACCCCGGTGGTCTCCACTCACTTCTTTAACTCCCAGCCTTCTCCTGCTTCCTCCACCATGCTATGTCTAATAAATATATCTTCAAGTCCTGCAGACTTAGCTGCTGAGTATTTGTTGAACTCATCCCAAAGTGATGCTGTCAGGGCAATCTGACCATCTTTCTCCATTTGAAACCTTTCCGTGTCCCTCCATTGGTAAGCTCGGACACCAGGGCCGGACCCTGGGGGCAGGTGTCCTGGATTCAAATCCCAGCTCTGCCACTGCCTCTCTGTTCACTGGGGCAACTCGTTACTCTCTCTGGGCCTCAGGGTTCAGTGTCCGCAGAATGGGTATGTGTCTTCCTCACAGAGCTGTTGTAAGGCCTAATGTGGGCTCATTCTGTTTTGGGAACCGGCCCAAGACAGCACCTGGCAGGCAGTAACTGCTGTACACATGTTTATTACCGTAAATCAGTAGCTTTCTAATTCCCCTTTTGATTTCTTCTTTGACCCATGGGTAATTTATAAATGTGTTACTTTCTAAGTACTTGGAGGTTTTCCAGATATTTATTATTGATTTCTAACATTTAATTCCACAATGGTCACAGGAAGTACGTGGCATGATTTGAATTCTTTTTCAGATTTGTTGTTTTATGGCCCAGGTTGTGGCCTATCTTGGTAAATGTTTTATACATAAAATAATTATGTCAAGGGAAATTATGCCAAGTCATTTATATAACATTTTAGGAAGTGCGAGCTGAAACCCCTCAGGATCTGTGGTTGCCTGGGGGTGGGGCTGACAGGAGTAGGAAGGAGGAAACTTCAGGTGATGAGTCTGCTCACTATCTCATCTCCGTGGTAAGAGTGATTTCACAGGTGCATGCCGATGTCAGAAGGTATCAATTGTACTTTACACATTCATTTTATTCCATATCAGGTATGTCTCATAAAGCTGTTTTTAAAAAACTGATGGGTATGGATGACCTTGGAGAAACGTTCACAATCAAGTTATAACTATGTTGGAAAATGCCCGCTTTGGAAATGGGTATAGTTGACGTGGAGCAGGTTGTCTGTTGTGCCACAGTCAGCTGCTGGCTGTGTGACTCTGAGCAGACTACGCAGCCTCTCTGTGCTTCGTTATTGTCTCTTCTACAACAAGGAAACGGAAGGATGCCCTGAGCTAATCCCTGGAAGCCTTGGCCCCTGGGGTGCAGTGGGTGCGCCATGGATGGGCACCCTGTTGTTCCCATGATGGAGAGCAGGGAGATAGGGTGACCTCGCTGGCAGCCATGGAACACCAGGAATCTATCCTGCACGGTTTGAGCTCTAACTCGAGAGGGGCGGGAGGGCTGGCAGTAGAGCCCCAAAGGTGGGGATGAACGCTGCAAGCGGGAAGGGGGCCAGCCCTCTGTTTCTGGCCATGTGTGTGTGTGTGAGTCCACTCTATGGTACATTTCCACAGAGCAAACCAGTTTTCCATTTGACTGCAAGATTGGGGATACTTTGGTGCCGAATTTGTTCTTCTTCTGGCAAATCTTCTGGGAGATCCCTGGAGGTCTGGGAGGGGTTGGCCACTTCCTCATCAGTTCATCTCAGAGATGCACTCTCTCCCCCTGCTGTGTTACTGCTGTGAGCGCTGAGTGCGGCCGGCCTTTCCTGCTAGAGGAAATGGTGTCTTGTGTAATGGGCACATTTAATGCCTGTTTACTGAGCCGGTGTGCAGGCCTAGGACGCACTGGGCGGCAAATTGGGTCGTTGCCCTCACGGTGGGGGCAGGTGTGGAGCCAGCGCCAGGCCGACCCATGGATTCATAAGATGGCAGGGTGTGGGCACACCAGAGCCTCCTCTGAGAGCTGAGAGGAGAGGCACCCAGGAGGAGGCAAAGAAATAGAGTTAGCGAAAGCAAAATCTAAAAGGAGTCAGTGGGGAAGAAGGAGAGGGCAAGGCAGCAAAGGAAGTGGAGGCGGGAAGAGCCCTTCCGAGTCATGGGGTTTGGGGGACACAGCAGTGTGAGGCAGGGGGTGAGTGCGCTGCACCAGGGGACCCGAAATGTGGCCCGAGGACCATGGGAGGTATCGGAGGCCATCCCGGGGGGCCCATGTCCACTCTGGCCAAGGTGGGGACCAGTGAGATCCATGGAGGGCTGCACCTGCAGAGCCAGTGGGTGGAGAAAGGGCAGGCATGGGCAAGACCTGGAGAATGAGGGACAGCCTGGGTGACGCAAAGGGTCCTGTGTGTGTGGGGGGGCTGTGGTCACCCCGGGGCAGCAGGTGACCGGTTCAGTGTGACCCGTGTTGGGCACAAACGTCTGTGAGGCATTCAGGAGGACAGGCGTCCAGTAGAGGGGCTGCTGAGACGTGGGCAAGAAGGCAGGGAAGGGCTGGCCAGGCAGGAAGGGAGCTGGACAGTGAGGGCAGAAGCAGGACTTCCTGAGAACTGCAGCCTTGGTGTGGCCTTGGGGCCGGGAGGCAGAGGGCCTGGGCTTGGGGCGACGCCTTCTGGGGGAGGCAGGGCCCGGTGCGGGCTGTGGCCGGGGGGCACACCCTCCTGGAAGGTTCCTCGTCCCCCACCCAGCCCTCCCTGGTCTCTGTGCTGCGCCCAAGTCAGGCAGAGGATGGGTGAGCAGCTGTGCGCGGTGCCCGGGGCCAAGGCTCAGCTGGAGACTCCCAGACCTAACCTTCAGAACTTTCGTGGGGGAGGGACGGACAGAGTTCAGGCCCATCCCTGGCTCCTACAGGAAACGGTGGTCCTGGACAGGAACGCAGACGACTTTCGGAAGCTCTGCCATCTTCCCTTGAACTCACCTTCAGGCCTTCCGAGTCCTCTTTGACTCACCCTTCAGCCCCCACGTTCTGAAGCTGCCAAGTCCGCGGGAGCGTCTAAGACGTCCTCTTTCTCCAAGCTCAGGGTCCCACTTGGATCCAGACTCTATGCCATGGTTACCTGGCTCTCCCTGGATTCACCTGCTCTGCATTCCTGTCTTCACCTGCCTACTTCCTTTGGCAGAAATGCCCGGGGCTCGTGGGACCCCCAGCCAGCAGCCCTGTCTGGGTGTTCACACCCCAGGCCCCGATCATGCCGCTGGCCCTTCACTCCTCCGACCACTGGCTCTGACCTCAGCCTGACCACTCCCCTGTCCCCACCCCTGACCTAGGTGCTCTCAGACCCAGAAGGCTGGCTGCAGACCCCTGCAGCCCACCCCCGGCCCAGCCCCCAGCCCCACTGATTGTCCGAGGCTGGGGCGCCACCATCAGCAACCCTGCCCAGGTGACCAGTAAGAAGAATATGGCAGAGAAACAGGCCCAAAGGGAGGAAGGACAGACTGAAAGTGTGGTGGTGGTCTCCGATGTTGTTCCAGCCTCCCACCTCCATTGCCCAGCCCCTCCCAGAGCCACCCCCAGGGATCCGGGGAAGGTACAGCAGGAGGGACTCCAGGGCAGGGGATCCCCCTAGACACCCTCTCCTCCTCCAGGTGACACTTGCATGGCGCTCAGCTCAGCCCAGAGATCGCCTGCCCGGTTTCCTCTGGGTGCCTCCTCCACGCTCTAATCCACAGGGAGGAGCTGAAACTAGGTTTTGTCTTGTCTCTTGATCCCCCAAACCCAGCTCAGAGCAGGCCTGGGCAGGTGGCTGTCTACCATCTCCACGCACAAAGGTGTTGGAAGAGACCAGGTGGGACTCCTCCCCTTTGAAGGCAGATTAACCTTTGGCGCCATCTAAGGGCCAGGTAGGTGATTGGTTGTGTTTGGGGCCTCCAACTGGAAGTGGCATTGAAGTTTAGGAATTTCATTTTTCTTTATTCTCACCAGCTGGAGAGTTAGGAAAGAGAGGAGAGAATTATGTGAGATGCAGTCTAAATCACCATCATTTTTTTTTGGCTGTGCCACTCGGATTGCAGATCTTCCCGGACTAGGGATTGAACCTGGGCCCTAGGCAGTGAAAGCTGAGTCCTAACCACTGGACCACCAGAGAATTCCCTAGGTCACTATCATTAATGTCTCACGCTTGAGAGTTCGTGACAAAGCTGTCAGCCTGTCACTGAGTTGGAATGAAACTGAGAGAACTGGAGGCAACTTTTTTAAATTAAAAATATATATATGTACATGTGTTAAGTTATATATAATTTGTATATATGTGTGTTGGGTGGCATCACTGATTCAATGGCCATGAACTTGGGCAAACTCCAGGAGATGGTGAGGGACAGGGAGGCCTGGTGTGTTGCAGTCCATGGGGTCGCAAAGAGTAGGACACGACTTGGAGACTGAACAATAGCAACGTGTGTGTGTGTGTATTTCACCACTAAAACCCCATATACATAAAGACAGACTGGAGGGTTAAAAGATGCCAACCTCAAATCATCTGAGTCTTAAGATGGAGTCAGGTGTGAGTCCAGCCCTCCCCAGGCCACTCCGCCTCCCTGGCATCCCAGGGTCATGGCCCTAAAGCTGGGGGGTCGCAGGTGGGTTGGGGGCGGCTCTGCCCTTCCTGCTCGCTTCTTTGTCTTGGCCAACATGAGGGCAGGGGCCTTTAGGCTGAGACTTCCCCAAGGGCAGCCTTGTGTTCAGCCAGTGGAGGAATAGGCCAGCTGCTGCTGATCTTCAGACGCCCCAAGGTGAGGTGAGGTGGGTCAGAAGCTGAAACGGGAGGGGGACAAGCGGGTGTGACGTTCCTGGGCCTGGGAGGTGACAGTTCCTTTCCATCTGCACTGAGCCAGGGGTCACCAGGCTGTCAAGACTCTGCCCAGGTGGCCCAGGGGGAGGACACCTAGGTCTGGCCAGCTTGCCACGAATAGGGTCATCATTTTGGGCACTGACTACCCATAAAGGGGTCCCGACCAGGCCCTCCGGAAGGCCCTCTGGAGGGCCAGGAGGCTTCTCCTCCTGCTCCCCACCTCAACACCCTGCAATAAGGGCCTCTGCCTGCCTGCCCCAGCCTCCCGCCTGTTCACACCTCTGCTCCTGCCTTCTCTTCCTGTCCAGCCTGGAAAACACCCACTCCTTCAAGAGCAAGATCAACCCCTTCCCTGCCCAGTGAGGTGCTGTCTGATTCTTTGTCCCTCTTGTGTGCCTCCTCTGCTGACTTTGGGGCCAAGTCTCTTGAAGCTTCAGTTTCCTTACCTGGAAAACGGGGGCAGGGACAGGACAATCGGAACAGGTTCCTTCTGTCTTCCTGCATGGGTGCGTGTGTGCTAAGTCGCTTCAGTCTTGTCCAACTCTTTTCGACCCTATGAACTGTGCACCAGGCTCCTCTGTCCATGGGATTCTCCAGACAAGAATACTGGAGTGGGTTGCCATGTCTTCCTCCAGGGGATCTTCCTGACCCGGGGATCAAACCTGAGTCTCTTACATTTCCTGCATTGGCAGGCAGGATCTTTACCACTAGCAGCACTTGGGAAGCCTGCCTCCCCCTGCAACAATCTGTCTTCATATGGTGCTAAATTCTTTCACTCAAGGACAAATCAACCGTGGCACATATGTGTTATTACCCAGAATCAAGCAGTGAATGAGCTAATGGAAACTTCCGCACTTTGCAAACACCCTCTACTTTATCTGAAGTTATGGTAGACAAGCGTGTGTAAGTGTGTTAATTAACAGCCGTGTCCCAATGAATGTGTTGTGACAGATAAAGCTGAGTCTGCAGTTCAAGTTGCTAATGGATATATGAAAGTGCATTAGTTGCTCAGTTGTGTCCGACTCTGTGCAACCCCATGGACCGAAGCCTACCAGGCTCCCCTGTCCATGGAATTCTCCAGGCAAGAATACTGGAGTGGGTAGCCATTCCCTTCTCCACGGGATCTTCCCAACTCAGGGATCGAACCCAGGTCTCCTGCATTGCAAACGAATTCTTACCATCTGGGCCACCAGGAAAGCCTCAAAGGGATGTATAATAAGATTCTTTTCTTTTTCCTTTTTTTTTTGGCCGAGCCACATAGCATGTAGGATCTTATTTCCCTCACCAGGGATTGAACCGTGGCCCCTGCAGTGGGAACGAGGCATCCTAACACTGGACCGCCAGGGAAGCCCCAGAAGCTTCTAATTTCTAAGCTGTTTCCCAATGCAGTGTTCTGAGCAGCACACCAACAGCATGCTGCCCTGTAAATTCGAAGCCCTTTCAACAACTTGGCATTTCATTTAAAACTACTGGATAAGTAAATCCACCCAACACGACATTTCAATCAGCATTGTCTCATTATCCAAAATAAAACAACTAGGGAATTAAACCTGACAAGTGTACGAAGGGTCTGGTGAAGAATGACCTGTCCTAGAAACCCTGGGCTGTTCACAGGGGCGGGAGGCCAGGCGGTCACAGTCACCACTGCGCCCACCACCCTGCCACGGGTTAGCACCTGCCCCCCTGTTCTCAGAGGCCTAGGTGTTCCTGTCATTAACGCTATCTCTTTGCATCTCTTTTTAAAAAAAATCTATAAATGAAGTCATTATTAAACCCGCCCCCCCTTTTAAACAGAAAGGTGGACAAGCCTCCGAGCATATTTCCTTTTATAGGGAGGACGGCAGCAGCGGCGGCTCTGGACCCAGTGAATCCTTTGAGTGTGCTGAGCTATCATGTATATACACCAGCTGGAGAGTGATGGGAAGACTCTCAACAAAGAAATAGAATCATGCAGGGCCACCCTGCTGAAGGTCATTCAACATCATCAATTTATGGTCTTTTAAAAAAGAAGCTTTAATTATTTATTGTCAATAAATACATTTACTATTAATAAAAACATTTATTGTTAATTTGTTAATGACAAATTTATTATTAAATAAATTTCATAACAAATCCATTAGCTTATCAATAAATTAATGTTATAATAAAATTATTTTTATTAATAAATTTATTTATTTAGGCTGAGCCACGCCGCTTGTGGGATCTTAGTTCCCTGACCAGGGATTGAACCTGCGCCCTTGGCTGAGTCCTAACCACTGAACCACCAGGGAATTCCCCACCAATCGTGCTGAAGTGTTCTCTTTTACCATATATGTATGTGTATCCTTAAATGATGGATGTGTTTGAATGTAAATAAAGGGTTATCATATGTAGTCTGTGACTTTTTTTTTTTTTTTTGCTCAGCGTGGTGAAATTCATTCACATTGACTTGAATAACCAGTTTATCCCTTTTTCCAGTTGTGTAATATTCTACCACAGTGCTGCTGTGGATATTCCAATCATGTTTCCATGTTTCACTGGGTACTGAACGCCTTAGTTTTAGCTGACACAGCCAAATTGTTTTCACAGTGATTTATATCAGTCGACACTCCCAGCAGAGTCCCTGTTGCTCTGCATTATCAGTAACTCTTGCTGTGACACAGTAACAAATTTTTCCAGTCTAGTGGGTGTGTGGTGGTTTCTCATTGTGATCTTAATTTGCATCTCCTAGTTTAGTAATTATATCCTTTTAATTTTTTGGCCACACCGCATGGCATTGCAGTTCCCCAACCAGGGATTGAACCTGTGCCCCCTGCATTGGAAGCTTGGAGTCTTAACCACTGGACCACCAGGGAAGTCCCAGTAGTCCAGTCTTTTCATGTCTTTTCTTGGTCATGGATTTGAATCCCTGCTCCAGGGCTCATGTTGACCTTGGGATCAAGTCCAAACTCCTCAGCACATCTACCAGGCCCTGCCTCCCTGCCCCGGCCCCAACTTACCTCCTGCCAGCACCACTCTCCTCCCAAGATCCGGTCACTCCAACCTCTCCCCTGCAGCACCCCGCCCCGCCGGCCACCCCTGCGCTTTCGCTAGTGAGCAGGGGCTCAAGGGGCTGCCCAGAGCTGTCTCTTCTGGGAGCCCAGGGGGTCGCGTGCCTTTCCCCTTTGCCCCAGCACTCTTCTCTAGCCCTGTGTTGTGGCTGACTGCCAGTTGCACTCAGGCAGGGACCTGGCACCTCTTGGGCACCGCTTGGGCCCTAGTGGCCCCCAAGGAGATGCTGGTGCAGTGAAGGAAGAATGGGCAGACAAGGGAAATCAGCTTTGCATTCTGGGATCCTCGCCCCTCACCGAGGGTGGTGTGGAGGGCTGGGGAGCTAACTAGAAATGCTTGGGATAGGAATTGTAAACCTTAGTCCCCTCACCCCTAACCATATAACTGTACATGTAGTGGCCACCTCATTGCGAGGGGGTCTCTCCCGAGGGAGCCCAGAGAACTGGGGAGGAGGGCTATTCTCAGAGACAGACTGAGTGATGGATCCAGACATACATGCCTCACACCTGGGGACACTCGGGCCTTTTTTTTTTTCCTTAATATTTATTTGGTTATATCCATCTCAGTTGCGGTATGTGTGATCTAGTTCCCTGACCAGGGGTTGACATTGGGGGTGTGGAGTCTTAGCCACTGGACCACCAGGCAAGTCCCTGGAACTTTGCTGGGTTCGAGTGACCGAGCACCCCGCTGACAACACAAACACCATCTTCCCGACTTCCGGGCCAAACCTGCATAGTCAGCTCTCGGTAAAGGCAGAGCCCACGGGCGATCCGAGCCAGGGTTTCTCCAGGTGTCAGGAGGGAAGCTGTCTGAGCCAACACAACAGCGGCGGGAGCAACATGAACACCTGGAAGCTGACCCAGAGATCAGCCAGCAAGTCACCCAGACACAGGCTGGGGGGAGAAAGCAGCAGGCGAGGGAGGCTTCGTGGGAGGGGACCCCCTGAACGAGGTAGAAACACATCGAACACACACGTGCCAAGCACCTGCTTCCTGCCAGGACCTGTGGCGGGCACAGGATGAACTTGGACCTGCCAGGTAGGACACGCTGGGCTTCCTTAGAAGCCCTGCCACTGTCTAAGGGATTGAAATAAGTGGCATGTTCTCTTCCTGCTTGGAAAGCCACCGTGGGGATCCGAAAGGCAGACAGAGTCAGAGGACAGGGAGCTGGGTGACCTCAAAGTTGTCAGCTCATCCCCAACTCCCATTTCCCAGGAAGGCGGCATGTCGACTGGTGGTTGTGGACTGGGCTAGAGGGCCCGGGGGAAAACTGGAACCTGGGGCTTCTTTTCCCCAGGCTCTGAGCAGCACTGTGTGGACGGCGCAGGTGAGCTGAACTGGAGTGTCTGAAGGTTGGTTGGGCCGCACGGTTGGTGAGCTGGGGCAATCTCTCTTGAAACGCCCCCCAGGAGGGTATCTGTTCGTAGATGTGTGCCATGGGTTTTGCTCCAGCCTGGAACTGGTGCTGGTTCTTCTCTAAGCACTGGATGGGGTGGTTAATGTGACTTAGGGGCCAAGTTGTATGGAAAACAAGGCACTTCACTCATTGGAATCAGGTGAGGGTACAGGTGTTGGTGACCGGCTGTACAGACACAAGGGCGGGCATAATTCCTGCACTGGTTAGACGCACAGAGACAATCAGGAAGCTCTTCCCAGGGACCAGGCAGAGAAGCGAGAGTCCTGTGAACTCGGCGCCTGGCAGGCCAGGCGTTCACATCACATCCGTGCCCGGGTGTAAGCCGAGTCTGCTTTCTCCCTTACTTGCTCAATTACAGCCCTCGGATCAATTATTCCTGACCTCTGAGAGCATCCACCCAAACAACTGCTCAACTGCTCCTGAAGTTTTCTGCTGTTTTCATTTTGGTCAAAGTATTTCATTAGCTTTTGCCTTTCAGGGAGCAGAAAGGAGCCACCCTTTAATGGAGAACCTTTCCTTCTGTCAGCTAATAGCAAGTAGGGAGCTTCTTTAAAAAGCCATCCTGATTATACAGTCATGAATAATCATATGATGGTCATATGAATAACAATAACGATGAAGATGAGAAGAGGGACGCTGTAGTAGAGATCAGCCTGCCAGCCCGAGCTGCCTGATACGAGAAGATGGACAAAATACAGATGAATGAAATACACAGACGGGGCCTGGGGAATGACACCATGCCTGAAAAACACTGTCGGGAAGTGCTGTGGCTTGCCAGAAACCCTGAGGAAGATGAAAAGGTCGTCAAAGTTATTCTTAGAGCAAGAAGAACAAAGAAGGGATGATGAGGGGGACAGTTCCAAGTGGAGTGATGCTGAGAGAAGGCAGAGATGCTGACCTCCAGGGACAGAAAAGCTGCTGTCTTACGCAGTAATTTCGGCAAAGTATAGGCCATTTCCCCTGATGAAATCGGCTGGCGGTCCAGCGGCTGAGACTCCATGCGCCCCACGCAGGGGGCATGGGTTCAATCCCTGGTTGGGGAACTAAGATCCTGCATGCTGTACCGCAGTCTAAAGACAAAATGAACAAAGAACACTTTGACAAGCCTGGGAATGAGGACTCTGGAAACTCCAACGCTGCTGGTGGGGAACGGTCGGTCACAGCACTCTCATAGTTTCATGGGGAAGAACTTCAGCTTCAATAACTATACGGAGTTCTTAACCTTTGCGGGGTATGTGTGGCTGCTATAACAAATTATCTCGACTGGGGGGCATAAATCAGAAGCTTCCGGAGGCCAGGAGCCTGACATCGAGGTTGGGCAGGACCTCACTCCCTGCCCCTGCCCCGCCCTGCCTCTGATGCTCCGGGTGCTCTTGACCTGTGGCCACGTTGCTCCAGTCTCTGACTCCATCTTCACCTGGCTTCTTCTCTGTGTGTCTCTTTAAGGATACTCGTCATTGGATTTAGGATAATCCAGGATGATCTCATCTTAAAATCCTTAACTTAATTAGTCTCCAGAGACCTTTTTTTCCAAAGGAGGTGACATTCACAGGTTTCAGCGTTCAGGACATGGATATATATTTTTTTGGGGGTCACTATACAACCCACTGGGCTTCCCAGGTGGCACTAGTGGTAAAAAACTCACCTGCCAATGCAGGAGATAAAAGAGATTTGTGTTCCATCCCTGGGTTGGGAAGATCCCCTGGAGGAGGAAATGGCAACCCACTCCAGTGTTCTTGCCTGGACAATCCCGTGGACAGAGGAGCCAGCAGAGCTACAGTCCATGGAGTCGCAAAGAGCTGGACACGGCTGAAGTGACTTAGCACACATGCACGTACGCATACAACACGCTACACGATCTTAAACCACTTTCAGAATCTGATGAGAGCTAATGAGCCTTGAATTGGGTCAAGCTCTTGGAAGGACTGATGGTGGCTCAGAGGTTAAAGCAATCCGGGAGACCTGGGTTCAATCCCAGGGGTTTGGAAGATCCCCTGGAGAAGTAAATGGCAACCCACTCCAGTATTCTTGCCTGAAGAATCCCATGGACGGAGGAGCCTGGTGGGCTACAGTCCATGGGGTCGAAAAGAGCTGGACACGACTGAACGACTTCACTTTCACTTGGAAGCAGAGCCTGAGATAGGGGTTGTTGTATGAGTGATTTTTGGAGGGAGGGCTCCAAGGAGAAGCAGGCTCAGGCAGGGGAGAACTAAGCTGGACGGTGGTCTCAGCGGCAGGTAAGCTCAGCCTGACCTCGGGAGAGGCCCTGGAACATGAGCCTCGCTACACGGTTGTTCCCACCTTGAGGCCAGGGGGCAGCCTTTGATGCAGTCAGTTTCCCCTCCTGGGGGCAGGTATAGCCTCTGTGGCTCGGGGCTCCCTTATGGCCAAAGAAATTCATCAGAGAATGGGGCCGGCATGCCTGCTAAGTCACTTCAGCCAGGTCTGACTCTTTGCAACCCTATGGACTGTAGCCCACCAGGCTCCTCTGTCCATGGGATTCTCCAGGCAAGAATACTGGAGTGGGTGCCATTTCCTCCTCCAGGGGATCTTCCTGACCCAGGGATTGAACCTGTGTCTACTTACATCTATCTGCATTGGCAGGCGGGTTCTTTACCACTAGTGCCACGTGAGAAGCCCAGAGAAGTGGGGCACCTGTGATCCCTTTACCCCAGGGCTGCAGTGTGTGTTGGCTGTTATCATAGAGAAGGGGGAAGCTGTGATTAACAGACGACACTCATCGCAGCCCTGGGGCTAAAGGGATCTGGTCAAGGTGCCCACAATACCTACTATAGGCTATCTGGAAAGATATCACGCACACAGCTCCATTTCAGGGACTTCACAAATACTCAGAAGTCATGGATACAGGTTTAGGCCCTCTCATCCCACCTTGTACCTTTTTCTCCGCTCTCAGAGGAAATAAATGATGGGTGATGTTTGGGAGGAGAACTGAACGCCTTCAAAGCAGTTCTGTTGTGATCACCTACCTGCACGCTGCACGCCTCCTGGTTGGCTCTCTGCCCTGGAGAGAGGTCAGTTATGGTCCCACCAGACTGGGACATGGTGGGTGAAATGAATTCAAAGGGAATTTGAACTCACAGCGAAGTGCCTTGGGCCACAGATGTATAACCCATCTTTCTAATCAGCTTTTCAGTAATAAAGCTAATAGCTTAATCTCCACCCATCCAAGAAGTCCTGTGTCTCTCAAGTAATTCTGAACTCAGGCAGGGAAGCGAGAGGTTATTTACAAACCTCCTGAGACTGTAAATCCTCTCCTCAAAGATGGTGCTGCTCAAAGTATGACCTGTGGACCGGCTGCCCGTTCACACACTCTTACCTGACTGCTTGCCACAGGACAGACTCAATGCCCTGCTTCCTTGATAAACGCTAGTCACTCAGTCGTGTCCAACTCTTTTCGACACCATGGACCGTAGCCCATCAGGCTCCTCTATCCGTGGGATTCTCCAGGCAAGAATACTGGAGTGGGTAACTGTGTCTTCTCCAGGGGATCTTCCTGACCCAGGGATCAAACCCAGGTCTCCTGCACTGCAGGCAGATTCTTTACTGTCTGAACCACCAGGGAAGCCCCTTGATAGAGCTTGCTACAAAAGGAAGTCAGCTAAACCCAACCGAGTGTGCAGGAGTGAAGATGGTTTGCAAGCTCTTCTCATAGACCGGCACCTTGACCAGCACCGATGTAACCACCGGCTGACGAACCCAGACTGACGGATGAGACAGGTGGGAACTATTTGGAGGGCTCTCATCTGAGCCAGGAAGACAGGACAATGAGTCGAAGTTACAGAGAAGCAACATTTGACTCAAAACAATGGAATTATTAAGGCAAAATGTTCAGAGCCTTTGCTGCTGCTGCATGGCCGGTTCGGATCCGGGAGGCCCAATCAGGGCAACGCAGAGGCTCTATCCTGGGGAAGCAGGGGTGCTTGCGGAAGGAGCTGGTGGCGCCTGTGGGAAAGGAGGCGGAGCAGAGTGGAGAGAAGGGAGGCGGTAGGAAGAGGAGTCTCCTGGTCTAGATGTGGGAGTGGGTTCCTGATTGGGAGTCAGTGGGGTCTGGCGCGTTTTCAAGAACAGCTGCCATTCACGGGGCAGAAGTTAAAGCAGAGGTGGGCCCACCACAGAGGTCCCTCGCTTGCAAGGGCTCCCTTGGATGGGCCTAGTGATGTGCTCACGTTTTGGTAGGTTTTGAACATTCAAACCACATCAACACGAATGGTCCCGACCCCTTTCTCCTCCGTTTCCGCTGTCGCCCTCTGCCCCGCGTCTGAGCGTCCCCTTGGTTTGGGTTCCTGGGTGGTGTGGATGCGGTTGGGTCACTTCTCTGTGCAGTCTGGGGTTCAGACCCAGTGAGTCAAGGGTTTAGGACCAGCAGTTCCCACGGGTCCTACTGTGCCTGGCAACGGAAGCACGTGTGACGTGGGGAGAAACACGACGTGTCAGAAATACACAAAACCAGGAGTTTGCTGGTGAAAATTCTTCCAGTTACCAGATGTCAAAGGAGGATTCAGTTCTCATCAATACTTTGTCAGAACAGAAGTCTCCTCTGGTAGGGATATACTCTGGCAAGCAGTGAAAACAATTACAAACACATCACACATTTTTTTTTCCATTTTGATAAGAAATACATGAAATAAACTTGATCAGAATTCCTGTGTCCTCGCCAAGTACTGGCAGCAATATGACAAATAGCCAAGTCCACCCATGTGGACTGGTAACGTGTGTTTTCTACATCCCAGTGTGCTCTGCCCTGCTAAGTTGCTCCAGTCCTGTCTGACTCTTTTCGACCCCATGGACTGTAGCTAACCAAGCTCCTCTGTCCATGGGATTCTCCAGGTAAGAATACTGGAGTGGGTTGCCATTTCCTTCTCCAGGGGATCTTCCCAAACCGGGGATCGAACCTGCATCTCATGTCTCCTGCATTGGCAGGTGGATTCTTTACCACTAGGGCCACCTGGGAAGCCCTCACCCCAGTCTGTTGGAGTGCAAATTTGCATATCTGATGCACCTTATCCTGATGAAGTCCGGTTGGCAAAACTGTCCCCGAGGCAGCAAAACAGCCACAGAAAAAAGTGTTCCTGAGTTAAGGCTCCCGCACATTTCCATCGATGAGCACAGACGTACACACCGATGTATGAAGTGCACAAACAACTTGATTACAATAATGAGATGCAATGCATCACAGCAGCTGAAACACATTTGAGTTGTCATTTGTATGTCTTCATTTCAGGTTAATTTTATAGATTCTTTCTGAATTGTTCATCACATCAAAATTCAGATATGGTAAGGAGACAACCTAGTGGACGCGAAATACCTAAAATGAAAGAAAGTGAAATACCTTTCTTTAGGTACAGAAAGTTTGGAACATTAAAAGGTACCATTTTACCACAACACTAAACACTCTTATGGTCAAAGTCATGAGGATAAAGAGAAGAATCACGACAGCCAAGAAAAACAGGTACTGAACCTTAAGGCAGTAGACACAAGGAAGATTATGAGAATCAGGACATTCCCAGACAGAAAACAAAAAAAGCAGAAAGAAGATAATAAAGAAAACATCTGAGGGGAGGTCAGCAACAGGGCTTCCCCGGTGGCTCTGAAGGTAAACAACCTGCCCGCAATGCAGGAGACCCGGGTTCTATCCCTGCGTGCTAAGTGCTTCAGTCGTGTCCATCTTCGTGACCCCATGGACTGTAACCCACCAGGCTCCTCTGTCCATGGGATTTTCCAGGCAAGAGTACTGGAGTGGGACGCCATGCCCTCCTCTTGGGGATCTTCCCAATCCAAGGATTGAACCATGTCTCTTGCGTCTCCTGCGTGGGCCGGCGGGTTCTTTTCCACTAGCGCCACCTTGGAAGCCCCAAGGTCGGGAAGACCCCCTCGAGGAGGAAATGCAACCCACTCCAGTATTTTGCTTGGAGAATCCCATGGACAGAGAGCCTGGTGGGCTACAGTCCATAGGGTCGCAGAGTCTGACATGACTGAGTGACTAACACTTTCACGTTCAGCAACAGTGTTCTTTTTTTCCCTTTGGTTGAAGCAACTAGGTATGTGGGATCTTAGTTCCTGGCCAGGGATTGAACCAGCACCCGCTGCAGTGGAAGCACGGAGTCTTTACTGCTGGGCCACCAGGGCAGTTCCTGCGTCCTTCCCGTCGTTGATAACTTCGAGTTATTCCACTAATGACTGCCTTGTATTTACATTTGCACTGCCTTTTTTATTCCCCCAATTTTTTTCCTGAAGTCTCCAACAGGTTATTCAAATAACTATCAATATAATATTTTCAAACCATTTAAATGCAGTGGCTCAACTATTAATTTCCTGGAAGCCTCCTTCCCACAGCCTCACATCGTCTTGCTCCAACCTGCCACACATCCTGGGAATTCCTTTCCCCACGTTCCTGGGTTAGAGTCCTTGCTCCCTAGGTCCCGTGTCATCCTTCTCTTGGTTCAGCCCCCACGTTGCAGAAGCACGTTCTCTAGGGACGTGGCACACACTCACGAGGATGCTGGTGGGTGTGTCAGCGGGTGCAGCTGTCCCAGATGGCCATCTGGCTGTGTCAGTCAAATGAAGAACACATGAAGCCTCTGACCCAGGGATCCTGCTCCCGGGCACTCATCCAGGGGAATGGTCATGTGGGCCCCTAAGAGGATACACACAAGAGATGTTCACGGTGAAGCCCTGGTGTATTTGTGTGCAGGAAGTTTTCTGACTTCTGTAGATAATTTATACCCTATCACTTCACCGAACAGCAGCTTTTTAGCTGCTTCTCTTGGGTTTTCTAAGTATCTGATTATATTATCAACAAATAGTAAAAGTGTTACCTCCTCTTTTCTAATCTCTATACATCTAATTTCTTCCTCTTTTCTGATTGCTCTGGTCAATACTTTCGGCACCATGGTAAATGGTAGTACAGTCGATGGCCATTCCTGTCTTATTTTAAACAATTAACTAGTTGATTAAGTTTGGGTTTTGCTGAGGCTTTGTTGCTGTGTGCAGGTTTCTCTAGCTGCGGGGCGACCAGTGGCTCCGCCTCGTGGGGTGTGCAGGCTTCTCGCTGTGCTGGCTTCTCTCGCGGACCATGGGCTTGAGGTGCGCGGGCCTCCACGCTTGTGGCTGTGGAGTCTTTCCGGGTCAGAGTTCGAACCCACGTCCCCTGCACTGGCAAATTCTTATCCACTGTACCACCAGGGGAGTCCCCATCCTTTCTTGTCCTGACTTTAGTAAGGTTATGGACGTTATATTTTATTTTAATTAGACCATTGGATTTTTTTTTAACTTTTTTATTAAAGTAAACGTACGGTGTTCAGATCCTAAGCATAGAGCTTGATAAAGTTTTACAAATGTACAGATCCAGATCAAAACACGGAATTTCCATGGCACTTCCCTGGTGGCCCAAGGGTTAAGATTCCACCTTCCAATGCAGGGGAAGAGAGCTCAATCCCTTGTCAGGGAACTAAGATCTCACATGCCTGGGGGTAAGTAGAGAAGCCCTGCCTCCCCCTGCCCCGGCGTACCACAACTAGAGAAGCCCCCTGCCTACCACAACTAGAGGAAGCCTGGATGCTGCAACCAAGACCCAGTGAAGCTAAAATTTAAAAAAAAAAAAAAAATTCCAGCACTCTGGAAAGGTCCATGTATCTCCTGTTAATCATTATCTCATTCCAAGATAACCACTATTCTGATACCATTCACTAGTTTTATTTGTTTTTGAACTTCATAGCAATGGAATTCGGAGAAGGCAATGGCACCCCACTCCAGTACTCTTGCCTGGAAAATCCCATGGATGGAGGAGCCTGGTGGGCTGCAGTCCATGGGGTCGCCAAGAGTCGGACACGACTGAGCAACTTCACTTTCACTTTTCACTTTCGTGCATTGGAGAAGGACATGGCAACCCACTCCAGTGTTCTTGCCTGGAGAATCCCAGGGATGGGGGAGCCTGGTGGGCTGCCGTCTACGGGGTCGCACAGAGTCGGACACGACTGAAGCGACTCAGCAGCAGCAGCAGCAGCAGCAGCAGCAGTGGAATTATACAATGTGTACTCTACGGCCAGCTCCTTCCACTCAATATTGTGTCTGTGAAATCATCCACGCTGTGTATGTAGCACTGGTCATTTTTCATTGCTATGTGGAATTCCACAGGAATATATGAATATACCACAACCCATTTAACCATTTCATGCTGATAGACGTTGGGTTATTTCCAGTTTTGGCTATTATAAATAAAGTTACTGTAAAAACGTGTGTATGCATCTTAATTAGGTCTGTATACAGGAGTGGAATTGCTAGGTCACAGGGCATGTGTTTCAGCTCATGTGTGGGTTAGTCACTCAGTCATGTCCAACCCTTTGCAACCCATAGACTGTAGCCCAAGGGCTTCCTCTGTCCATGGAATTTTCCAGGCAAGAAGACTGGAGTGGGTTGCCATTTCCTTCTCCAGGGTTTTAGCTCATTCATGTGCTCAATTTAGCACACACTGCAGAACCATCTTCCAAAGTGGTTGTAACCAATACACACTTTCAGTTGTTCCATTTCCTTCCATTTCCTCCCCGACACTTGGTTTTTCAGTCAGTGCTTTTAATTTTAGCCACTCTGTTGCGAGTGCAAGAGTATTACTGTGGCTTCACTTTGTATTTCCCTGATGAGTGATGACATTTAGCACCTTTTCATATAGGTTATTGGCCATTGGAATGTTACCTTTTGTAAAGTGTCTGTTCAAGTCTTTTGCTCATTTAAAATACTGGGTTGTCTTCTTGTTGATTTTCTCTATATATTTAAAATTTTCATCATTATGTAACATTATATTAAAAAAAGTTTAGGTCAATTTACCTTTCTATTGAAATTTAGGAAGATGCTAGTTTTGCCATACACACTCCAATGCTGAATAGTATCAGACTATTTGAGTTCAGTTCAGTCAGTCGCTCAGTCATGTTTGACTCTTTGCAACCCCAAGGACTGCAGCACGCCAGGCTTCCCTGTCCATTACCAACTCTGGGAGCTTACTGAAATTCATGTCCATCGAGTTGGTGATGCCATCCAACCAACTCATCCTCTGTCATCCCCTTCTCCCACCTTCAATCTTTCCCAGCATCAGGGTCTTTTCCAGTGAGTCAGTTCTTCGAATCAGGTGGCCAAAGTATTGGAGTTTCAGCTTCAGCATCAGTCCTTCCAATGAATATCAGGACTGATTTCCTTTAGGATTGATTGGTTTGATCTTCCCGAAATCCAAGGGACTCTCAAGAGTCTTCTCTAACACCACAGTTCAAAAGCATCAATTCTTCGGCGCTCAGCTTTCTCTGTGGTCCAACTCGCACATCCATACACTACTGGAAAAACCATAGCTTTGACTAGATGGAGCTGTCGGCAAAGTAATGTCTCTGCTTTTTAATATGTTGTCTAGTCCAGTCATAGCTTTCTTCCAAGGAGCAAGTGTCTTTTAATTTCACGTCTGCAGTCACCATCTGCAGAGATCTGGGAGCCCAAGGAAATAAAGTCTGTCACTTTCCACTGTTTCCCCATCTATTCACATGAAGTGATGGGACCGGATGCCATGATCTTAGTTTTCTGAATGTTGAGTTTTAAGCCAGCTTTTTCACTTTCCTCTTTCATCTTCATCAAGAGGCTCTTTAGTTTCTCTTCGTTTTCTGCCATTAGGGTGGTGTCATCTGCGTATCTGAGGTTATTGATATTTCTCTTGGCAACCTCAGTTCCAGCTTGTGCTTCATCTGGCCAGCATTTCGCATGATGTACTCTGCATATAAGTTAAATAAGCAGGGTGACAATATACAGCCTTGACTTAATCCTTTCCCAATTTGGAACCAGTCTGTTGTTCTGTGTCCGGTTTTAACTGTTGCTTCTTGACCTGCATGCAGATTTCTCAGAAGGCAGGTAAGGTGGTCTGGTATTCCCATCTCTTTAAGAACTTTCCACAGTTTGTTGTGGTCCACACAGTCAGAGGCTTTGGCGTAGTCAATAAAGCAGAAGCAGATGTTTTTCTGGAACTCTCTTGCTTTTTTGATGATCCAACAGATGTTGGCAATTTGATCTCTGGTTCCTCTACCTTTTCTAAATCCAGCTTGAGCATCTGGAAATTCTCGGTTCATGTACTCTTGAAGCCTCACTTGGAGAATTTTGAGCACTACTTTGCTAGCGTGTGAGATGAGTGCAATTGTGCGGTAGTTTGAGCATTCTTTGGCATTGCCTTCTTTGGGATTGGAATGAAAACTGACCTTTTCCAGTTCTGTGGCCACTGCCAAGTTTTCCAAATTTGCTGGCATATTGAATGCAGCACTTTCACAGCATCATCTTTCAGGATTTGAAATAGCTCAACTGAAATTCCATCACCTCCACTAGCTTTGTTCATAGTGATGCTTCCTAAGGTCCACTTGACTTCACATTCCAGGATGTCTGGCTCTAGGTGAGTGATCAGACTTTTTAATGTTTGCCAATATGGCAAGTGTCAAAAGGTATTTAATTATTACTCTATTTTTAACTTTTTAGAACTTTAGGTTGATTCATACAAACACGTATACATACAAGAGTGTGTATTTAAAAGAATAAGAATAAAACCAGGGACTTCCCTGGTGGTTCAGTGGTGAGGACCCCACTGCAGCCCAGTGCAGGGGGCTTGGGTTTGATCCCTGCTTGGGGAACTAGACCCCACACACTGCAACTAAGACCCGGTGCAGCCAGATGAGTAAACAAAAAATAACAATTTTTAAAGGAATAAAGTCAATCAATGGCAGTATACCCATCACTCAGGTTAAGAAACAGTATTATTGGATCTTAGAAGCTCTCTATGTGCCTCTCCTTGAGGTAGCTACCACATTGTCTTCCGTGTTATCATTTTGTAGTAGTTGGGGTATGGAAAGAATAAAGTACTGAAATAAAGATATTCAACACTGCATTAAGAAATGTCATTCCCATGCCAGTCCGAGGTGAACAGTTCAGGTTGGTGGGACAGCTCTTGTCTACATGGTCATTCGAGAGACTTGATTCCTTACATTTTCGTTTTCTGCCAGTACCAGGGCACTTCACCATCTCTTTGGTTGAAGCTGTGTCATTGACGCGTCTAGGTGACAGCCGGCAGGGATGGGGAAAAAAATGATGGAGGAGGCACCCAAAAGTGATGGAGGAGGCACCCAAAAGTGATGGAGGAGGCACCCAAAAGTCTTAGATCCAGACCCAGAAGCAGCACATCACTTCTACTAGGCTTCATAAGCAAGACCATGGTCAATACTTAACACCCCAGAAATGCAGGCCATCTGGGCAGCCGTGTCCCCGGTGTCTTCTGTTATCACTGGAGAAGGGTCTGGGTTTTGTGGTTTTAAAATCATGGCTTCCAGTCCCATCACTTCCTGGCAAATAGATAGGGAAACAATGATTTTTGGGGGCTCCAAAATCACTGCAGATGGTGACTGCAGCCATGAAATTAAGACACTTGCTCTTTAGAAGAAAAGCTATGACCAACCCAGACAGCACATTAAAAAGCAGACATTACTTTGCTGACAAAGGTCAAAACTATTATTTTTCCAGTAGTCATGTGTGGATGTGAGAGTTGGACCACAAAGAAAGCTGAGTGCTGAAGAACTGATGCTTTTTGAACTGTGGTGTTGGAGAAGACTTTTGAGAGTTCCTTGGACTGCGGGAAGATCAAACCAATCAATCCTATCCTAAAAGAAATCAGTCCTGAATATTCATTGGAAGGACTGATGCTGAAGCTGAAACTCCAATACTTTGGCCACCTGATGTGAAGAACTGAGTGAGTCATTGGAAAAGACCCTGATGCTGGGAAAGATTGAAGGCAGGAGGAGAGGGGGACGACAGATGACAAGGTGGTTGGATGCCATTACTGACTCGACGGACATGAGTTTGGGTAAGCTCTGGGAGTTGGCGATGGACAGGGAAGCCTGGAGTGCTGCAGTCCATGGGGTTGCAGAGTCGGACACAACTGAGCAACTGAATTGAACTGAACCTTGGTGTGTACCTTGCAACAAGTTGTTGATTTTTAGTTGCTCAGTCGTGTCCGACTCTTTTGCAGTCCTGTAGGCTGTAGCCCGCCAAGCTCCTCTGCCCATGGAATTTCCCAGGCAATAATACTGGAGTGGGTTGCCATTTCCTTCTCCAGGGGATCTTCCCGAACCAGGGATCAACTCTGGGTCTAATGCCTTTTCTGAACTTCAGGCAGATTCTTTACCATCTGAGCCACTGGGGAAGCCCTAGTTTCCTGAGCAGGGATCAAACCTGGGCCTCCTGCATTGGAAGCATGGAGTCTTAGCCACTGGACCACCAGGGAAGTCCCTTTTCATTTATTTTCTTGCATTTTCCAAACAAATATCATGTGTAAATAACGATAACTTAACCTTTTTTCCCCAATTAGAATGTTTCTCAGGTCTAAAATTCACTTGTTTTTAGATATTCTGATTACCTACAGCATCTGTATTCATTTCTTAGGGCTAATGCGACAAAGTACCACAAACCGGGTGACTTAAAACATTTGCTGTCTCACAGATGTGGAAGTTCAGTGTCTGAAACTGAGGTACAGACAGGGTCTGCTCTTTCTGAAACTAGTAGGGAAGGATTCTTCCTGCCTCTTCCTACTTTGGGGGGTTCGCTGGCAATCCCGGGGTTCCTCCAATTGCAGCCGCAGCGCTTTGCTCACTGCCTCTGTGTGTCTGTGCCTCTCTTCTTCTCACGAGGACACCAGTCATTTTGGATCAGGGCCCATCCTAATGGTGTCATCATAATTTATTAATAAGTACATTTGCAAAGGTTGTATTTCCAGAAAGATCGCATTCACAAGCACCGAGGGCCAGAACTGTAACATCTCTTCAGTGGGGACACGAGTCAACCCCTAACAGCGTTGAAATGATTTCCTCTTTTTAAAAAGTTTACTTGGCTGTACCAGGTCTCAGGTGCAGCACGGGGTATCTAGTTCCCTGACCAGGGATGGAACCCCGGGCCCCTGCATCGGGAGCGAGGTGTCTTAGCCACTGGACCACCAGGGAAGTCCGTTTTCCTCTTCTTGAGGCACCTTGAAGAGTAGGGTTAACAGCAGAAATCAACGGAATTCGTTTTTCATTTTGAAGAAGTGTCTATGAAACCCTTAAAGTTGTACATGAAATCGGGTACAGGTATGCATTTGGGTTGGGGGAGGGGGTTTAAGACGTCCACAGGATTTCCACAGGGGTCTTTCACCCCCTAAAAACTTAAGACTTACTCATGCAGACCAAAAAGGCAATATACCTACACTTTGTACATTTGTGCAGGAATTGGAGATTTGTTGAGTCAAATTGCATCACTCCATCAGGTATTTTGACAGTGATCATCAAATTTCCCTCCAAATAATAGCACTTCACACTCATCAATGGAGACTAAAAGTGCCAATTTCATACTTTTGCCAATGAAAAATCTGCAGTAACATTATTATCAAGTTGTTGGGGTTTTTTTGTTGTTGTTGTTGTTTTAATTTTTGGCTGTGCTGGGTCTTCACGGCTGCGTAGGCTTTTCTCTAGCTGCATCCAGTGGGGGCTCCTGTCTAGTCGTGGTACGTGGGCTTCTCGTTGTGGTGGCTTCTCTCTTCTCTAGACACACAGGCTTCCACAGTTGCAGCACATGAGCTCAGCAGTTGTGGTTCCTGGGCTCCAGAGCACGGGCTCGCTTAGTTGCTCTGAGGCATGTGGGACCTTCCCGGATCAGGGATCGAACCCTGATTGCATTGGCACCCAATTCTTAACCACCAGGGAAACCCTTTTATCAAGTTTTTATTGATAACTTATATTTTCCAATGTGACATTAAAAAAAAACACCTCACTTTAATTTGCATTTATTATTAGAAAAGCTGAGCATCTTAGAGTGGAGAAGTTTTTTCTAGGTATGACAAGAAACTCAGAAGTCATAAAAAGTCTAATAAATGCAATTTTGTGAATTGCTTATTTATGTCTTTTGCCTACATATTCAAAAAATGATTATTTTTCCCTTCTTATTGATTTAAAGAAGCATTTTTATTTTTAGGGATAATATCCCCTTGCCATATATGTTACAAATATTTTTTCCAAGTTTGTTATCTTTTTAAATGGTGTTTTGTGCCATGCAAAATATAGAATAAAAATAGCCTAAGGCTTCTGAGTTTGGGGCTATATTTAGAAAAGCCTTCCCTATTTCAAGATTACCAATATAAATATTTACTGAAGTAGTTTCTTTTTGGACTCTTAGGTTAATTTTTATATTTAAGTCTTTGATCCATCTGGAGCTTATTTTGGATTGAGAAAGGAATTAGGAATCCATGTTTACTTTAATTGGCTAGTTGATTTTTCCAATCCCTTTTATTAACCCTGTCTTTATTATATGTCTATTTTTATTGGGGGTCTAATTCTATGCTCTACTGTACTCCACTGATTTTTAAAATAATTTATTTCTGGCTATGCTGGGTCGTTTTGCTGTGCAAAACAAGCTGCAGCGAATGGGGGCTACTCTGCAATTGCGGCTCAAGAGCTTCTTATGGAGGTGGCTTCTTGCATTGCAGAGCACTGGCTCTAGAGCACGTGGGCTTCAGCAGTTGCAGCTCCCAGGCTCTACAGCACGGGTTTAATAGCTGTGGCACACGGGCGTAGCTGCTCACAGCATGGGGGCTCTTCCCACATTAGGGATCGAACCCGTGTCTCCTTCATTGGCAGGCGGATTCTTTACCACTGAGCCATCAGGGAAGCTCTACTGATGTTTTAATTAAAGAGGTTTCAAAATCTGTACTAATATGCACATTAGTGCAACGCAAGTCATTCCCCAACGTTACTCTTCTTTTTCAGAATTTTCCATAGTGATTCTTATTTATTCTTCTAAGTGAAATTTAGAACAATTTTGACAAGTCCCTTAAAAAAAAATTTATTTATTCGGCTGTGTCAGGTGTTAGTTGCGGCACATGGGATCTTCGCTGCACCTCTGGGGATCTTTTCTCGACACCGACTCTCTAGTCGTGGCCCGAGGGCTCTGGAGTGTGCCCACTTAGTTACCCCTCAGCGTGCGGGATCTTAGCTCCCCAAGCAGGGAACAAACCTGCATCCCCTGCACTACTGCAAGGCAGCTTCTCAACCAACGGACCACCAGGGCAGGGAGTGAGTGAACGCCACTCAGTCGTGTCCGACTCTTTTCGACGTCATGGACTACGAAGTCCATGGAATTCTCCAGGCCAGAATACTGGAGTCCGTAGCCTTTCCCTTCTCCAGGGGATCTTCTCAACCCAGGGATCATACCCAGGTTTACCGCACTGCAGGCAGATTCTTTACCAGCTAAGCCACTAGGGAAGCCCAAGAATACTGGAGTGGGTAGCCTATCCCTTCTCCAGGGGATCTTCCCGACCCAGGAATCGAACCAGATGTACCACCACGGAAGTCCCTAATTCTGACAAGTTCTAAAGAAAATTCTGTTGATTTAGGTTGTATTCAGTACATATACTGATTCAGAAAGAACTGGCATTTTTACATTGGTGAGTCTTCTTACCGAGGAACAAGGTGTTTTCACTGAATTATTTTATTCGGTTTCTTCATAGAGTTTTATAGTATTCTTCAAGTACTGAAAACTTTCTGAATATATTCAGAGACTTTGCACAGTTCAACCCCAGGGGGCGCTATTCACATTAACGTCAATGATTGAGGTCCCTGTTCAATGCGTCATGAGTTCCTTTCTATACCTTACTTTCTTACTATGTGATATTCTCTTCTGCTATATTTAAATTAGACACTATTTTGACACGAGAAAGTTACTGATGTTTGAATATTCACTTTATAACCTGCTACACTTGTTGTTTCTTCACACTTTCAGTTGATCCTCAGGTTTTCAACATGTAATCATGATAACTAATGATAATTTCACCTTTGACTTTTATGTTCTGTACTGGCTAACACTTCCAATACAATATTAAGTGATGGGATTAAGTGCAGAACTCACATCAGGTCTTTTGACCTTAATTCCCGATGCTCTTTTTCAGGTACATATTCAATTCATTAAATGATTGCTGAGCCCCAGTTACATAAAAAGCATCATTCTGTACAAGAAAGATACGGTAAAAGGAAAAATAAACTGTTCAGTGCTCTAGTTCATAATCTTTTCTTATCCCAATAAAGAGATCTAAGTAAATATCCAGTTGATAATTCTTATGCTGTTAAAAACCTGACAAGTTCAGTATTCTATCCTACTAAATAGAAATGTGACCCTAAAGAAATATTCTCCAAAAAGAGGACACAGTTTTGCTTGTTTTTTGAGGAGAGGGAAGCGGCCCAAAGGGCATGATCGATATTTACCTGAAAGCCATACACAGAAAGGAAACAAAGGACCGAATGCCCCCTTGAGATGCTGGAAGCAGAGGTAACGGATAGCACACGCGATGAGGCCCGTAAGCAGAGTCTAACCTTGGGGTAAGGTTTAACCTTGCGGTAAGTTCTAACCTTGGGGTAAGGTTTAACCTTGCGGTAAGGTCTAACCTTGGGGTAAGGTTTAATCTTGGGGTAAGGTCTAACCTTGGGGGACGGTCTAACCTTGGGGGACGGTCTAACCTTGGGGGAAGGTCTAACCTTGGGGGAAGGGTTAACCTTGGGGGAAGGTCTAACCTTGGGGAACGGTCTAACCTTGGGGGAAGGTCTAACCTTGGGGAACGGTCTAACCTTGGGGGAAGGGTTAACCTTGGGGGACGGTCTAACCTTGGGGGAAGGTCTACCCTTGGGGTAAGGAAAGCATGACTGAGCGTGTTTTCAAGCACATGAGCTGCAGTCATGCGTAGCTGACTATCTGGTGGGATGAGACTGCAGTGTAATAAATGTCATCATCAAGTTAAGTATTACCATCAGGTGCTAAAAGTTAGAGGCTGTTTCTCAAAGTGGGTGAGTCATTCACTTGGCAAATCTACATGGGGTGCCTCCTGTCAGGACCCAACCTGGACACAAAATGCTGGATGAAGAAGACAGCATCCCTCTTCTCAAAGAGCCTACAGTCTACCCGGGAGTAAACACAGAAGTATGTGTGGATGTGTTATTAGAAATTGGGGTAGGTGCTCTAAAGCAGTGGGCCCCAGCCTTTTTGGCACCAGAGACTGGCTTCATGGAAGACAGTTTTTCCACAGACTGGGGATGGGGCGGATGGTTTGAGGATGATTCAAGTGTGTTACATTTACTTTGCACTTTATTTCTATTCTTATTACATCAGCTCCACCTCAGACCATCAGGCATTACATCCCGGAGGCTGGGGACCCCGGCACCTGAAGGGTGTAACGACGTGCAGAAAACAACGTGTTTGTGTGTTAGTCACTCAGTCATTTCCAACTCTTTGCGACCCGTGGACAGTAGCCCACCAGGCTCCTCTGTCCATGGAATTTTCCAGGCAAGAACACTGGAGTGGGTTGCTATTCCCTTCTCCAGGGGTTCGTCCCCACCCAGCGATCGTACCTACATCTCCTGTGTTGCAGGCAGATTCTTAACTATCTGAGCCACCTGGAAAGCCCTTCAGAGAAGAATCGGGTGCCATAATTTAAATTTGGAACATTTAGGAAGCCTCCCTGAGAAAGCAGCCTCTAAGTTGAAACTTGAGAGCACGCCAGGCAGGGGCAGTTTCCCAGCGAAGGTTCACAGGACGAGATGGCCTTCTATCCCCTCTGAGAAGCAGAGGAGGAAGGGACTCCAGCTTGTGCAAAGGCACGGAAGCTTAGGTGTGACAGGTATGAGGAACTACAAGTATCACAGCTCAGGGAGGGAAGGTGTGTAAGTGCAAACACCAGGAAGAGAAAGAAAAAATAAAGACAAAAATATGAGGAAGGTGGAAAAGGAGAAGGCTTCCCAGGCGGCTCAGTGGTAAAGAACTCGCCTGCCAATGCAGGAGATGAGAGTTTTATCCCTGGGTTGGGAAGATCTCCTGGAGAAGGAAATGGCAACCCACTCCAGTATTCTTGCCCAGAAATTTCCACGGACAGAGGAGCCTGGCGGCCTACGGTCCATAGAGTCACAAAGAGTTGGACATGACTTAGTGACTGAGCGTGCACGCATGGAGAAAGCTGGAAATTCATTGAGTATGTGCGTCACGCTACATGAGGGAGAGGGGATCCTCCTCATTCCAAAGAGGAAAAAGAATAGCTTGTCCTCTCGGTCAACTTGCAGTCTAACTGAATGGATAACAGGAATATCCGTCCTTAACAATAATCTTTCAGAGAATACTCTCTACCCTGTCTGAGACAAGATCTTTTTAATATAAATTGCATTTTGCTTTACCCAACAGTAACTCCTAAAGTGGATTTTTATTTTATTTAGGGCTATGCTGCGAGGCCTGTGGGATCTTAGCTTCCCAACCATGGCTTGAACCTGGGTCATTGCAGTGAAAGCGCAGTCCTGACCACTGGACCACCAGGGAATTCCCCAAAATGGATTTTTTTTTTCCAGGCCACACTGTGAGGCATATGGGATCTTAGTTCCTTGACCAAGGATCAAATCTGTGCCCCCTGCATTGGGAACTTGGAGTCTTATCCACTGGACCACTTCGGAAGTCCCATGGATTTTTAAATTAACAAATCATCTTACTTTCTACTACAGGCTCCTGGCCACTACTTTACAGCAGCTGATGGCTAGAAATCACTCAGCTTTGCTGCTTCTCAACAGCCTAATAAAATGTTGATAAGGCTCTCCAAAGAGTCAAGTTCTTTTAATCATGAGTTAGCAGCATGTTAATTTTTTTCTTCACAGATAGCATATCAACTCTTTTTTCAATCTCCTTTTCTCTTTTCTGTTTAAGGTTCTCAGAAAACATCAGAAATTGTTATTGAGGCTATTAAGCTTGAATGTCCTTGCTCTAATCTCTAACAGATAAAACATGTTTGTTGGGCTGCTTGGACAGGCTGTCATTGAACCTGCAACCAGAGGAGCTTCATAATGAAAAACAAAGCTGGCACAAGCTCCAACCGCAAAAAATTGATGTTCGAATTTGGGTGCAGTTCTAAGAATGCCTTAAATCATTCCACTGGTTCTGGGTCTGTGAGCGACAGAGAGAATGTCACAGCCTTGTAACAAATGACTCTCGCATTCTCTTCCTGTATTTTTTCCTTCATTACTATGGTTTGAAATCCACATTTCTGTCTTATCCCAAGAGTCTAAGACATTTAAAATAGCATGTGTGGAACTGAATATATATATAAGGCCGGGGAGACAGCTATGAGTCTTTCAAGGCTGGGAGCTGAGAGACTGGGCATGAGATAGAGTGTTTTGTTTTTAAGCAGAGAAAAAGAGCACCTCTGTTGACTACTATTCCTTGCTCAGCAAGTTCACACTGCCGGGAAGGAGGCAGTGGAGGCAGCAGTGTGCCTGGGAGCCAGGGAAATTAAGCATGCTATCCTGAGCACACAAGAGGGACTCCCTACAAGAGCAAGGGGGAGAAATTTGTTTTGAAAAGGAAAAGCACACAGAGAGAAAAATGAAGGTACAGCTTGGAGACTGGGGGAGGCTCATGCCTTAGGGCAGAGATTCCCAAACTTGCTTGGTTCTCAGTCTGAGCGTATCAGCAATTTCTTTACGTCACCCATTGCCGCTTAGAACAAAACACCTACCAACTGTTTATTAGGTTAAGTCCAAACAGCCTAACGGGACTTATTCCTAATAACTTAGTAGCTGTTTGAAAAGTAAACTGGACCCTGTGTAGCTTGCTCTAGTTTTGACTCCATAGCACGTACAACTTACCCATGTAAAGGGTACACAATTCAGTGGGGTTTGGTATATTCAGAACTAGGCAACTATGCAGTCAATGTTAGAATAGCTTGTCACCTTAAAAAGACACTCCAAACCCACAGGCAGCCAGTCCTTCCCCCTCCCCCTTCCAGCTTTAGGCAACCACTAACCTATTTTCTGTCTCTATAGAATTGCCTCTTCCTGACATTTCCTATAAATGGAATCATAAGACATGTGGCCTTCTGTGTCAGCCTCTTCACTCGGCATGTTCTCAAGGTCCGTCCACGCTGGAGCACACATTGGTACCTCATTTCTTTTTGTGGCTGAACAAAATCTGACTGCATGGACACACCACATTTCGTTTATCCATTTATCAGTTAGTAGACATCTGGATTGTTTCTAATTTTTGGCTATTATGACTAATGCTGCTATGTACGTTCATGTACAAGTTTTTGTGTGGACATGTTTTCACTCCTCTTGGGTCTCATACACCTGAGAGAGGAATTGCTAGGTCATTGGTAACTGTTTAAACTTTTGAGGAACAAACACTAGACTATTTTCCAAAGTGGCTGTGCTGTTTCCCATTCCTACCAGCAGGATATGAGAGTCTGGATTTCTCCACATACTCATCACCTGGTATTACCTGTCTTACTGATCATAGCCATCCTAGAGGGTGTGAAGTGGGATATCACTGTGGCTTTGATTTGCATTTGTCTGATGACAGTGATGCTGAGCATCTTTTCATGTGCTTACTGGCTTTTTTGTATATTTTCTTGGAGAAATGTCTATTCAAGTCCTTCGCCCATTTAAAAGACTAGGTTGTTTTTTTAAGGCGTAGGAGTTGTCTATACATTATACATACAATTGTCTTATCAGGTACCTGACTTGCAAATATTTTCTCCCATTCTCTGGGTTGTGTTTTCTAGTTTTGAGTTTTTTAAAAAAACTTTCGAATTAAAAAAACACACGTGTTTGCTAGAGAACGGACTTCTGGTTGTCAAGGGGGAGGGCAATGAGGGAGAGATGGAGTGAGAGCTTGGGATTAGCAGGTGTGAACTACTATACATAGAATGGATAAACAACAAGGTCTTACTGTATAGCACAGGGAACTATATTCAACATCCTGTGGAGATGAATAGAAAAAGTATGTGTATATGTATACATATACATATATAACGGAATCACTTTGCTATACAGTGGAAATTAACACAACTTTGTAAATCAACCATACTTCAATTTTCTTTAATTTAAAAATACATGTTTGCTTCATTGGAACTGTTATCCTTCCCCCTTCAGTAACGTATGGTTTACAGATGAGTATATTTTGTTACTTTACTCCAAGATGTTTCTCTTTTAAGATCTAAATTCAAGTTTTGTTTCTGTTAACACCTAACTGCAGAGTAGTAATTTGGACAAGTCACTTCACTGCTCTCTTTTGTCACGTGTAGACAGGAGATAAGGGTACCTCCATCGCCAGGTGGTACATGAAGACCAGGCTGTGTGTGAGCACTTGGCAAAATGCCCACAGAGCAGGCACTTCCTTTAGGCTGCACTGTCGTTCAGTCACTAAGTCGTGTTCAACTTTTTGCCGTCCCATGGACTGCAACATGCCAGACTTCCCTGTCCTTCACTATCTCCCGGAGTTTGCTCAAATTTAAGTCCATTGAGTCAGTGATGCCATCTAACCATCTCATCCTCTGTCACCCCCTTTTCCTTCTGCCCTTAGCCTTTTCCAGCATCAGGGTCTTTTCCAATGAGTCAGCTCAAGAGGTCAAAGTATTAGAGTTTCAGCATGTCCTTCTAGTGAGTATTCAGGGTTGACTTCCTTTAAGATTGACTGGTTTGATCTCTTTGCAGTCCAAGGGACTCTCAAGAGTCTTCTTCAGCACCTTCTCCAGGGGATCTTTCCGACCTAGGGACTGAATCTGAGTCTCCTGCATCGTAGGCAGATTCTTTAACATCTGAGCCACGAGGGAAGCCCCTTAACTATATTAGAAAACCCTACAAGAGCTCTTTAAAAAGTACTTTTACTGCAAAGTATGTGTGAAATATTAAGTACTGCATCCACTTGATAATGGTTATTTAGAGAAGAATAAGATGCTTTACACAAGATTAATTTGTACATATCATAATTGAACAGTTCCAATGGTGTGTCAGTTTAACCAGTCTGCACATCTGAAATACAAAGTTGAAGTGGTGTATTAGGGACACACGTTACATGATGTTTCCAAATTTGTTTTCCAGTCCCATAATAGTGTTATAAGGAAGTACCAAATCATGACATAATTCGTAATAAAATAAGCTCATCAACAAGATAAATTTGAGATTGGTTACTGTATATAATGAGTCAGTAAAGAACTCCAGTGTAGTTTCTAAAGACACTTATCTGTGCCCATTTTTCTTTATAAGGTCACTGTGCATGCGTGCTCAGTCATGTCTGACTCTTTGCAACTCCATGGACTAGTCATAGCCTGCCAGGCTCTTCTGTCCATGGAATTTTCTAGGCAAAAATCCTGGTGTGGGTTGCCATTTCCTCCTCCAGGGAATCTTGCTGATCCAGGGTTTGAACATTCATCTCTTGGGACTCCTGCGCTGGCAAACAGGCTCTTTACCTGGGCCATCTGGGAAGCCCAAGGCCACCATGGCAAACACTGTTTCCCTTCAAGGTTAAAAAAAACCACTGCTTTCAGAGTCTTAATGAACCAATCTCTGAATTGGAAAAAACAATAAGTTTGGTCTAAAGTGAATACTCCTATGTGTTAAGTTGAAAAAAAAATAGTATGCTCTTTTTCATCAACAAATATTCCTCTTCTTCTCTCTCACCTCCTAGATTGTCCCCCTGTCCCCATTCACTCCCTTGGTGACAGGATCCAGGCTTTGGAGGCCGTCTATCAGCTAAGGACTGCTGAATCCATGCACATGCCAGTGGGCTAGACTTCTATCCAGACCCGATTATTCAACTGCCTCCTGGACGTTTCCTATTAATGCCTCATAGACATCCCACACCCAGCATGCTCAAAACTGAGCTCCTGGTCCTCCTTTATTTTTTTTTTAGAATCTTGTTTATTTTCCGTTGTATTGGGTCTTCGTTGCTGCTCAGGCTTTTCTTTAGTTGCAGTCAGCAGAGGATACTCTCTAGTTGCTGTGCTCAGGCTTCTCACTGCAGTAGCTTCTCTCGTTGCAGAGCTCAGGCTCTAGGTGTGCGGGCTTTAGTAGTTTTGGTGCTCAGGCCGTAGTTGCGGCTTGTGGACTCTAGAGCACAGGCTTGATAGCTGTGGCTCATGGGCTTAGTTGTCCTGCAGCATGTGGGATCTTCCTGGATCAGGGATTGAACCTGTGTCTCCTGCACCAACAAGTGAATTCTTTACCACTGACTCACCAGGGAAACACTAATCCTCCTTCCAAAACCTGCTCTTCACCAGCCTTCTCATCTCAGTTCATGGTACTTCCATCTTCCAGCTGTCTATCATGGGGTCATTCTTGACTCATTTCTCCCACAAGTCACCTCTTATCTGCTGGGAAATCCCATTGACTTTACCTTCAGAATGTAACTAGATTCTCTAGCCTTTCTTAACCTCAACTGCCACCACTCCTCATCCAACCCTCCATCGTCCTTGGCCTGGATTACTACTGCTAGCCTCCCTGTCCACTCATGTCTCCCTGAGTCTACTCTCAAACCAGCAAGCAAATGGATTCTTTTGATTTTTATTAATTAAAAAACCTTTTTTTTGGCCATGGCACATGGGATCTTAGTTCTTCGACCAGGGATTGAACCCAGGTCCCCTCCATTGGGAGTACCGAGGCCTAACCACTGAACCATGAAGGAAGTTTCCCAGATGGATACTTAAAGCCTGCAATGGCTTCCTCACTCACTCTGCTCTGGCCACACTGTCTTGCTACTCCTGGCACATGCTATGCACACTCCTGCCTTGGGTACCCTGTGGGGGCTTTTCCCTCTGCTTGGTCAGCTCTACCTAGATCTTCCCACGGCAGGGCAAAGAGCTAAGGGTGATAGCAGAAGAGTTTGATTGGAATGGAGGAATCATGCAAAACAGAGAGTATGGATAATCAAAGTCATCGAGAGTTTTGGGGGCAAAATAATGTAATATCTAAAGCACTGTTTTAAGAAAATTAACTTAGTAGCTGTCTATTCGAGGAAAAGTTGAGAGAAAAAAAGTGAAATGAAGGAAAGGTATATTGCTAAGGAAAGCTATATTCAAGAAGCTATAATGACTCAACTTTGAAGATGTGGATAAGATTTAGAGGCTAACAAATCTGAGACACAAATCCACGTAAAAATGCCTGGTTTGAAACAGAAATCAGTCAGGCCCAGTTATATAAATTTGGTGTTATTTATTGAATTCAGTGTGTAGCAGGGTAAATGAAAAGAAGAAAACTATTAAAATTTTCAAAGGATTTGGATGGGACAAAGTGAACAACCTATTATTACTGTGATCACAATCAAATGTTAAATTTATATAGAATAAAACCTTAATAGAAGCCTAAGATTATAGGTATTATTGGTAATCGAAAGTTGTGGTTAATTTGAGGGTTAATTTCTGCTAGCTTAGGTTTTTTTTTTTTTTTCCCTCCAAGAAGTATTATTATGCTTTCCCCCCTTGGTAACTAAGGAACACAGTTGAATTATTTTTAGACGATTCAGGATGTCACTATCCTTCAAGGAGATTATACACATTTTCAACGTAAAATAACATGGTTACAAGAAATTGGGATAAATACATGGGACCCAGAATACATTGAGGCATTTATAAAGACTTCTGATGCCTATTCGACTTTCAGCAAAAGACATAATAACATCGAAACAATTGTAACACAAAATTTTAGGTGTTTTAGGAATCTATTCTTTAAGTAGGATTTTATTCTAGAGCTTTTCTGCCAACATGCACATCGGATATGGGATGTTAGCGTCAAACGCATTATTACATCAGTGACACCGTCTGCACTGGCATCTGCTTGCTTTGTGATACATAAAATGTTTATGATTTAAACTCTTCTTTACAACTTAGCTCCCTCTACTTCTTTTGTGACCCTCCATCTATGATTTGGACTGAGGGAACAGAACATTGTTGGTGTAACAAATGTTGGCCTCGCACTCCAACTCCGCAGTCTATTAGAATGTTTATGACTTGAGAAACTCTCTTACTCTAGTGCAATATGCAAAGAAACCCAAGGATAAAAGGTGATGGTTTAATCCGCGTGCCTACTTTACAATCGAGACCTACTACAGCATATCCCCACAACTACGCGGCGTAAACCATTCTGCAGATTCCACTTGAGCCTGATAAAAAAAATCAACAGCCTCCAACTTTATGGAAAGCTCTTAATGAACTGTGGCGCAAGAGAAGGCAATCTTGCTTCGATTCAGTATCTGGTTCCCCAAGTCATTTCCCCGACCCGACCCCTCCCCTTTTCTCTAAACACCTGTTGGAGATACACTTAAGAAACAGAAGCGCCGACACAACCTGCTTTCCTGAAATTAGCCAATGCTCACCGCATATAGGTATGCAGATATTTGACTAGCAAACACAGATGCTACGTATCTGTACGTCCTCTCCCCGGCAATCCGTCTAAAAAAAAAGAAAAAACAAAAGGGTGAAGCGGCAAGCTGAGGTCCTTCAGTACCTTGTCGGAAACGGACTCTGGGAAGCGCAGAGGGGCTTCCTGACTCGCGCCTATACGGTCGCGCGGGGCAGTCTAGCGGAGGCTCAGGACAGGGCGGCCCGCCCCCTGCCAGCCTCGGGGCTCCCCCGCGCCCTCCCCTGGGTCAGAACACTGGGGCTTCCGCGCTTGTTCGCGGTGCCCCACGCGCCGACCCCGACTTGCCGGCTGCCGAAGCGGCTCCCTTCTCAGCCCCTAAAGGTCTCGGGACCTCTCAGGGCAGGGCCCGAGGCAACTGAGGAGGCCGTCCCGAATTTGCCTCAGCGCCGCCGACCGCAGCCTGGCCGCGGCTTCAGCTAGCCTGGCTCAGTCCAGTCAGCCCGTCCGCCCCTTCACACGTTCGTCGACCCCGCACACCTCGCACCACAACACCTGCGAGTCTCTGGGGTCGCGCCGAGGCCGCGCCCGGCAGGGGGAGGAGCCTGCGGACGCCCCGCCGCGTGGAGCGCGCCAGGTGAGCACGCCTGCGCAGTCGGGCCGTAAACAAGCCCGCCCCCTTCTCCTCGCCGGCCTCCGCCGGGCCGGCTCACGGGTGGGAGGGGCCAGAAAGAAGGGGCGGGGGCGTGGGGGGGGGGGAGGGAGGAAAGAGCGAGAGCCCCGGGACGGCGCCTGCGCGGTGGGCGTGATCCGGGCACTTAGGGCAGGATGAACGCTGCTTTCCAAGATGGCGACGGAGGGAGGAGGGAAGGAGATGAACGAGATTAAGACCCAATTCACCACCCGGGAAGGTCTGTACAAGCTGCTGCCGCACTCGGAGTACAGCCGGCCCAACCGGGTGCCTTTCAACTCGCAGGGCTCTAACCCTGTCCGCGTCTCCTTCGTAAACCTCAACGACCAGTCTGGCAACGGCGACCGCCTCTGCTTCAATGTGGGCCGGGAGCTCTACTTCTATATCTACAAGGGGGTCCGCAAGGTACCGACCGGGGCGTCAGCGGGACTTCGCCCCGGCGTGGGCAGAGGCCGGGGGCAGGGCGGTGACAGCGGGGGGCCGGGGTGGCCGCCGCTCTCACTTTGGAGTGGGCCGGCAACTCCACCGGAGTGCTCCTGAGGAAGGGGGGATTCGGGAGGAGGAGGGTGGCGGCGGCGGGGGCGGTGGAGTGGGGCCGCGGGGTGCGGGGCTCGGCCCGAGAGGCCCCCGGGAACGTGTGGGGCCGGCTGCCGCCCCTTCGGCGGGTTTGTCAGGTTCTGACACGGCCGGGGAGCCGGGCCTGCGAGTCCCCGGAAGAGGTGGGGTGGCCGTCTGGTCGCGGCTTGGGCCGCCTCGCCTCCCGGGGAGGGTTGCGAGTCCGGCTCTGGGTGAGAGACCAGGGGCGGCTGGGGGCAGATCTGTAAGGCGGAACCCGGCCGGGAGGCGGAGGACTCGGTCAGAAATGGACCGGCTCGGCACCGAGGGCCGCCTCACCTGCTGCCGCACCGCCACTCACTATGAGCCTCTTCTGCTGTTAGCACTTGGCCGTTTCCAAAAAAAAGAAAAATCATCCGAGGGAGGCCGGCTGTCACTTGTCTCCGCGGAGGGAACCTTTCTCCTGAGAGATTGTTAAGGGAGGGGTCATCTTGTCCCTTACAGTATGGAAAGGGCTGAGGACCACACTTGGGAGTGGAGGAGATGTTTTCAGTGAACTGAGCTGGTTCTTAGGGATGCTGTATGAGCGTGCCCAGATCCATCCTCGTCCAACAAGTCAGACTGTATGTGCCCAGCAAGGGAGGGATATGCCTTAAAAGCTGCTTCACAAGAACCATTATTCTGGGCGGGCGATTTTAACAGTAATTCTGGCAAGCATGTAATCATCCTCTTAAAGTATCTCTTTGAAAGAAGCAACTTATTAGAACTTTTCTTTCATTGGCTACGTAACTGTGTTCTCATTGAGAACTGCTTACTTTTGAGATACGCCGTCTGGGAGTTCACTCTTGGAAAAATGAGGAAATTAATGCCTCCCCCCCCCCCCCCAGCACCTGGGCGTGGGAAAAGGTGTTAACAGATTAATTTATAAATGGTCAGTGTGAAAATAAATTGTGTGTATTGAAGGCTGAACGTTTCCCCGGATATACTGTATCCAGAAGCAGTGGGTTTTTGCTTGGTTACAGGATCTAGGAACGTGGCAGTGGTATCTAGATGGAGCAGGTTGTCTCATTTGTTCCCGGTGAGCCTATCTGTTCGTGTTTGCGCTAAGTGTACTACTGTGTTTGAGGTATCCTGTTATAAATTACCGCAGGGAAATCGCTTGACTTTGTTGTTTTGCAGAATTGGAAAAGTCTGAAGTAGTTAGTAGTCTAGGAGTTGAAGTTTTTAGTCCTACCCTCAACTTTGTCACTGACTTGCTGGGTGACCTTTGACGAGTTTCTTAACTTCCATCTGCAGCTCTTTAAAACAGAATATTGCAGGACAGCTGTTGTGCAGCATAGCCATTGTGGTTTTTAGTATTATGACTAGAATGAACTTTAAAGGCCCGAAACATTCAGTAGATGTAAAATACAGTTCAGATAAGCGTTAAGAGCATCTGTCACACAGGAGCGTTTATCTTGATATTGATGCAGTGACTGAAAGGATCAGCTTTTTCTCTGAAAATAAGTTTAGAATTTTAAGTTGTTAAATTGATTTACAAAAAAATTTAAAAGTGCCTAAAGCTAAATATATTAAGTTACTAGTGTAAACATTACCTTAAAAAATTTTTTTTTCTTTTAAAGTATGCTATTTTTGAAGCATTCTAGTGGCAAACTGTATCTGTACCTGGTAGCTCTGGTTTGTATCATAAAAATAGGTCTCTTGCCTGGAAGTATCATAATGGTGCCTACTTTTAGTCCTACTCAATGAAGGATGAATTAGGAGATCTTTTCAAAACTACACCAAAAAATTATTTTAAACAAGACAAATCTTAAACATGTAAATTTGCCTTCAGCTGTATAATTTACTTGAGCACATTAACTTTTCTGTAAAATTTCATTTTCATGTGGTAATATCTTGTAGATACATTTGCATTATATGTTGGACATTTAAGCTCTTTTCTAGCCACTGTAATTTTTTAAAAAAAGCATGTCCAAGAATGAGTTTGCATTTATTTTTATTTCTGAATATAAGTGATTGTTTTTATGACTCTGTTTTCTGATTTTAAAACACAACAGATACTTTTCCTTAATTAAAAAATCTTAATTAAAGGTAACCTTAAAAACTTCAAATTTTACTTTTTGGGGTTAGGAATTATAAATCTGTATTTGACATTTCGTCGTTTTGACTCTTTAAAATTTTTTCCTTTGGGGCATATGAAGTTTTACAACAATTAATCAGATTATTTACATCGTTTAGAAGATTTAAAGTTGGATGAATACATTCAACTTAAATCTGACTGTGGATCTTTTATTAAAGTCTAGTTGGTTTATAGTATAATATTAGTTTCAGGTGTAAGGCATAGTGAGGCAGTATTTTTACAGATTATACTCCATTAAAAGTATAAGATAATGGCTATAATTCCCTGTGCCATACAGTGTATTCTTGTGTCTTGTTTATTTTATACATCATTTGTATCTCTCATCCTGTACCTGTAACTTGCCCCTTCCGCCTTCCCTCTCCCTTTGGTAACTGCTAACTTGTTTCCTCTGTGAGTCTGTTTCTGTTTTACATAGATGTTCCTTTGTGTTATTTTTAGATTCCACATACAGTATGTGATGTCATGCAGTATTTGTCTTTTTCTGAGTTACGTCACTAAGTGATATTCCCTAGGTCCCTGCACACTGCTGCAAATCTGGGTCTTCTAAAGACCTTAAATTATGAACTCTGTACTGTCATTGCTGAAAGCAAGGGTGGGGTCCTGGGGAAATAGAGTAGATGAGGAGGTAGTCAAAGACCTAAGCTGAGGAGTGTGATCTTGGCCCCTTGAAAACACAGGTCAGTTGCTAGAGCTGAAAGGGACCTTCAGTTTACAGAGTCTCACCCCTTTGGAGAAAGCCAAGGCTAGAGAGGATGTGCAAACTGTGAATCAGTTTTTTTCTCGAGGTAAAGAATTCATGACAAAGAAGCACAACTGAATCTAAACAGCTGTCTTAGTGAGAAGAGACCTATCTAGCTTTTTGGTTGCACAGATAACCGTATACTTCAGGCTCTTCAGAATTTACCCCAGCATTTTGCCCTGTGTAAGCTTATTGAATCTTCCAATCCTGTTAGGTAGATGAAGCATCATTTCTTTTTGGAACCAAAGTTCCGAGTAGGGTTTCTTGTGTGAAAACATCTAGTTTTATAAATTTATTTTGCTGAACTAAAAATAATATGGACACTGATTTAATACTGAGGGTAAACTCATTGTTTCAGCAAAGATTTAAGTGACAACTATGATAATAATTCTACTCGGCAAGGTAATGTGGGATACCCAAAGACGAGTGAGACCCTGCCTTTCTCCCCCAGAACTTTCAGCTACTAGCTTTCTTTATGCATTCTTTGGTTTCCTTTTTTAAAAAAAGAGGTTTTAGGATAAAGATGCCAAGGTACTGGGCTTGTTGTACCAACTCTTTGATTTTATGGAAATCTGTTGTAGCATAAATGAGAATGCCACCACTCAGATCCCTGCTTAAACATCACTTCTCAGCATATCCTTCTTTGAATTCCCAGTCTAGATCAGTTTTCCCCATCATATGTTTTTATAGCATCCTATACTTTGTCTTTCTAGAACTTTTCTCAATTTGTAATTCTCTATCTCTTCTAGAAACAAAGCTCTCTTAGAATGGAGGTCTTTCTGTTTTCTCTGTCTTCCTACATGAAGTAGACCCCTACAGTTAAATTTGTTGAGTGAATGACTGGGTAAAGCGTCTATGCCCATCTATGTCCTACTTTAAAAAGATGTTTAGAGACTTCCCTAGTAGTCAAGTGGTTAAGAATATGCCTGGCAATGCAGGGGCCCTGGGTTCAATCCCTGGTCCAGGAACTAAGATCCCACATGAACTGGAGCAACTTAGCCTTCATGCCACAACTAGAGAGAAGCCGGTGCACAGCAACAGAAGATCTTGCATGTGGCAGCTAAGACCTGATGCAGCCACATACATTAGTTTAAAGAAAGATCTTTAGGTGCTGGAAGATGTATCCAGTTTTAGGCCTAAAATTACCATGTATCTTTAGTAGCTCATGTCTTTTAAAAGACATTTTTATTTTATTTTTTTTTAATAAAAAAAAAAACAAAAAACTTTTTTTTTTTTTTTTTTTCTGGACTACACAGCTTACAGGTTCTTAGTTCCCTCATCAGGGATTGAATTCAGGTTTCCGGCAGTGAAAGAGCCGAGTGCTAACCACTGGACTGCCAAGGATTCCCAAAATGCATTTTACTTTATTAAAAACTGACAGTACTTTTTCATATTTCTTTTTCTTTATTGTTCATTTGGCCGCACCAGTTTTCATTGCAGCAGACTGGGTCTTCCGTCTTCACTGTGGCGTGTGGGATCTTTAGTCGCAACCTGTGAGCGCTCAGTTGCAGCACATGGGATCTAGTTCCCTGACCAGAGATCACATCTCGGCCCCCTACATTGAGAGCCACCAGTCTTAACTACTGGGCCCCCAAGGAAGTCCCCTCAAAAGATGTAATAAATTTGTTAGTTGGTAACAAATTTCTCTCTATATATATATAACTGGGAAATTATGTAGCAAGAGACAGTAAAGTGGTAGAAAGCACCAAATGGTGCAGGTTACTTTTGATTTGCTTCTGTCAAACCATGTTACCTACCAGACCTATGTGCTGTCAGACAACTTTTCAAATTTTTAAAAAATATTTTATTGAAACATAATTGATTTGCAGTGTTGTATTAGTTTCTGGTATACAGCAAAATGATTCAGTTATACATATATGTCTATATACTTTTTCATATCCTTTTCCATTATGGCTTATTATAGGCTATTGAATCTAGTTCTCTGTGGAGGACCTTGTTTATCCTAATTTATGCCTTCTCGACCCCCCCCCTGTAAAATATTAGTTTGTTTATGGTTGCTCTGGGTCTCCGTTGCTGTGCGCGGACTTTCTCTAATTGCTTTAAGCAGGGCTGCTTTCTAGCTGCGGTGCTCTGGCTTCTCCTCCTCCTCTTTTTGCAGACCACAGGCTCTGGGTGCTCAGGCTTTAGTACTTGCGGCTTGGAGGCTTACAGCATGTGGAATCTTCCCAGACCAGGGATGGAACCCATGTCTCTGCCCTGCATTGGCAGGCAGATTCTTAACCACGTGGCCACCAGGGAAGTCCTCCTTCTTTTTAAATTGAATCAAACAAGTATTTAAAGCTACACTCAGAATTACTTAACATTCGAAGCAAAGAGCCTTTACATTTTGCCCGCCATCTTAAGATTCTGGGCCATCGATGTACTGTCCAGAGATTGAAGCAATTCTTACAAGAGATGAAAAGTAGAATTAGATGGTATCCAAGGCCTTTTTGGTAAAGAATCTGCCTGCAATTCAGGAGGCCAGGGTTCGATCCTTGGTTTAGGAAGATCCCCTGGAGAAGGAAATGGCAACCTACTCCAGTATTCTTGCCTGGAGAATTCTGTGGACAGAGGAACCTGGCGGGCTGCAGTCCATGGGGTCACAAAGAGTCGGACTAAGTGACTGACACACACGCAAGGCCTTTTCAGTTCTTAAGATTGTATGATTCCGTGCCCAATGATTTTTGAATGAAAATTTGTCTTTGGGGAAATGTCTTCCTGACTTGGTTTCATTGACTACTTTTTGAATGGGAATTGGGAAGAGTGGGGTGTGTAGTGAAAGCAGGTTGAACATACAGTGATTCTAGGTCTTTATTGCTAGAAAAAGCTTGGGTACTCACCATGCTGAGATGAAGCTGGGGTCAGAAGGTCAGTTAATAATAATAGCCAAAATGTTTTTTGAGATGGAGTTATCCAGGAGAGTTATGGGTTGACTTGAGAAACAATGAGTGTTCCGTATAGGAAATATCAAAGTCTCTTTGTCAAAGACTGCAGGACCACCTGTTGGTGACCGGGGGATTCATGCTTCATGTGGGAGGGTGAACTACATGCCTTTTAAAGCTTTTTATCCACAGACTAGTTTTAGATACTAGATTGCTCTAAAGAAGGTCATATTCACACCCTTCTCCCCATTTGTATTTTCACACCATTCTGCTCCCCATTTATTATTTAGAAGAGGCTTAGAAGTTCAGAATTTTTTTATATCAAATTCACTTTGAGAAATCTTATACTTAGTTTAGTAGGGCACATAAGGAATTGAATGGAAATCTTTTTTTTCCCCCATTAAGGGCTACTTAATGACTTCTGAAGTATTCATATAAAGATTAATTTGACTATAGAATCATCTATACTGAGGGTGAAGCATGTTCGTTTATCGCCTAAAGCAGGCTTGAGAAACTTGCATGTGATACCTTGGTTCCCTTGGCCTTGAAGAGGAGGATGGTGCTGATACTTGGAGAGGCTCCATGGGTGGATGTGAGCCGTGGTGAGACGCTCCCAGAGCGTGTCAGTGAGAGCCAGGAGCTAGGATGAGTGTCGTTCTTTCAGCAAATATCTGTGGGGCGCACCTCCCAGATACGTGGTGCTAGATCTGTCTTTGTTGTCGTTCAGTCGCTAATTCACGTCCAACTCTTTGCGACCCCATGGACTGCAGCACGCCAGGCTTCCCTGTCCTTCACTCTTTCCAAGAGTTTGTTCACACTCATGTCCATTGGGTCAGTGCTGGGCGTAGACAAAGTCTATGCCCTCAAGAAACTTACATCACCTGTATGTATTATTGTTGAGTTAATCATCTAGTAATTTCTAGTGTTTATTGTATACTGGTAAAAAACTTGAGCAAGAATCAAAACGTAGTGGATTTTGTCGCTGACTAGTTTGGCTATAGGCCTAAAGAACCTCATTTTTAAAATAAACGTAAAGATTTTCATAGTCTGGTATTGTCTTAGAGACCATTTTAATTTATATCTCAGCTAGGTTAGTTTGTGTAGAAATATGAAATGTGGTCCTATTTGTTAGGAATAGACATCAAAAATAGAAATAACTTTATTTGGTAGACATTCCCAATTTTCATTTTCAGTGCATTTAAAATATCAATGACAGGTTATCCTCTGAACATCTGACATCTGTTTTTCATAACAGAGTACAAGATGTGTCTTGTTTTGAAAAAAATAATCCTCATTCATCAAGCGTTTTTTGCTGAATTGCTATATACAAGTTACTACTATCTCTCGTGGGTGACGTGAAGGTAAATTAAGATACTTGCTATCTGTACGGAGCTTGTATTTTTGTCTTGATGATTGTAGTAGAAGTAGAAAGTGTGTGCTCGTCTCACGGCACGAGCAGCACACGAGTCCGATGGGTTCAGGGGCGAGGGTGACGTGGGGGAGTCTTTCTCTGCCTAGGGGAAGAATTCTGGGTTGGGTTTCACATAGATGATTGGGCCTGAAATGTGGTGTACGGATCACATTTTTGTAAATTCCAAAATGTGTAGCCTTGTATTTCTGATTTCAGAAATGCTTTGTCTTTACTTCTCATTGACCCTTAGTTGGCAGTTACTCTTACCTTTTCTAACCCTTTCCACTTATTTGTTATTATTACTTTAAAATTTTTATTGGACTATAGTTGACTTACAGTACTTTGTTTCAGGTATTCAGCAGAATGGATGTGTTACACATGTATCCACTCTTTTTTAGATTCTTTTCCCAGATAGGCCATTACAGAGTATTGAGTAGAGTTCCCTGTGCTATATAAAAAGTCCTTAACTAGCTGTGTTATATTTGGTAGTGTGTATATGTCAATCGCAATCTCCCAGTTTATCCTGCCCCCCAGTCTTACCTTTCAGCATTTTTACCAACTTCACTGCTTCTCTGACAATTGGTAATTTGGAAACTGAGTAATGTTGGTTCTGTTTTGTAGTATGGAATTTTAAACAGTAGGGTAGATGGTATTAATACTAAAAACAAGTCAAATCAGCCTGTGCTACATTAAAAAAATTATATTGTTTTATTTTGTTTTTTATGTAGTATAGTTGCTTTACAATGTCGTTAGTCTTTTTGTTTTTCATTTTAATTTTTTGGCTCTGCTGGGTCTCTGTTGCGCTCTCTTCCTGCCCTGAGCAGGGGCTGTTCTTCAGTGCGGTGCTCAGGCTTCTGGTTGCAGCGGCTTCTCTTGTTGCAGAGCTCAGGCTCAGTTGTGGTGCACGGGTGTAGTTGCTCCGCGGCATGTGGAATCTTCCAGGATCAGGGATCCAACCAGTGTCCTCGGCATTGGCGGGCGGGTTCTTATCCCCTGGGCCACCAGGGAAGTCTTGTGCTACATAACTGTAGATTTTTATGAGAAAGAAGCAAGAACCATTCATGAGGAAGGAATTTTAAAGGTTTTTATATTTTAAAATTAAGAATGGGAATATTTTTCACATATTTTCAAGTAACCATATTGTAGTTTATCCCTGTGATATTAAGCTGTTTTTCCGTCGGTTGGTTCATAGCCAGGCTCACCATTGTAGGGGGTGGGGTGGAGTGGGGTAGGTGGGGTGTGTGTGTGTGTATGTGTGTTCCTGCTACAACAGAACTGGTCCAGGTGCTCATTCTCTACTTTAATCTTTGCTTCAGAGGCTCTGTCTTGTCTTAATGTTTCATTTAATAAATGTTTGAGTGGTTTTAGGGGCTTTCTTGGTGGGTCTGGTGGTTGAGACTCCGAGTTTGCACTGCAGAGGATGTGGGTTTAATCCCTGGTTGGGAAACCGATTCCACATGCCTCGTGGTGCTGTCAAAAAAAATTTTTTTTGAGTGGTTTTATGTGAGAAGCAGTATACTGGACTCTGGGAAGTCAAAGATGTGTAAGTTGATCCCTGAGCCCAGGAGGATTATCATCCAACCAAGGAGACAAGATATTCACACACTTCCTCTTTCAAGATTCCAGTGCCTGCTCTACATTGTTGTTGAGACTGAACCTCTGTGGTCAGGGAGCTGACAGTCCAGTAGGAGGATAAATGGCTGTTCATTCATCTAATATGTAATGGACCTGTAAGCCCAAAGACAAGTAAGACATGGTCCCTGGCCTAACATGACCGTAACCAGGTGTTAAGATTGATGAACGAGTGGTGGTGAGATGTATGGTGTCTGCTATTTTAGACAGTATTCACTTACTGGGGCTCTTCTTTTTTATGGCTACAGTGTGAGGCTTGCAGGGTCTTAGTTCCCTGGCCAGGGATTGAACCCCAGGCCCTTGGCACTGAGAACACAGAGTCCTGACGCGACTGGACTGCCAGGGAACTCCCTGGGGCTTCTTAATCTGATCAGAATTTAGGAGGTATGTCAACCTAGATGGGGAGAAACATTTTACATCTTTATTTTTAACTGAACTTCTAACTGAGTTCTAATGTGCTCTTCAATTATGAACATGGGCAACAAATCACGTAGTAACAGACCTGTGACTTATCACCAGTGAAAACCACAGGTGTTTGCATATCACATTATGGCTGTTGCAGAATATCAAACATCATTTATACTCATCACTACTTTGAAATTACAGTAGTTAGTGGATCTGCTACTAGAACCCGTTATTCAGTGTGAAATAAACTTTAAAAAATCCTAAATTTGTTTAATATAGTATTACTATTAATATAATCGATCTCTTTGTCATCTTTTTTTTTGGATCTTCGTTGCAGCGCACAGGCTCCTTGTTGCCGCGCGTGGACTTCGCTCTGGGGGTGGCGTGTGGGCTTCTCGTTGCAGTGGCTTCTCTTGTGGAGCGTGGGGTTTAGAGCTCGTGGCTTGGAGTTGTGGCTCACGGGCTTAGTTGCCATGGGGCATATGGGATCGTAGTTCCCAGATCAGGGGTTGAATCCATGTCGCCTGTGTCACAGGCAGACTTTTAACCACTGGATCACCAGGGAAGTCCTTCCTTTATACTCTTTTGTATTAAGAATATTATTATGAGGAATCCATGGTACAGAAAGTTTAAGCATCCTGAGCAGATAATCTTGGCTTGCCTTCTTCAGAGTATTGTATGTGATTAAATGTGAGGAGGGCAGCTGGTTTCTTCTGTCGGGTGAGCTTCGCTCCGTGAAGTGGTCTCTGTGGCGCCTCCGGCCGGTGGTATTTACTCAGCAGCTGAGTCTAGGATTCTGAGTCGCGGGTTTGAGTGCTGCGTTTCGTTGTCCTCCTCATGGTTCTGTGCCCTTGGTGCCCTAAATAGAGGGAGAGGTACAAGGTGGACTGTGTTTCTGTTGGCTCCTGGAGTGGATGATTACAGTGTGATGTTTCCTTGTCTCAAATGCAGTGGGAACTTAGGTTTTAACAGGCTACATTTGAACTGAATTCCGACGGGTGGACGGGCAGAAGACGGAGAGGACTCTGAACGAGGGGCCTGGGAGCCCAGCGCCTAAGGATGTGGCATTTGATGGCTCCTCCTGAAAGTGCTGAGCGGCTCCTGAGGGTTGAAGCTTGTGCAGGTTTTGGGAGGACAGGGTTATATTCCTTAGTGAGTGACGGTTTAATGCTGGGTATATCCTAGCTTCTAGAACTTTCAGTATGATTTTTTGAAAGTTTTTTTTTTTTTTTTTTTTACTGTATTTTCATTCTTTTGATACTGCTTCTGCAGGAACGGATTAGTCCTGTTTTAGTTAGTCCTTACAGTTCCTGGAGTGTTATCCTCTTCCAGGACTCAAGCCATCAGATCGTGTCATGCCAGCCCTCATTGGACTCTCCCCACTTTCCTTCGGTTCTCAGTGATTCTAACTCCTGCCACCCTGCTGCTCTCTCCAGCACACTCCTGTCTTAAATGCTGTGACTAATAGTTTTAACTCCCTTTGCCCACACACTCTGTTCTATCCCTCATTGAATCCAGTTCTACAGCAGTCATGTTGTTATTCCCGCCATCTTGAAAAAGGAAGGGAGAACCCTTTCTGGCCCCCACCCACTCCCTACAGGTTCTTTGCCTGGGGCAGCTTGTTGTTGTTCAGTCGCTCAGTCCTGTCCAACTCTTTGTGACCCCATGGATGGCAGCATGCCAGGCTCTCCTGTCCTTTAGTATCTCACAGAGTTTGCTCAGACTCATGTCCATTGAGTCAGTGGCGGCATCCAACCACTTTATCATCTGTTGTCCCCTTCTCCTCCTGCCTTCAATCTTTCCCAGCATCAGGGTCTTTTCCAATGACTCAGTTCTTCACATCAGGTGGCCAAAGAATTGGAGCTTCAGCTTCAGCATCAGTCCTTCTGGTGAATATTCAGGCTTGATTTCCTTTAGGATTGACTGGTTTGATCTCCCAGCAATCCAAGGGACTCTCAAGAGTCTTCTCCAACACCACAGTTAAAAAGCATCAGTTCTTCAGTGCTCAGCTTTCTCTGCGGTCCAGCTCCCACATCTGTACATGACTACTGGAAAACCATGGCTTGGACTATACTGACCTTTGTCGACAAAACAGTGTCTCTGCTTTTAATACACTGTCTAGGTTTGTCATAGCTTTTCTTCCAAGGAGCAGGTGTCTTTTAATTTCATGGCTGCAGTAATTTTGGAGCCCAAGAAAATAAAGTCTGTCATTGTTTCCATTGTTTCCCCATCTATTTGCCATGAAGTGATGGGATCGGATGCCATGATTTTAGTTTTTTGAATGTTGAGCTTTTTTTTCCCCCCCAAATATTGCTTTTTTTTTTTTTTTGAATTTATTTAATTGGAGGCTAATTACTTTACATGAGTATTGAGCTTTAAGCCAGCTTTTTCACTCTCCTCTTTCATCTTCATCAAGAGGCTCTTTAGTTCCTCTTTAGTCTCTGCAATAAGGGTGGTGTCGTCATATCTGAGGTTATTGGTATTTCTTCCAGCAATCTTGATTCCAGCTTGTGCTTCATCCAGCCCGGCATTTCACATGATGTACTCTTCATAGAAGTTAAATAAGCAGGGTGATAATATACAGCCTTAACGTACTCCTTTCTTAATTCTGAACCAGTCTTGTTCCATGTCCTATTCTAACTGTTGCTTCTTGACCTGTCTACAGGTTTCTCGGGCAGCAGAGATAAGGTGTCTGATATTCCTATATCTTTTAAGAATTTTCCACAGTTTGTTGTGATCCATACTGTCAAAAGCTTTAGCACAGTCAGTGAACCAGAAGTAGATGTTTTTCTGTAACTCTTGGCTTCTTCTATGAGTCAATGGATGTTGGCAATTTGATCTCTGGTTCTTCTGCCTTTTCTAAATCCAGCTTGAATATCTGGACATTCTCGGTTCAGGTACTGTTGAAGCCTAGCTTGGAGAATTTTGAACATTACTTTGCTAGCATGTGAGATGAATGCAATTGTATGGTAGTTTGAACATTCTTTTGCATTGCCTTCTTTGGGATTGGAATGAAAACTGACCTTTTCCAGTCCTATGGCCACTGCTGAGTTTTCCAAATTTCCTGACATATTGAGTGCAGCACTTTCACAGCATCATCTTTTAGGATTTGAAATAGCTCCGCTGGAATTCCATCACCTCCACTAGCTTTGTCCGCAGTGATGCTTCCTAAGGTCCACTTAACATCGCACTCCAGGATGTCTGGCTCTAGGTGAGTGATCACAGCATCATGGTTATCTAGGTCATTAAGATCATTTTTGTATAGTTCTTCTGTGTATTCTTGCCACCTCTTCTTAATATCTTCTGCTTCTGTTAGGTACATACCGTTTCTGCCCTTTATTGAGCCCATCTTTGCATGAAACGTTCCCATGGTAACTCTGATTTTCTTGAAGAGATCTCAGCCCCATTTCTCAGCTACTTCTTGGGCTTCCCTGGTGGCTCAGAGGGTAAAGAATCTGCCTGCAATGCAGGAGACCTGAGTTCAATCCGTGGGTTGGGAAGATCCTTTGGAAGGAGGGCATGGCAACCCACTCCAGTATTCTTGCCTGAAGAATCCCGGTGGACCGACGAGCCTGGTGGGCTACAGTCCGTGGGGTCGCATAGAGACTGAGCGACTAAGCTCAGCTTACTGCAAAGCTCCCCTGGTTGTCTGGACCCTTCAGAGTGCGGTTCGCAGACCAGCGCCATCGGTGTTGTCACCCGGAGCTTGTTGGGCTTCAGAACTGTGTCCCGCTCCAGACTTACCGAGTCAAAATCGGCCTTTTACAAGAGTCTCTAGGTGACTCAAGGGCTTTGCTCCTGACTCAGTTGGTAGAGAATTCACCTTCAGTGCAAGAGATGCAGGTTCGATCCACGCGTCAGGAAAATCCCCTGGAGAAGGCAACCCACTCCAGTATTCTTGCCTGGGAAATTCCATGGACACCAGCGTCTGATGGCTACAGTCCACGGGGTCACAAGAGTCGCACATGACTGAGCCAGTAAACCACCAGGTGATTCGTGTGCTCACTAATGTTGAAGAGGTGGTGGTCGGTACAGCTTTCTCCAGTTCTTCCACTATCTCTTCACACTTAATCCAGTCAAATTATTGTATCTTCCTGCCCTCTATTGTAAGTGTCCAATTCACTGTGATTTTTTTTTCTAATTTACTAAGTTGTGCAACTATTACTATAATCCACTTTTAATACTGCAGAGATTGTTTTCAGTTTTAATTTTGTGTAAGTTTCAGTTGGGCTTCCCAGGTGGTGCAGTGGTGAAGAATCTGCCTGCTGATGCAGGAGACTCAGGTTTGATCCCAGGATCAGGAAGATCCCCTGGAGTAAGAAATGGCAACCCATACCAGTATTCTTGCCTGGAAAATTCCATGGACGGAGGAGTCTGGCGGGCTGCTGTTCAAATGGGGTTGCAAAGAGTTGGACACGACTGAGCACACACATCAGATCAGATCAGATCAGTCGCTCAGTCGTGTCTGACTCTTCGCGACCCCATGAATCGCAGCACGCCAGGCCTCCCTGTCCATCACCAACTCCTGGAGTTCACTCAGACTCACGTCCATCGAGTCAGTGATGCCATCCAGCCATCTCATCCTCTGTCGTCCCCTTCTCCTCTTGCTCCCAATCCCTCCCAGCATCAGAGTCTCTTCCAATGAGTCAGCTCTTTGCATGAGGTGGCCAAAGTACTGGAGTTTCAGCTTTAGCATCATTCCTTCCAAAGAAATCCCAGGGCTGATCTCCTTCAGAATGGACTGGTTGGATCTCTTTGAAGTCCAAGGGACTCTCAAGAGTCTTCTCCAACACCACAGTTCAAAAGCATCAATTCTTCAGCGCTCAGCCTTCTTCACAGTCCAACTCTCACATCCATACATGACCACAGGAAAAACCATAGCCTTGACTAGACGAAGTTAGTAGTAAAGTTTCAGTTACGCCCAATGAATAAATTCTGGAGGTCTGCTGCACAGCGTAGTGACTGTAGTTAGCAATACAGTATTGTGTACATCAGAACTGTTAAGAGAGTACATCTCGTATTAAGTGTTCTTACCGCGAAAAACAAAAGTGAAGTGACACAAGGAGATGTTGAGATGTGTCAGGTGCATCTGTCACCTTGATTGTGGTCATGGTATTGTGGGGTCTTGCATGTGTGCATTCAGGAAACCCTGGTTCAGTTCCTGGGTCAGGAAGATCCAGTGGAGAATATTCTTGGGCTTCCCTTGTGGCTCTGCTGGTAAAGAATCTGCCTGCAGTGCAGGAGACCTGGGTTCGATCCCCGGGTTGGGAAGGTCCCCTGGAGAAGGCTACCCAAGCTCATCAAATTGTAAATGTTTAACACGTGCAGTTCTTCTTATGTCAATTATACCTTTATAAAGCTGTCAGAAATATATTTCTTTTTACATTTTAATTATGTAAAACATTTACGGGCTCTAATATCCAAACTATAAAACATGATTATGTTCAGAGACCTCTAGCTTCCAATTCTTTCTGACCCCTTACTCCATTCCCTTCCACTCCCTATAATCATTTTATTTGTGTCTGACTCATCCTTCTGTTATAAGAATAAGATGACATTTGAGCAGAGATCTGAAGGAATTGAGGGAACCTACTATGTATGGTATTTTGCATCTTTGTGTTTTTTTTTTTTTTTGCTTAACGATATATACTGGAGATCTTTCCATATTAGTAAATCGAGAGCTTCACTCTTTCTTGTCATTGCTTTATACTCCATGCTGCGGGTGTACCCTGATTTATTTAACCAGATGACTCTCGATTGTTAATGTTTTTTAAATTACAAATAAGGCTGCAGTGAATAACTTTGCATGTGTATTATTTTGCATGGAGGCAGGTGTGTTTGTAGTATGTATTTCCAGAAGAGATACTTCTGAGTCAGAGGGTAGATCTGTACCTGTTTTTAATAAATGTGCATGTTTTTAATAGGTGTGGTCAAGCCTCTGTAGGGAGGCCTGCACTGATTTGTTCTGTACCACAGCCTCACCAGCAGTGTGTCCCCAGACTTCTGCATTTGATATGATAGGTGAGAAGTTAGTATGTTTGTTTTCTCCTTGTAGCAAGTGAGGTTGAACATCTTTTTGTATATTTAGGGTGAAATACATTTCCTTTTCTGTGAATTGTTTCATATCCCTTACCCATTTCTCTTTTGGGTTTTTGAACATCTTGATTTTTCTAAAAGGGGAGTTCCTTATACATTACGGAGGTTAGTCCTTTGTCTATGATAATAAATTAACAGGTTTTTTTTTTCTTCTCAGATTGTCATCTGTCTTGTAACTTTGCTTAAGGATGTGTTTGTATTTGTTTTTGCCATAAAGAATTTCCGTATTTTTGCAGTTAAGTTTGTAAATCTGTAAACTTCCTTTGTAATTTTGAGTCACAGTTTTAGTATTTAGGTATTAACCAGTTGCTATTCTCCAAGGTTTAAATAAGAGGGAAATTTTACATTTTAAAATTTAGGTTTAATAAGACTATGCTGGAAGCAAGAGATGAACATCAGAGTGTGTTGTACAAGAAACTGATTATCTATAGATAATGATTCACCAGTGATTTTAGGATTTAGCATACCTTGAATATATTATGATGTTAGGTATGTTTTGTTTTGCAAGTAACAGGAAGCCAAACTCATATTTAAACTCTAAAAGGGGGCTGTATTGGCTTATGACACTGAAAACCCCCGCGGTCAGGTGGGTTCAGGTGTGGGCTGATCGAGGCACCAGCTCTGTCTGCTGAGCGTCTGTGTACTCTGCTTTCCGCAGTGTGTCATCCTGGCTTTGGTGGCAGAACAGTGATGGGGGTTCTAGGGTTCAGTTTCTGTACCCCGTGGCCCACAGTGAGAGCCAACATCCAGGATGAGAGTAAACAGTTTTAAGCACTTTGTCAGAATAAGGACAGAATAAGGTTGTTTGTTTTAACACTTTGACAGAATAAGGTAGTTTCATAGAAGCCCCCAGCAAACCTCCTTTGACTCCTTGCCCCAAACTGGGTTACCAGCTCATTCTTGAGGCCAAGAAAATACGCGGTGTTCAGTCAATTGGGAGTCCTGACTGACTCACAACTTTCTTAAGGGGATTGGATTATATGATATCCTGATTGCTCTGGAGCTGCAGTGTGAGTAGATTCCAGACAGGAGAATAGGTCTGTAGATAGATACAGGGTGGGCAACCAGGAGGTGCAGGCTACACTGAAGTCAGGTGACCCAGACGTAGTAGACGCAGCTCTTTCCTCTGGAGAAGAGCTCGCGGTGAGATGACTCAGTAAAGCAAGGAACGCAGCATGCTGCAGCTGCGCGCTGAGCGTGGCTTGGGCTGTGCAGTGTTTCTGCGTGCTTTAGAAACCTGTTTCCCTTGCTCTTACTGTTTGACTGTTATGAGTGTTCTCCCACCTTTTCACAGTGTTGGAGATTTTTGTATGAATCTTTGTCTCTTTCACCAAATGGTGAATCTTGAGGGCAGAAACCATTTTATTCATCTTATATCCATTGCAGTGCCTGTAATTGTTGTTCAGTCACTCACTTGTGTTTAGTTCCTCTTCACTTTCTGCCATTAGGGTGATGTCATCTGCATATCTGAGGTCATTGGTATTTCTCCTGGAAATCTTGATTCCAGCTTGTGCTTTATCCAGCCTGGCATTTCTCCTGATGTACTCTGCATATAAGTTAAATAAGCAGGGTGACAATATACAGCCTTGACGCACTCCTTTCCCAATTTTGGACCAGGCGTTTGTTCCATGTCTGGTTCCGACTATTGCTTCTTGTCCTGCCTACAGCTTTCTCAGGAGGCAGATAAGGTGGTCTGGTAGCCCCATCTCTTTAAGAATTTTCCATGGTTTGTTGTGATCCACACAAAGGCTTTAGCGTAGTCACTTAAGCAGAAGTAGGTGTTTTTTCTGGAAGCCTATACATGGTAGGCACATTGTGTTCAATTTTAAATGAATGAGTTGGTTGAAATTGCCCTCTGCTAAGGACTTACTGGAGTAAATTCAGTAATCTCTCAAAATCCCTGTCACAAGACAGGCCTGGTTCGTGTTTGCTGCCAAAGCTCACAGAGGTCGGCCTGCCAACCCCATTTGCACTGGTTGAGAGGCTCTTAGAAATCAGTCACAGCCTCAGGTCTGGTGCTGCTAGAGTTCTTCAGGCTAACCCAGGAGGCATTTGTCTGGTGTCTTGATTGCCTGGAGCTCGTTTTGTTCCGAAACAACCACTTCCTTGTCTTGGTGTCTTGGAGAAGTGCTCACACTCTCTCTTCCAGTCCCTTCTTATGTCCCATTTAATTCTAGGAATTACACAACTCCTTACATTTTTTTTTTTTTCTCCTTCTGGATTTTGGAATAGGTAGGTGTACAGGTAGCTGGCAAAACTGAGAGTAATATTAGCTCAGCTATTAAAAAATAATGGGGGTTGTTCTTGGGGCTTTCCTTGGTGTGGCTGCAGTTTGCAATCAGATCTCAGAGGGTGCGGCACAGGTTGAGCTGGAAAGGCTCCATCAAGTCCCTGCACAGCAGGCTCTGGATTAAGCGTCCCTCCAGTTGCCACCCTTCCTGGCGTCCCTCTGGAGTCTCTGCCCTTGGACTCAGGCCACCTTTCTCTCTTCCTCGTGGCCACGAGCCGACTGCCTTGCTGTCTGTTCATTGAACGCCTTGGTGCCTGCCTCACAGCCTCCCTTTCCACTCCAGTTCTGGCCACCATGCTGGGTGGTTTCCTGTCCACTGCGTAACCCATCAGGCACCGTGGTGCCTCAATTTCTTGCCTTGTGTGTCCACCTCCTGTCACCTCCTGTAGTCCACCTCTGGCACTCCCTTTCAAAGTGACACTCTGAGTCTTGTCATCAGCTGAAACAGCTTTAGCTCCAGAATCACTAATCCAGATGGAAACACTTGTCCTTCTGCCCCAGTGTGACTTTGGCTCCCACTTCTTTGATTTCTCCAGCATATAGGTTACTCAGCGTCAAAACTGTTGGGCGCCGTGCAGCCCAAAACTTTGTTGACCTCTCAGCAGCAGTGGACACAGTTGATCGTCTTCTCTTCATTGAAGCCCTCCTTGTCTTGCATGACACTTAACTGTGACTGTCTTTCTCCTTCTCTGCACCACGTCTGTCCGGCCACTCTGCTTCACCTTTGTCTGCTCCTTCTGTTCTTCCTAGTCTCTAACTGGGTTTCCCTGTGGCTCAGTCCTGTTCCTTTTCCTTTCTTACTCCCATGATGTAGACTACAGATACTTCTCTGTATCTTTTGTTCCAAATTGTTTCTGCCTTTTCTCACCACCGCCCAAAGGGAAAAGTATTTATTGCAACAAGTTAATCCAGTGGGTATTCCCCAGGGAGCAGAATCTGTTTGTGAAGGCAGTTAAAGAGATGGGGGCCTCCTTGGTGTGGCCTGTGCTGCAGCAAAGCCCCGTCTCTGTCCCTGTCCTCTCTGGAGCCTCCTTGGCGGTGGCTTCTGCCGGTTCCTCCTGCCCTGCTGCCGTCAGCTTTCCAGGCCGTCTGTCAGCCGTCGTGGCAGGCTGCGGGCGGGCTGTGGCCCCTGCAGAGCGGGCCTGCCCTGGAGTTGCTGGGCTACCTGAGCTGCCATTCGTAGGCAGTCCCTGGCCGCAGTCACCAGCTGGAGCTGCGCCCCTCCTTCGTATTTCACCTTTTTTCTAGGACAGTCTTGTAAGAGTTTGTCAAATTTTGTTTCACAGAATTGGGTGTTCCTTTGCTTTCTGTTTTTTTATTAATAAGATCTATCTTTACCTCCTTTGTTTTCTTTGTACTTTCTCTAGATTTCTGGCTTGAAAACATAGGTTATTAGCCTTTGTTGCTTTTTAATGATGTGCTCAAACTGTAGAATTTCCTCCTAAGCGTTACTTTGTCGCCCGTGCGTTATGCATGTGGTGATACCGCCACTGTGCTCAGGCTCTCAGTTGTGTCCGACTCTCTGCCACCCACAGACTGGAGCCCACCAGGCTCCTCCGTCCATGGGATTCTCCAGGCAAGGATCCTGGAGTGGTTGCCGTGCCCTCCTCATCATTGTCATTAAGATCTAAATATTTTGTTACTTCCATGTTTATTTCCTCTTTAACCCTGAATTTCTAAACAGACATTTTAAAGTTACTATTCATGGTGTTGTTTTGTTATTAATTAACTTATTCTCGTGATATCGTCATAGAATGTTTTTTTTTAATATCAGTTACTTGAAAGGTAATGATCTTTTTTCCTTGTAACCTAGTTAAAATGTTTCATGTATTTTTAAAAGAATGTGTATCCTCTGTTAGGCTCAGGGTGACATATCTCTGTATGTGTGTTTGATAAAGGTTTTAATGCTGTTCACATTGCCCATATCTTTACAGTTATTATGACTGCTTTATTTATCAATTTTTGATAGGTGTGCGTTAAACATCTCACTGTGATATTCTGTTTTCAGGATAGGAAGTTCTGTTTCCAAAATTCTGTTTTGAGGGTTGGAAAATCAGTTTATTTTTGTTAATATTGGCATGGAATGTTTTCCTATCCCTTATTTTCATCTTTTTTATGTAGATTTGTTTTTGATGTTTTGGTCCTTTGAAATGTTCCTTGTTCCATCGTTATCTGTGATGCTTTCTTCTCTTTCTCTCTTCCTCGCTCCACCTACTCTGGCAGGAATTTCTGTTGGTTTTATCTCCAGAACAGGCGTTGAGTGCATCTGCTCTGGCTTTCACTGCCGTCACTCATCTCACCCGGGCACGTGCAGCCTGCTGACTGGTCTTTTCTGTGGCGGGGCTGCCTTGCCTGGGCTCGTGGGGTCGTAGTTCTGACCTGCATCCCGCAGTGCTCGCAAGGCGTCCTAACCACGGGCCCTGGGCAGCCTCTGGCTGGGCTTTTGCTTCGCTCTCGCTCCTCTCATTTATTCTCTGTGCAGTAGCCTGAGTGATCTTTAAAAATGTAAATCTGATTGTTGCTCCCAGGCTTAAAATCTTTCAGTGTTAAAATGTGTTCACTGGTTCTTGTTGCTTTTAGCATGAAAAACAAAATTATTAACATGGCCCACTGAGCCCCGCGTGAGCCGGCTCTAGCTTACTTCATCACCCTCTGTCCCCCTCACTGTATCATTCTGACTCACTGGCGTGCCTTTTAATTCTTGCCACCAGCTTTACCTTCTTGCCGCAGATTCTTCTTGTATCAGCTTCCTTTGCACGGAATGCTTCCGCTCCCGGCCCCTTCACCTGTTCATTCCTCCTCCTCGAATCTTAGCTCACATGCCCTTTTCTCCCAGGCCTCTTGCCCTGACAGCTGACAAGGCCAGGCCTCCTGTTACCCCTACCAGGTCTTTCGTCTTTCTAGCACGTCACAATCAGTCAAAGAAAAACTGATTTTGAAATTTAATGTTCCTCTTCTTCCTACCACATAAACTAGATTGTGAACTCAGCAGGACTGACTCCATCTAATTCATTCCTAAACCCCCATGTCTAACTCAGTGCCTTTGATGCCGTAAAGGCACTCTGCAAATACTTGAATGATTGGATAAATGTGTAAGTAAATGATTGTCGTGTGTATTGACAGTGGGTAGATTATGGTAAGCGTGTTGTCTTGTATGTAGTTGGCACTTGGTTAACTACTCTGCTCTTTCTCATCGTGTTTTGTGAGATGTATTTAAAGAATAGCAAGCTGTACCCATCTCACTCTAACTTGGTGCTCTCTCTTTCCCCTTCGTCCACACACACCTTACCTGAGCACTGGCGACGGGTAAAGGCAGGAAAACAATTAAGAATCCTGTTCAGTGTAAAGTGTTTTGTTTTAAATTTATTTTCTTTCCTTATTTTGGCCGCGTCGGGTCTTCATTGCATGCAGGCTCTCCTCTGGCTGCTGTGAGTGGAGTCCTTATTTCGGGGCGTCTCTTGTGGGGCGCGGGCTCCAGGCACGTGGCCTTAGCAATGGTGCGGGACGTGGTTGCTCCGTGGCAGGTGGGACCTTCCCGGACCAGGGATTGCGCCCATGTTCCCTGCGCTGGCAGGCGGACCACTGGACAACAGGGAGATCCCTAAAAGGTTTTCTTAGAAGGAAAGTCTGCTGATCACTCAAATTACTAATGAGTTTGTCCTGTAGGAGTTTTTCCTTCATTGGCAGCAATAAAAAGGAAAGATTTTTTTTCTCCCTTTAAAGTTAAGATATGTTTATGGTAGAAAATTTGAAAATATCAAGGAAGAAAAAAAGCCCTTATCCCACCTGTTAATATTTTGGTGTTTTTCCTCCCAGTCCTTTTTTAGGTGCTCAGTTAAGTATTTTAAGCATAATTGAGGTCCCTAGTATCTAACACTGTGCCTGGCGCAGTGTAAATGCCCGTTAAGTATTTAGAGAACGTTCCCAGGTGTGTGTGCTGTTTGGTATGTAGCTCCCTCCCTGCTTCATGTCTCTGCCCACGTGTCTTCCTATCAGAGACACTTTCTGTTACCTCTTCCCAGGAGGGCTCTAATCACCCTTCCCCTCAGCCCCACCTCTCCCCTTTCCTGACTGGGCTTTCTTCATAGCCTTTTCCACTCTCTGATGCTTGTTTTGAGTAGTTGCTTACTGGCGGTGTCCCTCCTAAGTCCACGAGAGGAGGGGTTTATTCTCTTAGCTGAGACTCAGTGCCTAAAGCAGTGCTTGGCACATGTGGAACTCAGTAGTAACTGGATAGTGAAGGCAATTTATTTTCTCGGGTATCTTAGTGAGAAAATCTTCATTGAGAATATAGGTACCTCATTTAGGAATAGGTACCTTTAGAACATCACCCCAGTGCCATTTACAGTTGCCAGGACATGGAAGCAACCTAACTGTTATCGACAGATGAGTGGGTAGAGATATGATATATACATTAATGCATATATACAGTGGAACAGTACCCAGCCTTAACAAAAGAATGAAGTAATGCCATTTGCAGCAACATGGAAGTACCTAGAAATTATCATACTAAGTGAAGTAAGTCAAAAAGAAAAAGATACCATGTGATATCGCTTATTTATTTACAAAACAGAAACATACTCACAGACTTAGAAAACAAGGTTGTGGTTGCCAAAGGGTAGAGGTGCGGTGGGCGATCAATCAGGAGTTGGGGATTAACAAGCACCCATGGTGCGCTCACTCGCTCAGGCCTGTCGGGTTCTCTGTGACCCCATGGACTGTAGCCCGTCAGGCCCTCTGCCCATAGGATTTCCCAGGCAAGAGTACTGGAGTGGGTTGCCATTCCCTTCCAGGGGGTCTCCTGACCCAGGGATCAAAGCTGGGTCTCCTGCGTTGCAGACGGATTCTTTACCATCTGAGCCACCAGGGAACACCACTGTGTGTAAAATAATCAACAGGGACCTGTAACACAGGGAACTCTGCTATCTTAGAGTAGTCTAAATGGAAAAGAACCTGAAAAAGAACAGATGTGTGTGTGTGTATAAACTGAATCATTTTGCTCTACATCTGAAACTAACATATTGTAAATCAATTATACTCCAATATAAAGTAAAAATAAAAAACGTAGGTATTATGACTTCTCATAGGCATATTTTATCTTGTATATAGGTGGTGCATGCACACGATTCAAAGTTCACGTGGCACGCAGTGCAAAGTCTCTCCTACCCTGTCCCCTCGCCGCCTCATCCCCAGTCTCAGAAGTGACCAGTGTTAAGTTCATGTGTGTGTTTCCAGAGACAGCCTGTGGTTCCACATGTAAAGTCACAGGCATATTCCTCCCTCCTTAAAAGAAAAATGTAACTTTCAGCATCTGTGCTGTTTGGTACCTTCTTTCTGTTTGTTTTGTTTTATAAAATGTATTTTGGAGATTATTCTTTGTCAGCATGTAAAGCTCTGTATTTGTGAACAGCTGCACAGTATCCCGTTGTATGACTGTATTGTAGTTCCTTCTTTGATGAACACTGAAGTTGTTTCCAGTCTTTAGCTGTTACAAACTGTGCTGCAGTAAATATTGATAACCTTATATATATGTCATTTGCCATGTTGCTAGTATTTGAGGAATAAATTCCTGTGAGTGGAATTGCTGGATCAAAGGAATGAGTGTTTGTACTTTTTACGGACACAGCTTATCTTCCACAGGTTATACCAACTTAGACCTCAGATAGTGTGCTGTTACTTGATCGTTGCCAATTTGACAGGTGAAAAGTGATGTAAGTGGCATCATATGTTTAATTCATTTGTATTTTCTGTGAGTTGTCCATGTCCTGTGCCCATTTTTCTACTAGGATTTTGGTCTTTCTTTTGTTAAAAATTGACTTGTAGGAGCTTTCTTTTATGTAAAATTGGCCTTTAATTTGTGATCTCAGTTGCAAACATTTGGTTCCATCGGCCAGTTGTTTTCTGATTTTGCTCATGGTGGTTTTTCCTAGGTAAAAATTTTATCTTTTATAGGAAAAACATACTTATCTTTTCCTTTCTGGTTATGGGTTTGGGGTCATACTTAGCCTTTATGATTTATTTTTTAAAAGCATCATGATGTCTTCTTATACTTCTGAGGTTTCATTATTTATGTTTGCTATCTCTTTGGTACTGCTCAAGTTTTTTCTGGAATAAGATGTGAGATGGAGTTTCAACCCCTTTTATTTATTTTAAAATCTTAGAATTTTTAGAACTTCTTATATCTTACTTGAGAAATAATCTGTCAGCAGTTTTCTGCTGAACTCTAAATGGATCATGTGTAATTTTTCATTATAAGTTGTAATTATTTTTGGCCATACCACACAACCTGGTTCCCTTACCAGGGATTGAACCCGGGCCCTCAGCCGTGAAAGCACAGAGTCCCAATTGCTGGACCTCCAGGGAATTCCCAAGTTGTAGTTATCTTTGTCTTACTAATGTGGACCTAAAATAATGATTGAGATTCAGTCTATTGGTAAGCATTGTTTTGAGATAAATTTTGCAGAGTTTTCAATTGGTAAGTAAAGATTAAGATTAGTAATAATAGATGTAATGATAGCTAATTAATATTGTGTACTACACCTAAGGAACATGTTTAGTAAATGACTTAAAACTAAAGAAATAAGAAATTTTATCCCCTCATTTGAGTGAATCATGTTTGAGGTCTCTTTGCTCTCTTGATTAATGCCTAGCTCTGCCAAGTTAATAAATAAGAGTTTACTGGGGCTTGACTCTTGTATCTCGTAGACTCCCTTTATGGACCGTCATTGTGCAGAATGACAGTCCTGAAGATCCTGGCTGTAGTGCCAGAGGAGGCTTTGGGATTACCCGCACGGGCTCAGTGATGGCCTTCAGACTTTTGCTGTCTTCTGATTGCATGCTACTTAGCCTGGCCTGTTGTTGCGTCCCTGCGGGCAGGTGGCATTTTCACCATGTGGTTAACTTTCTCAAATTTTGTAATGGCTCGCTTTGCTAAACTGTCAAAAAACGCAAGCTGGGCCTAGTAAAAAAGTTAGCCTGCCCACAGCCTCTTCAAACTCTTTCTCTGGGTTCTCACAATGAGATACGTAACTGGCCACGCTGGCCCTTGTCGCCCCCGCACCCTTGTTTGGTCTGTCGCCGTCTCCATCTTTGCTCAGGTGCCCTCCCACACCTTTCTGCTCAGCCATGCCATTGCCTGAATATTTGACTTCTCACGTTCTCCAAAACTGTCGGGTTCCTGTTCCCTCCGTCCTCCCTTCCATAGAGGTTCTCCTGGATGTGGTCCTCAAGCAGCAGCAGCAGCTCCTCACAACTGGTGAAAATGTAGGTTTCCAAGCCCCCATCTTGACCAGCTGAAACAGGAACTCCAGGGGTGTGGCCCAGCATGGTGTTTAGCTCACTGGGTTTTATCTGCTTGCTCTTCTGTCCATGGAATTCTCCAGGCCAGGGTACTGAAGTGGGTAGCCATTCCCTTCTCCAGGGGATCTTCCCAACCCAGGTCTCCTGCATGGCAGGCGGATTCTTGACCATCTGAGCCACCAGGGAAGCCCCCAGTACTCATGTGCTGAAGTTTGAGAACCACTGCTTTATGGGATCTAATTCAGAGCTCTCCTCGTAGTAAACAGTCCCTAAACGCTTATTGGTCATTTAATTTGTGGATTATATTCATAGCCATTGATGAATGTGTCTGTCATCACAGTGACCATTTAATGAACATCTACTCAGTGCTGGGCACTGAACAAGGTGCTTTCACACACATTGTCTCGTTCTCACAAACACTTTGCACAGTAGGGAGTGGTATTTCCCACTTGGTGTATAGATGAGGATGGGGAGGCTCGGAGGAAGCAGTAACTTGCCAGGGCGGCGCATGGCTGTGAGAGGCAGCGGGTGGCCTCAGTGGGCCTGTCAGATGCTACGCCGATCCCAGGATCCTTCTTGGTGCGTGACACTGCTTTTCGGATGAACCTTGCTCCCAGAGTGCCTGCGGGTCCGTGGCTGTCCTGCGGGCATGTAGCAAGTGGCTGTAGTCCCCCCCCTTTCTGGACCTCCCCTCACATTCTTAACCCCATCTTCTAAGTGACAGCCTTCCAGCTTTTTTTTTTTTAAGGTAGAAACAGACTGTTTTCTTAATACTCATTTACTTAACCGTATATCAGAGAGTTGGGAGGTAAAGGAGACGTTGAGATCATAGTCTGGCCTCTGCATATTTGCATATCTAGCCATTACATTATGTGTGCTGTTTTTCTCTCAGAAATCAACTTGTTTTTTTGTTGCAGTATAAACTGGTATATGTCACAACTCGGGCCCCTGCACTTGCGTTATTTTTGCAGCTTAAAAAACTCATGCTACATCGAATTTAGAAAAATTTTAATTGGTCAGAAAAAGTATTTTTGCTGGCTTTGCCTCAGTCCAGCTGTGCTAGGAAAGTGACGTGAACAAGTGTTAGATCGCACGCTGCCGTGACCCAGGGGCGGCTGCTGTCTTGGGGGAGGGTGCGTTGTTCACGTCTTCTTCGCTCCCCTTCCCTCTCAGACCGCCCTGCCCTCTCCCTCTCAGACCCCTGCCCCTCCACGCACGTTTTGGGACAGGCAGTTAAATAGGAAAATCTGTTTATTTTTTAAATTTTTACACAGAATTAAGTGCTTATTTCTTACTCTCACTATGTAAGTGCTTACTCTCGCTATAGTTCTTGGTTTGAATGCATTTAACAAATGTGAATTGATGTTATTTATTTAATAATGATAAGAGCTAATACTTAGGTAGCTCTTTCTGTGGGCACTACTCCAGTCACTTTACGTACTTTAACTCCTTAATCCCCCAATGCTGTGTTCTCTGTGACATGTCACTTTGCATTTTTGAAATGGTTCCCTATTTAGCATTTGTGTTTTCCTGTTAGGACCTGTGTGGAAGATGGAATTGATGTGTGAATTTCCATAGATTCCGTTTAGTTCAGTCGCTCAGTTGTGTCTGACTCTTTGCGACCCCGTGAACCGCAGCACACCAGGCCTCCCTGTCCATCACCAACTCCCAGACTCCTCCCAAACCCATGTCCATTGAGTCGGTGATACCATCCAACCATCTCATCCACTGTCATCCCCTTCTCCTCCTGCTCTCAATCTTTCCCAGCATCAGGGTCCTTTCAAATGAGTCAGCTCTTCCCATCAGGTGGCCAAAGTACTGGAGTTTCAGCTTGAAAATTAGTCCTACCAATGAACACCCAGGACTGATCTCCTTTAGGATGGACTGGTTGGATCTCCTTGCAGTCCAAGGGACTCTCAAGAGTCTTCAACACCACAGTTCAAAAGCATCAATTCTTCGGCGCTCAGCTTTCTTTATAGTCCAACTCGCATCCATACATGACCACTGGAAAAACCATAGCCTTGACTAGATGGACCTTTGTTGACAAAGTAATGTCTCTGCTTTTTAATATGCTGTCTAGGCCTTTAAAAATGTCAAATAATCAAGTGGTGTGCTGGGGACACAGGCCAAAGCCCTGTGATGAAGGCAAGGCAGCGTCTGGAACAGGACGTCCCAGGCTTGAACACAGGCTCGGGCCGCCTGGCTCAGCCTCGTCCCACACAGGACAGGCCCTGGCCGGCTCTGTGCTTGGGCTGGGCTCGTCGTCCTCTGGGGTCCTGAGTGTGCCGTGCTTTATGACCACTCAGCATGCGTATTTGTGTTTGAGGTCCAAGAACTTCGGGATTTGAGTACAAACACTCAGGTTTGCTGTGGACAACAAGAAAATTTGGGACGTTGTTATCATGTGTCTCTTCTAATTTAGAGACAAATCTAGCAGCAGTGCTCTACATGGAGGAGACATGAGACCTTCGCATACCTCCCTGAAGACGGCCTTCTAGTTTATGGCCAGTTCAGTTCCGTCTCTCAGTGGTGTATGACTCTTTGCGACCCCATGGACTGCAGCACCCCAGGCTTCTCTGTCCATCCCCAACTCCCGGAACTTGCTCAAACTCATGTCCATTGAGTCGGTGATGCCATCCAGCCATCTCATCCTCTCTCGTCCCTTTCTCCTCCTGCCTTCAGTCTTTCCCAGCATCAGGGTCTTTTCTAATGAGTCAGTTCTTAGCATCAGGTGGCCAAAATATTGGAGCTTCAGTTCCAGTTATGGCCACTTACTTAAAAATGCTGCTGATGGGATCTGCTGGTATTTGGAGCCTCAGCCTTTGTCAGAACTGTATGTACCACCACCAAGCTGAGCTGCTCGCCTGTGTTTCTCAGCTTTCAGTAGCTGTGCAGCCTCACTTAAAATTGCTGCCTATTTCTGCCATCCTTCTTGCATTTGCATACAAAATTTCAATACATCCCTGCTGGCCAGAATGTTATTAGTGGACATTAGCCTCGGCTACAGAGGGAAGATTTTCTGAAAGGCAGTCAGGAGCTCCAGAGAGCGCTGTGGGCGTGGGCCTTCTGCAGCTCCAGAACTCGGACTTGTCAGGAGGTGAGCAGCGCCCTTCTGCCTCCTCTGTCCACCCTCCTCACCACTCGGCCTGGAGAAGGCTTGCAGCAGTTGGGACGTGGCGCCAGCTAAATGAGTGTCACTTGGTTTGTGCCAAGCTTAACGAGTTTTGCAGAGTCTTCTGTATTTCTTCACTCTACGTTGTACATGATATAATTTCAAGTTCTGACAACTAGTTGTTACTGTCTGATGTAGAAGCCAGAAGACCACAGGTGAAGGAAGGATACGGAAATGAGGGCTTTGGCTTCCACTCCTCTGGTGCTTTTCCTGGTTTACTGAGTGTAGAGCTTCCAAGTTTAGCTGTGGTATGAATTGATTTTGTGATTGTAGACAATTTACTTCCTTTGTCTTAAGTTGCAGGATCTTGAGAGCAAATGTGACTTTTTACAAGGTCCACTCTGGCTTCTGGTTCTGTGAATGTGAGACCTAGATTACCTCTGTTGAGATAAGACCAGTGTAGGTAGAGAGATGTTACAGAATTACTCATGCTGGAAACCAGTTGCTGCTTCAGTCTGTATCTTTGTGAATAGCTTTATATTTAACTTTTTCAGCTAGTAGTTGCAAGTTTTTGTTTGTTTGTTTTATTATGTGAGATAGTGAAAGTGCTTAGAGTGAAGCAAATGTGCAATTGTTGCCAAGTGCTAACTTTTGGATTATATTTGATTTCACCCTTGAGTTTAAAACTGCTTATTCGGCTGGTTGGCCTGCTAACCTACATTTAAAATGCAGTATTGTCCCCGTGGAGACTACAAATACAATACTGTCTCTCTTGAGCCTAATATTTTTATTTCAAGCCTCCAGATTTTCAGTGTTAAAATGCTGCTGAATACCAGAGGACAGATTCCACTGTGTAACCTTTCAGCTATTTCTTCTGGATTGAGGAAGGGCCTAGAATCTCTAGAAAAGCATGGGATTGATGATAAATTTGCAGTTCAGTTCTTGTGAGAAAGACGGGGTTTCGATTTTAGATGCACATTAGAAGAAAAATTGGAAGGTAAATGTGGAACAGATTGAATTCCCCAAAGAGGACTCTGGGAGAAGTTATCTCTGTTGAACACTGTAGCCAATTAGGAGGCCCAGTGAATGCTTCTCACACTGTAGCACTGTTGGGAGAGGGAAACAGCAGAGCCAGCCGTGGCCTCCTTATCTGTCCCCTGAATGGCTGGCTTCTGAAAAGAGTTCTCCTGTCTTACCTCATCAAGGAGCATCACTGGTGCCACAGAAACATTCATAACAGACACCGGCAGTCCTGACGGGTGTGAAGCTTAGGATTTGGCCAGTCCCAGGTAGCCCGTCACCTGTTGGTGACGTGTCACCCCTGCTCACACGCTTGCCTGGTGGAGCTGCAGGCTTCCTTTTATGGTGGATTTTCCTTGTTTGTTCACAGACATGTATTTGCCCGTGACCTTGTGCTAGACCATGACATGCTTTTAAACTGCTAGAATACTTTTCAAATAGTTTCAGTTTTTTGACCTGTGTTTCCTTCTTTTTCTATTAAAAAATTATACAAGTATAATAATTATTGAGGAAAAGTTAGAAATTAAGATAGAAAAAAAAAGTCATTTAAATGCTATCCCTGCTTTTAACATTTTTAATATTTTGCTAAGTATCTTTTCAACTTGTTCTCTTTGCAAACATATATATCTCAAATAGAATGAAACTTCTTTAATTATGGAAAATTTCCGACTTACACAATAGCAGAGAGAATGTCTCCCAGCTTCACCATTTGTCAACATGTGGCTGGTCTCATCTCATCTACTGTCTCACCTATTCTGTATTATTTTAAAACAAATCCCAAGCATCATATATTTTCTTCATATGTTTTCTACAATACATATACTGTTTGGGGAAATAAAACCATATTTTTACATGTAAAAAGTTTACATTTGATCAACGTCTGTTCTTTGACAGATTCATAAATATTTTTATAGTTGGTTTGTTGATATATAAGGATCTTTTTCTTATTTATTTTTTACTTTTTAATTTGAAATAATTACAGATTCATGAGATGTTGCAAAACATGTGCAAGGAGGCCCCCACACCCTTCACCTGGTCTCCTCAGTGGTGGTGTTTTGCCTGACTGTGGAGTAGCAGGAGGCCAGGAAAGTGACGGTGGTGGATCTGGATTTCACTGGGTTCACGGGGGCGTGTGTCTGTGTCTGTGTGTTCTCTGCAGTGTTACCCCGCTTGTCGATTCATGTAACCACTGCCACAATCAGTGTTTTCTGGTCGGTTGTTCAAATTCATTTTGTAGTTGGTCTATTTAAACTTGCTTCCAAACATGGACCACACATTGTGTATAGTGTGCATGCCTTTTAAGTCTCTTTCTAATAAAAAAATTATCTTGTTGCAGTTTTACACTTAGAGAAAATGACAGTAACAGCACGGAGAACCCCCGGGTGACTGTTTAAGATCTGCCCTTTGTTTTATCATGTGTTTTCTCTCCGCCTCTTCTCGTTCTTCCTCCCTGCTTCCTGTATGTATATAGGTACATGTATAATATAAATCATTTGGGAGTACTTTGTAGACATCATGCCCATTTATTCATGTAAGCCTCAGTTTCTATTTCCCAAGAGCAAGATTTCCTCATATATTACCACAGTACATTTATCAGAATCTAAGCTATACCATTGACCTCATCTGACGCTCACATTAAAATCTCAGTGGTTGCCTGCATGTTATCCTTTAAGAGCCTCCTGCCCTTGCTTCGGGAGCCAGTCCAGCTGCACAAACTACAGTGAGTTGCAGGCTCTCCAGTCCCGTTCAGTCTGGACTGATTCCTTAGTTTTTTCTTTGTTTTCATGGCTTTGACATCTTGAAGACTTCAGACCAGTTGTTTTGTAGGATCTCTCAGTTTGGCTTTGTCTGGTATTTTTGTGATTAGATTCATAGTCTAGTTCACAGTTCTAGATCACAGTTGGAGGACCACAGAACTGCTGCTGTGTTTCTCAGGGCAGCAGGAGAGCGGGAAGAGGAGGCTGCCTTGCCTTGGTCACTGCAGTAAACTTTGCTACATTAATCCATTGTCAGGTTCTGCTTTGCTCTTTGTAATCCATACATAATTTGTGAAGGGATACTTTCGGGCTACATAAATATCCTTTTACCCATCAGACCTTCATCCACTGTTTTACCATCCATTGATGGTTTTTGGCTGAATCAGTTATTACTGTATTACTGTGATGGTTACAAAATGGTGATTTTCAAACTCCATTTTTCTCTCCTTCTACATTTATTACGTGTTAGTCTGCTGTTAAGGGAAAGCCTATTTTCCCCTCCCCATTTATTGATATTAATGTGAACTCAGATTCTTAATTCATTCCATGAAAATTCTGGAGTATTGCTTTTATGTCTAAATTGTCCCATCTCTGACCAATAGTAGTTGCTCTGCTTTGCCCCCAGAGTCTTTTGGACCCAGCCTCAGAGGTCTTTCGTAGTTTTCTTGCTCAGCAGAACAGAAAGGTGTTCTAGGTTCATCTTGTCCATTTCTTGCCCCGTACCTGGTATCAAGTATATAGGCGCCTTGGTGACTTTAAGTGGCAGTATTTGTAACAAATCGCTTTTGCCCAGTCTGGGCACCGGGACTTCCAGTTGCCATTTGGTCATTGCTTCTATACGTTTCTACCTTCCGTGTGGAGAATCTGAATTCCTAAGGACATCCACATGATTTTTTGCTTTATTTTACAAGACATTAAGAATAACAATACACTGTTACTACTGACGGTATGATTACAATGTGACTACCATTTTAAGACTTCATACTTCTTTTTGTCTTTAGAATCCTATTTTTAATTGCATTTTTCACTTAATATCCTTCTTTGCTGGTAAGTAAATGTCTTCATTTTAAATGGCTACATGATACATTTACCCATTTCATTTTCAGAACACAGGATGTTAATAATGTTTTGTTACAAAGCTGAGGAGACTATCTTTGTACATGTGTTTGACCATTAAAATTATTTTTAAATATATGATTACCATCCAAACAGGAATGTGTATAAATGTAAAGTTCTATTAATTTTTCACAAAGTAGGTCGACCCCAGATTAAGAAACCTCATTCCTGGCCTCCCTGGGACCTCCCCACACTCTGCAAGGGGCGACTACCGTCTTCATGGCCAGCATCACAGACTAGTTTTACTTATTTTTGAATTTTAAGTAAATAGCATTATTTCATGTGTCCTATGCTGCTTTTGTATCTGGCTCCTTTCATTCAAGATTATTTTATGAGGTTTTCCATGTTGTTTCTCAGTGCGTGGTCTTACATGGGTAATATTGCGTGGGTAGCCTAGTATGGATGCACATTTGTGCTTGGGCCAGCCTTGGGCTGCTACAGATTGTTTACCCACTTGGAAAGTATTTTCTAAGGATAAATTCCTGGGAGTTGAATTTGTGTTTAAAGGATAGGAGGCTTTTGCTCCGTGTTGCCAAATTGCCCTGTGTAAAGACTGTGCCAGTTTACATTCCCGTCACAGTAGGGTGAGGCCTGTCCCCCCGCATTCCTGTGTGTGCTGGTCTTACTGGTCCATTTTGAAATGGGGTGGCATTGCATTGCCATAGCTGTGCCAGTGCAGAATACACTTCAAGTGCCTAAAAAGGCATGGGGAAAAAACATTAGAAACGTGAGTGGCTGTTACTTGAGGTCACCTGTAAGGCAGTTACCTCTTAAAAAGATTTGGCTTAGCTGGGGAGATAAGACATATGACAAATGGCAGACAGTGGAAATGCCAGGTGAACAGCAGCAGTTCCAGTGATTCTGGGAAACTTCAGAGGAAGCAGAGCACAGGACTTTCTTCGTGGTCGTGTATAGAACGGCCCAGCTCTCTCACTGCTGTGGGTTTGAGGCTGCTTTCTTCACCTGAGGCCTGGCTGGACTAGAGAATAACTACTTGAGTTACAGAGGCCAAATCCAGTGTTCTGCCCATTGATCTCAGTGGCTGATCGCCTTTTGTGTAAGGTAAGTTTTTTCTAGCTCTCTCGCTTCCTATTTGAAAACCCAGCAATGTATGGACTCCAGAACACTGTCATTTGGTGTAAAATTAGTGGTTCACATCATTGCCATTTTTTGAAATTTCATATGTTGCAGATTCAGTAGCTCATTGTTCCGACTGAGGTTGGGTGATTGGAAAGATGGCAGCTTGGTGTGATTGAAATCGCACTTCTAAGCTCTGTGAAACCTTGAGCAGATCACCACCTTTCCCTGGGCTCAGTTTCAATGTAGGGTGAGGAAATGGGGGTCAGAAAATTGGCAGGGCCTCTACACAGTTGGAGATTGAGGGCATTTCTCGACTGGAATAGGAGCTCCTCTGCAGAGTGCTGCTTGTATTACTCAGCATCTTGAATCAGAAAATTGAAAAATCATTGTGTGCTCTGCCAGGCACGCGCTTGTGAACTTGTAAGTGTCGGGAAGGCAGTAGTATGGCGGTTCAGCAGCCTGTAGGAGCCGCTCACTGCCATGGGGTGGGCTTCCGGTTCACCAGTGTCGTCACGCACTTGCGGGTGGCCACAGGATTTCTCCCCACCCCCACCCTGTTAGGAGAAACTTTAAAAATATTTATTTTCCAAGTATTTGAAGTGAGTGTCTTTTGCAGAAATGAAAACATCTTCCCTTACCTTCCACTTGAGATGTTGGTATTCCCTTGGGAGTAGATAGGCATATTTCTATGCATGTTTAACAGAAGAGTTTAATAAAGATAGGGCATTTGAATATGTCAGCATTTTAATGTGATGAGATCTGGTGTTAGAATGTGTGCAGATTGATTTTACCTAATGTTTATTCATAGTTTTTCTTTAATGAAGAAATCAATATTTTATTAGCCTAAATGAAGCACCAGGACAACCATTTGTAGTGTTTCACATTGTGAGAAGAGACTCAACCTGAACGTGGAGTGCAGCGTGAGCAGAGAAGAGATGGCGGAAGTGTCGCGGTTCAGCGGCTTGCTAAGTTCATTTTTGAAAAACCACTCTGGGGGAAGAGGAGTCGAGTTTACATAGCTGTTTTTAAGTGACAGGCCTCCTTGGGGAAAATGGCATGTGATGACAGCAGCTTGTTTTTTCAGCAGACACGTGATGGACAGTGCTGGCCCGGGAGAAGGAGCCCTGCCCTCTGGGGGGCTTCTCCCACCTGCCCGAAGCAGGAGCCTGCCTGGCTCCCAGGGCACGTCTCTCCCTGGGGACCAGTAAGCAGTTCCCCAGGTTGTCCTGTGAAACTGCACCAAACATGCCTCTTCTGACTGCGTCTCTCCCCGTGTTGGAAGGACCTGAAGGTGGCGCCCATCACGCTTTCCATCGAGTCGTTTGCCCGTTTCCTGATGGCGGGTGATGCAGTCCTTCTCTCTCCCGCCCTCCTTGGAGCTCCCTGCCCCACTCACTGCTCTGGCCCCACTGCTTCTGGCCCAGGGGAGGACCCCTGGGTCGTGAGTGCCGGGTGCCCGTTCCAGGTCAGGACAGGCAGGAGCCTGCGAGCAGGCCACATGCCAGCTGTTCTCAGTGGAGGGAGTGGGTCTGGTGTGCCAGTGCAGGTGTGGGCGTGTGCACGTATGTCTGACAGTGGAGGAGGAGTGGGAACTAAGAAAGGGAAGGTGCTGCCTTGTAGGAAATTATATTGGAAGGAAAACATGCCCCTAAACTTGGCTTCTGCTGTTTTTCTCCAGGAAATTTAGACTAGAAAGAAATATCCCTGTTTTTCCTTATTTATATTTCTTTGAAAGTATTAATGAATGATGAGACATTTCAAAGCCTCTCTGATAAGCATCAAGTCCTTCTGTATTCAAAAGGAGAAATACGAGTTTCAGTGAGAGGAACTAACTTTTCTAAAGTGCCTTTTAAGTGTCAGGTGTTGCTCTTCAGATGGTCTCCATTTTAGTAAAACAGCCCCGCGAGGCACATGCTTTGAGAGGGTGGGTCTGGGGTCTGGGCCAGCCTGAGCGAGGCCCGAGTGTCTGAGTCCCACTTCAGCAAGCCCAGGAGCCTGCAGTCACACAGGGACAGAGTTTTAGGGAAGGTGCTGCCTCGGATGGTGTCTCATCAGCTTCCCGTCAGAGCAGCGGAGGGAGCAGCAGGCCGGGAATCCAGCAGTCCTAACCCCACCACTTGCTTCTCCTTGACAGCTGTTTGTGTTCCTCTGTTTGAAACATGGGAGTGGCGTAGTTCTTCGGGGCGCAGGTCTGTAACGACCGCCAGAGGAACTGATGTTTGAGGGCGCTCTGTAAGCCGTCAAGTGACCTTCTGGTATGTGCCAACGAGGGTGGTTTTCCTTCACAGATGGGCACCCAAGAAGGCATTAGTTGTTGGCTGGGCTTTTGGTCAGCAGAAGAATTATGTACGTGTGTGTATATGTCTGGCTCTGGATTTCTTCTGGTTCCCGCCATTCCTTTACTTTTCTTTCCCTCCATTTTCAAAAACGTATCATTCCTACAACAGAAACTTAAGGATGCCTTCTGTGTGCCAGCCCTTTATTAGGTGTTGGAGATAGAGTGGTGAATAAGACAGATAAGGTTTTGTCCTTTTTGAAACACTGAAGCTGTACAGTTGACTGACCTTTTTTGTTTTTCCTATTGGTATAAGTTATCCCAAACCTGACTTCCTGATACCCCTGGTACCTTTTTTTTTTAATGTGTTAGACCCTGAATACCATTAATGCCAGTTGTGCAGCTGTTTTGACTGTACCTGTTGGTCTGAAGAAACGTGAGGAGGATGGACCACGCGGCTCTGCCGCAGCAGGAGCCCGGTTTGTGTCTCCTTCCCGGCGGCGGCTGCGAGCGCGGCTCGGCCTCTGGGCGGCGCCTCGCGGCTGACTGCTCCCTGCAGTCAGGTGTGGGCGGCCAGCGTGTTTGCAAAATCCCTGATTGGTACTTTTGTCGTTAGGGCCCCCGGTTATTTTCCACTCTGTTGGAGAAGATTTGTATTAAATAGTACGTTGATCTTTGTTCACGAAGCAAGTATGCCTCAGCTCGGAGTAGTCTGCGTCTCCTTTCTTGAGTCCTGTGACCAGAGCCGTTTCCTCAGGATGACCAGCTGGGTGTGGTCCCACCCCAGACTGTGGACTAAGCCCCCGCAGGCACGAGACCCCAAGCCTAACTAGGTTCGAAGTCTTCCCCAGGAAAAACTGGCGGACGGTCTGTAATGTGGTTTATTTTGAATTCCCAGTCTGGAGATAGGACTCTTGAAGTTGGTGATCCTCTGTGGCCCCCGGAAGGAATCCCCTGTCCACTTCTGGCTCCTGTTTTGGTCGTCTGAGATGCGGTCAGGAGGAGTGGTGACAGCACACGGCCCTTCTTTGATTTTCAAATGGCATAATGGAGACCTTTGATGTTACTGGGGTGGCTCCAGCTATTTTGGATTAATCCATTCAGGTTGTCAGTGAGTCAGCAGCCTCCTGACTTTTTTGTTGTTTTTAAAAGGACTGTCACTGTGTGTGGAATACAGTTCCCATGAAGGCGCAGGTAACTGTGGTGCAGAGGGATAGGCACGTGGTGGCGGCCCAGCAAAAGAACACCTTGCATGATGGGCTCGGGGGAGATGGCACTGGCCCTGTGCTGGGTAGCATTTGTGTGATGGGAGGAGCGGGGAGTGTTCTGAGTGAAAAGAGGAAGGCAAGGGAGGCAGGAGGGTGTGGAGAGCCCAGACGGCGTGCGAGCACGCGCCTTTGCAGGTGTGTGTGTCGACGCCCATTGTGGATGGCCCGTGCCTGGCCTGTGGGTGCCAGCTAAGGAGTTTAGCCACTGGTGCACTGGGCAGGGCTTCAGAGGTTCTGAGTGGGAGAGCGATGTGAGTCTTTGTGAGGATTAATCTGGCAAGTGTGGAGGACAACCTGGAGGTGTGGGGACAGGCGGGGAGGAGCCCGGTGCCGAGCCATGGGAGCTGCCCCTGGACTTAGGCGGCCTGGCGGAAGGCAGGGTGCAGGCTGGGGGCACCTCGGAGGCAGTGGGCCTGAAGCTCGGGAGAGGGGCCTCGGGTGGAGGGGAGCCATATAGTGTAGACAGGGTGAGCGTCTGGTCTGGGAGGGTATTAGACAGCGTTTAGATATGCCACTCCAGTACTCTTGCCCGGAAAATCCCATGGGCGGAGGAGCCTGGTGGACTGCAGTCCATGGGGTTGCTAAGAGTCGGACACGACTGAGTGACTTCACTTTCACTTTTCACTTTCATGCATTGGAGAAGGAAATGGCAACCCACTCCAGTGTTCTTGCCTGGAGAATCCCAGGGACGGGGGAGCCTGGTGGGCTGCCATCTATGGGGTCGCACAGAGTCAGACACGACTGAAGCGACTTAGCAGCAGCAGCAGATAGGGCAGTAACTGGACTCTGGTTTGGCAAGTTCTGTGAGACTAGTTCTCTCTGAGGTGGTTCTCAAGAGGGTAAGGAAAATGGGACATTTTTTACCTTTATCACCTACACGCCCCCCATGTACCATCATCTGGCGTGCCTCTTTCAGAAGAGGTCTTTCTGAGATTATTTTCCACACCACATCAAGTGCTTCTGGGCTCTGAGGAGTATGAAGTAGCAGGCTCCCGTGAGGAGGGCTTGGCCGGGTGCACGCGCCTTCCCTGAGCTCCTGGAACGGCGTGTCCGCCTGCCCGTGGGAGGCCTTGCCTTGCTGGTTCTCTCCCTCCTCCGCATTCCTCTTGGCCCCGCAGCCTTCCTGTGGACCAGGGAGGGGTCTGAGGGAAGGTGTGAGTTGGAACTGTTCCTTTTGCAGACCTCTGTGGTTCTGGAAAGATAAATGCTTGTTAGTGCCTTGCTGAACTGACCCAGCTGACTTCATATTTTGACAGTATTCATCATGAAGAGAATTCCAGGGATTTTTAAAGGATCAAAAGTCCAAGGAAAAAAGAAACAAAACATTTTAAAGTTTGTACTTACTGACCAAGGATTTTGGTTAACCAGCCCTGTTTCTGTAGTAGGAATTGTTTAAAGCATCATGTACATTTCTTCTGTTGAGAATGAGATGCTGATACATGTAGTCAGTGACTCCTTATGCAGAAACTAATGAGCATAATGATGAAATTTAGTCTTACTACTGAAAAATCGAAGTCCATTCACCTTTTGTGACAAATACTATGCTCTATTGGAGCTGAATAACCAAATATTCTTATCAGTTCTTAGAATTCTTGCCAGTTCTTAAAATGGGTAAGACTTTTAAATAAATTGGTTCTGCTATAAATTGACATTTAAAAATTTAGATAATTGGTAATAATTAGGATGCAGAAGCACTAAAAAAAAAGTATCTGTAACCTGTCTATGAAGGATTTACCAGAAAGCTGAAGAACAGAAGTAATTTTGTGGAATAATACAGTGGTAACTGCTTAATAAAGTAGTTCTGCTTTTTAAGGGAATTTTTTATTAGAATTCGTAATTGTAATCCTTGGAAGGAAAGTTATGACCAACCTAGACAGCATATTGAAAAGCAGAGACTTTTCCAACAAAGTCCGTCTAGTCAAGGCTATGGTTTTTCCAGTGGTCATATATGGATGTGAGAGTTGGACTGTGAAGAAAGCTGAGCGCCAAAGAATTGATGCTTTTGAACTGTGGTGTCAGAGAAGACTCTTGAGAGTCCCTTGGACTTCAAAGAGATCCAACCAGTCCATCCTAAAGGAGATCAGCCCTGGGATTTCTTTGGAAGGAATGATGCTAAAGCTGAAACTCCAGTACTTTGGCCACCTCATGCGAAGAGCTGACTCATGGGAAAAGACTCTGATGCTGGGAGGGATTGGGGGAAGGAAGAAAAGGGGATGACAGAGGGTGAAATGGCTGGATGGCATCACCGACTCAATGGATGTGAGTTTGAGTGAAGTCCGGGAGTTGGTGATGGACAGGGAGGCCTGGCGTGCTATGATTCATGGGTCACAAAGAGTCAGACACGACTGAGCGACTGAACTGAACTGAATCGATGATAACAGACGTAAAGTAACACTGTGATCATATAAGTGATTAAACACTAAATTTTGTGTAATGAACTAAAGTACTTGGAGAGTTGAGATAAGGGAGCCAACTTGGGAAGTGGTAGTTGGGAAAATGCTTGCTGGAGGTGGTGGGACTTGTACAGATGGATAAGATTCCTGCAAACGGGTAAACGAGACTATCCCTGCCGAGAGGGCAACTCAAGCCAGGAAAGAGGGGACATCTGCCCGCCCCAGACTCCACGTGGGTGGACGGCAGGACGAGCTGAGTGGTGGGACATGGGCCCTCGACCCCTCCCTCCCTCCCTCCCCAGGTTCCTCAGTGGTAAAATGCGGTTGGTATAAGCGTGGACTCTGGGGGGTGACTGTGAGACGACATGCGATGCTAAGAGTCAAGTTCCTGGTGCGCAGGAAGTGTTCAGTGGACCGAAGTTGCTGTGGCTGTTAGAGAGGATGGAAGGGCAAGACTGCTGGGTAGTCGTCATGTTGTGATGTGACGGGAACTAGGAAGCCCCTGCAGCACTGCCCCCGGGTAGGTTGTGACCGGGATAAACCAAGAATGGTAGCGACCATTGGAACGCTCACGTGTGCTGGGTGCCTTATCTCCGTTATCCGCGGGCCTCTCCTTGGCCCTGTGGGGAGCTGGGGAGCTTCGTTCTTTGCGGCTGTGAGAGAGGTGACGCTCACCTCCCCAGAGCCACCTGGCCACCTCTTGGGAAGGCAAGGTTTGAACCCAGGCCTGCCCGGTTCCAAAGTGTAGGCTCTCTCTCCTTCAGTTAAACTGTCTTGACCTGGGAAACCGTCTTTCGGGCTGATGACCCCGCGGAGAAGTGGCGGCCGGCTCGGGACATTGGCATTGTTACTGAAAGGTGGGTGGATTCTGACCCCACTCGCCAGAACAAAGGAGGGGGAAGAAGAGGAAAGAAGATAGTAACCCAGCAGTGGAAAAGAGACACAACTCGGTGACTGGCTGTCAGAGGGAAGAGGACGAGATGAGTTGGAGGTGATGGTGCAGCTGGAAATAAAGGCAGGAACTGGTGGTTCCAACGTTCCCCTCACCTGGCTTCAGGCTTCAGAAAGCTCAGGCACCACGGCTGGAGTCCCCAGGTTTCTCGGAAGAATAATTTCCTGTAGTTGGGCACCTTGTTGTCACTTCGGGGCTCACGGGAGTCTTGCTGGTGTGAGTGACTGTTACCTGGCTAGTGTCTGCTGTTCTGGTGCCATCGTTGCCTTTGGGGCTTGAAGGGGAGTGACCTTAGGGAAGAGAAGTGCTTGCTTGTGTTCCTTGAGCCTCGGTCTGTGTTTGTGCCTTCTGGGACAGTGCCGCCCCCATCAGTGTTGAAAGACCAGTTTTAAAAATTGCAGCAAGTAGGGGCTCCTCTTTGTTTTCCATCGCGTTGCGCAGGCCTCTCGTCACAGTGGCTGGCTGTTGAGGAGCAGGGGCTCCAGGGGCGCAGGCTTCGGTAGCTGCCGCAGGTGGGCTCAGGACTAGAGCAAGGCTCAGGAGTTGTGGTGCGCAGGCTTAGTTGCTCCGTGGCGTGTGGGATCTTCCCGAATCAGAGGTTGAACTCGTGTTCCTGGTATCGGCAGGCAGATTCTTAACCACTAGACCACCAGGAAAGCCCTGGACTGATACTTTTGTAAAATAAAATAAGGATTACTAGGAAAAGAACTGAAAAAGACATTTAGGAAGCAAATTTGGAATTTTTGTTACCAGAGTCGGTGGGTATTAAATCACTCTGTCACGTTGCCATTTTAAATGCTTATTCTCAGTCTCTGCTTAATTTTGACTGCAGACTAGCAGACTACTCATGGTCTGGTACACTCTGAGAGCAGTAATCTAGGAAGAAACTTTGTTAAGCAAATTAGTAAACAGGACGCTTTTGGACAATGTACTTCGAGAGTAAAAATTGTCTATCAGTTGGCGTTTGAAACACTGCAGACGTGTGTTTGTGTGCTCTAATGACAGACAGCATCTTTCAGTGAGATTCCCTGTTAGGGGCAGGAAGGCAGAAGAGCTATTCCAAGAACTGAGGCTGAGGTTGTGAGGGATCCATGAGTTTAAAACTAGTAGCAATATTTGGAAACAATGGTGCTTTAAACTTCCGCTGTTCTTCTGAGAATCACTATTTCTTTTGCTCATTTAATTTGAATTAGTTTGTTTTCTCTGTTAACATTTGGCTTGCTTCTGAATTGTTTTTTATGTTTTGGTGCATAATTTTATGTATATTCTTTCATGGCGTAGTTTCTTAAACTGAAAAAAAGAAGTCTCAGTGGTTGCCGATATAGAGATCACGTAATAATTTAGCGGTTCTAATTTCAGATTTGATTTTTGACTCTCAAAATATAAGCGTATCTTATATTTTGTTCTGTCTTTACTTTTGCTGCTGTTTCCTTGCCCTGAGTCATGTGCCGAGTTGTTCCCTTAGTCTCGACTTCTCTCTCCCTCCGTCGGGCTGAGCCCAGGAGCTGCTTACCCCCAGCTGGCCTCTCCTGTCCGTGGTAAAGGGGCTCCTGTCCGGACCCCCCCCCCCCCACCTCTGCCATGCACCCACCTCGCACATCACAGGACGTTCAGGCCCCGCGCGCACGGCCCCGCTTCTGCTTGCTCCAGAGTCAGCGCTTCCTTTCGTAGACCACACTCTGCTTAGCTCATCCTCTGGACAGCGCCCTGGGGTTGGGAAGAGAGGTGCTCTCCCCACTCCAGCTGCGGTGAGGCAGGGAGAGCCCTCCACGCACGTCTTCACTCCTTTGCCCTGGGCTCCCAGGGTCACTCAGCTCCAGACGGCCTGGTGCTCAGGTTTTGAGCCTGTCATCGTGAGGTCGTCTTTTTCACACACTGTTTGTAATCTGACAGACCTAGAATACTGAGTCACTGTCCCAGGCCTCTTCGGAAGAACGAGATCTTCAGACCCCATACTCGGGGTGGTCCGTAGGAACCAGAGCTGTGAGCCCCAGAACCGCACACAGGGCCAAAATGGGTGTTTCAGGGAGACGCTTGGTTGTCTCCACCGGTGATTCTCCGATAGCAGGGGAAGCGGCGGGTCACCTTCATTTCAACAACATACTGGATTGCAGAGAAGGTTTCTCATGAAGAAAAAGGTCCTGCTTTTAAAGGGGGAGGCACTTTGAAAAATCATGTTTAGCCCAAGTCAGAAGTCAGACTTCGGAGTGTACGGTGTGTTTTCTCCCTGCCCCCTCTAGGGTAAAACAGGTTTGGGCTCCATATGCAGCCCTTCCGCTTCTTGAGTAGGTACGGGGACCTCGGCTGGGTTATTTACCTTCCCTGAACTTTTCTCGTCTGTAAAATGGGGGGAAACATGGTCTCTCTTGAAGTGTTATGATAAGGATTAAGATGATGCCTGTACCAGACTTGGAGTGTGGGTTCGATGAGTGAAAGTCACTTGAAAGCTAACGCAGAAGAGACTGTGACCCAGCGCAGGAGCCGCTGCCTCTGCGTAACTGGCTGCAGTCCTGGTTCACAGCCCGAGCAGGCGTCAGGATCACCTGGAGCACTGTTGCATCTACAGCTTGCTGGGCCCACCCGCCCACCCTACTGGTTTGATTCATTTGGTCTGGGGTGGGGCGGGAGAAGGTGCGTCTCTGAGTTTCCAGGTGACGCCGCTGCTGCCTCCGCTGGTCTGGGGACCACACTTTGAGAACGACTGGGCTGCAGGTAAACCCACCAATGAGCTTGTCGGTGCTGGAGCTGTATGAAAGCTGAGCTTTTATGTGGTTAGAAAATGCTTGAAATACGTTTTACAAACACTGAATTTAGTATCTCAAGGGTTTTTACCTCCTGAAGTCCAGGAGTCTTCATTAAATATATGTGAAGAAGAATAAGTTGCAAGAGTAACAGTTGTAAACATATTATGGGTAGTCTAACAATATCAGATTGGCCGAGGTATGTGAAAGTGCTTTTATAAAATGCTGAAAACTGCAAAAAAAATTCTATAAAAATTAAAATATTTCAATATTTTAATTTTTAAGATTGAACATCATAATGGAGTATAAAACAGTGTAACTTAGAGTTCTCACCTCAATGTGCTGTTTACCGTGTGTATTTTTCTCTTTCTCCTCCAGGCTGCTGACTTGAGTAAACCAATAGATAAAAGGATATACAAAGGAACACAGCCTACTTGTCATGACTTCAACCACCTAACAGCCACAGCGGAAAGTGTCTCTCTCCTAGTGGGCTTTTCCGCAGGCCAAGTCCAGCTTATAGACCCAATCAAAAAAGAAACTAGCAAACTATTTAATGAGGAAGTAAGTAGCACCCTGTCTTAGCTGTTAAGAACCCCTATAAGAATGTATACGTTCTTACCGAGGGTATGGGCCTTATAATTTTACTCTGTGAGTGAAGCCCATTTTCCATCCTCAGCTGTCCTGCCTAGTATTACCCAAGTTTAAATGTGGTGTGTTGACTTGTTGACTTTTACCTGTTCTTTATTGGGCTAACTGTTTTTTTGTGCATTTTTTTATGTTCAGGTGTCTATAGCAGGTGTTTTAAGAAAAATTGTTTTTATAATGGAGATAAGGACGAGACTAATAGCTTGATCTTTATAATTTAAATAAGAAGATAAAGAATTCTAGATTGTATTCACATGGCCAGAAAATTTCATGCAGATCAAAGAACTTGCTAATATTTCCTTAGTTTTCGCAAACGGTAGATAAAGTTTTGATGTGTCTGTTTGACAGGCATACATCTGAGAATTTGCTCTCTTGCTCTTGAAAGCATTTGCTCTAAAATCACCTCTTACGTGGTTAGAACTCCTGGCACTTGAAACTGGCTGGCAGGGCACAAGCTCCTGCCTGTGTTGTGCTGTGTCCTGGGATTCCTGGTGTCTCCAGTCTCATTCTTGAAGGAGCCCGAGAGATCTGAGCTGTCTGTTCAGAAACATGTCAGAACCTTTAAACCTGGGCAGATGGAAGTTGCCAGATAGATTATATCTTTAAAAGCTGTTGGAGTGGCTTTTCAGTCCCAAGTATTGCCATTACATATTTGACGCACTTCCTCCGCTGTTTCAGTGTGACTTTCCTAGTAAATGGAACGGACGAGGTCGGCTCCCTGAGTTAGAGGCCCTGGCTGCAGTCTCCTTGTAACCTCAGCCCTGGGGTGACGAGGGTCAGGTCACCTGAGCCTCTGTCGGGAAGGGCAGGAGGTTTTGCATTGTTGCATGGTGTTAAAGTTATTAACTAGAAACAGAAGTACGTTATAGATTCTGGTTTTTAAGAAATAATTTTGTTTGGGAAAGAATACTCCACTTGACAAATTGCAGTTAAAATTCTGATTCTTTTGCAGTCCCTATGGTATTTGCTGTCCATGTATATCCAGTATCCATCCACAGTGCTCCTGTTGGACTTTGCCAGTGGATTTGGTGAAATCTTTTGAACCCTGCCACCTCCTCTTCTAGTTTCATCTGGGTTGACTGGAGCAAAACTTACCATCTGGATTGACAAACTAGAGAGGAAAAGTATTTAATCCCGTTTTCTGTTAAAAAAAAAAATCTTAAGCAGAAAATTATTCTGTTTACCTGAACATTTTATTAACAGCATCTGAGGGAGTGATTTCTAAGTAGCTGGATGATTTTGGTGGGGGAGTTGGTGGTGGGGAGAGTGGGGACACAAAACTATACTTCTCTGCATTCTTAATAGAAATGGTGAATTTGGCATCCTTGTGGGGTTCTGTTTGTGTTTAGGTGGGGACGTGCTTTCGGTGGGGAGGAGATTGGAGCCATGTAAAGGGTGGTTGGTAAACAAGGTCGGGAGGCCGCCCGGCTGTGGATGGCACAGCATGCCTCCTGGAGAACAAGAAGGATTTGTGTGCCATCGCTGGAGGGGGGGTGGTGTGCAGCACAGGCCCCAGGGCCCTGAGAGCACTCGGTCACCTCAGCTCTCCCCATTCCTTACTCAGGACAGCCGGGAGCCATGGGCTGCAGCTCCCCACCCTCAGGGAGTGAAGTGGAGTTACGTCCTACTCTTTGTACATTTTATTTGGAAAGTGGCTGTTCAAAGGGAGAGGATTGTGTGTAGTTTAATGCCAACTTGGCATTTACATCTCGAGGCTGAAATTGATTGCCCTTCACAGTGAGAGTGTTCTTTGGCCATACGGATAGCATTCTCATCAGATTTTGGTCAGGATGTCTCAGAGACAGGGTCATCGGAGGTTTGTTTCTCAGAGGGTGCCAGGGATGGTGGTTGAAGCAGTCGATAGGCTGTGCTTTGCATTCATGTGAGACTTGGAGGTTTCCGAGTATTTTATCTGCTTTCTCTGCACGGGAGGGCGGGCTGTCGTCTCCACTGTGCAGACAAAGAATTAGAGAGAGGATGAGTGAGTTGTCCAGACCCGGCAGCAATTTGATGATATGCCTAGATCCAGAAATGAATTCCACGCATCCTTACTGACCATAGATTGTAAGCCCCATCATAGCTGGTTGCCATATGGGCCTTGTCGCCTCCGGAGCTCACTCTTCTGTGAGATGGACAGGGAGGATGTGGAGCGTGTGTTATGAACAAAGTAGCAAGAGAGGTGGGTGCTAACTGCACTCTTCAGGATGTACCAGATATCATAAAATAAAAACAAAAATTCAGTGAGGGAGGTTTGAGAAAGCTTCCAGAAGGTGACGTTTGACCTGGGTTTGAAAAATGCGGAGGAGTCGGAGGAGGATGAGAAGGGCCTTTGAAGCTGGAGAAAACACCTTAGCATGTGGAGGAGCATGAGGCCAGCAAGACCTCAGTGCGTGGGCCTTGGAGTGGCCAGAGGTGAAGCTGGACAGGGGAACCGGAACTAGATTGCAAAAGCCTTTCGTAACATGCTGAGAAATTTGGACCTGACACTGGAGGCTGTGGGGCAACCTTTGGGGTTTTACTTAGTGAAGGGAGTGATAGGATCAAGTGTGTTTTTTTAGAACTCTTGTCAGCACTTGGGGAAGATGGATTGGAATGAAGATAGCAAGACGAGTGAGGAGGCTCTAGTGATTGTCCAGGTGAGAGCTGAGGACTTGACCTGGAGTTGGGACCATTTCCTCATTCATTCTGCAGACCTTGGTGGCTGACCACATGCAGAGAACACCCGCCCTTTGTCTCCCCTCCAGAGAGGGGGAAGTGTGAACAGCGCCCCACACACAGACACACGCATACACGGCACGTGGTGGTGACTTGTGATGTCAGAGGAGACAGTAGGCCTGAGGGAGAGAGACAGACAGCGCCTGATGGACAGGGAGGTGGGGCACGTCTCGGAGGAAATGGTATGCTTTGAGCCTCGTATGAGAAGGCCCCCCAGGTACGGAGCTGGAGTGTTCCTGCAGGAGGGAGAGCGGGGGCAGGCCCCTGTGGGAATGAGCCTGGGGACAGGAGCCCTGGTAGAGGGGCGTGGAGTGAGGGCGCGGCCCGGGTTGCTGCTTGGCCTCCGTGCAGGGAATCTCGCACTGGGGAGCAAGAGGTGGTCTGCTTGGTGTTTTTGAAAATTACTCTGGCTCCATCTTGGAGACGGAGTTGGAGAGATGGATGAGCAGATGCTGGGTTTCTGGCTCACTTGGCGCACTGGGTGAGAGGGGAAGGAGCAGGTGCTGGAGCAGAGCGAAAGGTCAGAGTTCCTTTTCCTGCTTGTTAAGCTTGAGAGGCCAGGGGTGGTTGGGTACGTGGATCTGGAGCTTCAGACTAGAGGTAGATTCTGGGAGTGGTCAGCATATAGATAGTAATCACGCCCCTGAGATGAGATGTCCGGTCTGCGGAGAAAGCACAGTAGGAGCAAAGACAGGTCCGCTGCGTCCTGGGCGTGTCTAGGACTGAGCCCTGTTTACACTCCAAGGCTCCGGCCATCTGTTCATTGCCTGCAAAGGGGCATTTACAAGAGTCAGTCTATTACCATGAAATTTACAGACTCAGAGTACAGTGGCTAAGAGCATAGCCTCTTGAACCTGAGTGTCCAGAGCACAGACAGCAGCCCTGCCCCTTCCTGCCCGCAGGGTGTGGGTTTGTACCTTCATCTCTCCTCAGCCGGAAGGTGAATAGACATGCTCCCCAGGAGGGGTGGGGAGGATGGGAGGCCGGCAGAGGGTCTGGAGCGCCAGCCCTGGGGAGAGCTCGGGAAAGTTGTGCACACGGGGGAAACCGGAGGTTCATTTCACCGGGGCTTGCAGGAAAAGCTGCTTGGGAGGTGAGGTAGCAGCAGTTTTGAAGGAGAAGCACAAAAAATTTTCCAGAACAAGAAGGTAAGAGCAGGGCAACACAGAGAATGAACACTCATCAGACAGGTGATGGGGACTGTTTATCCTGACTGCGGTGTCTGTCTGTCTGTCTTACTCATCCGAGGGCTGCTCAGCCTCCCGTGATACACAGGCACACACGTGTGCATACGCTGCAGTACTGATTACTCTGACCTGGGCCTCCTTTCTGAGGGCATCTGCTCTGTGAGAGTAGAGCAGATGTTTGGGTGGACGGATGGGATAGCTGGGTGGGTGGAAATGGAGTTCTGGAAATCCACATTAGACCAAAGATGGATGAAAATGTCTGGGAATCGAGTGTATCTTAAAAGGTGATTTTTCCGCCCATTGAATAAGAAGTTTTAAATACTTGTTTATACAAAAAATTGGGACAGAGAGAAGTACAAAAAAGATAGGAAAACATGACCTGTGAATCCCAGTGCTCACTGGTCGCTTTATCATGTTTGTAATTTTTTACGTTTTCTAAGAGGTGAACTTGTCAGACTCACACCTTCCGTTAAAGATGCTGGCAGCCTTCACCTCCCAGTCTGGCCCTCAGTTTGCCCGGTTCTGTCCGGGCATTGGAGGTGAGCCCTGCCCTCCAGGCCATCCTGGCAACGAGACCCGGGCTGCTGTGCCAGTGGAGCCCAGCCCAGGAGGAAGGCAGGGCCCTGTCCTCTGGCCTCCCTTCAGGGGTGCTAGGCTGGGACTGCTTTCTGCAGCCTTCAGGGCGGGCTTCGGGCCTCTCCTCGCAGTGTCACCCGTCTCTGACGGGACTTGAAGTATCTAATGGGCTCTGTGAGTGTCTTGGCACTTCTGATGAGCTCCCAGACCGTGCCACCTCCTTCATCGTAAGAGCTGCTGGTGGGAGGGGTCACCGGGTCAGGTTCAGCCTTGTGTGAAGCACCCCAGAGGGTGTGGATCCCCTTGTTCATCACTGATGATTACAGTGTCCTGGGGAAGAGACGCAAAGTGGCGGTTCCCACGTGGTGATGAACTCAGGCCCGTTGGTCTCTGTAAAAGTCCTGATTATATCGGGACTGTGTCCACAGAATAGTAACTTGAGAGGATTTTCAATTGTGTCTGATTGCTGGGTTAGATGGAAAATCTCAAAAGACCTGGTCGTCTCTGCTGCTGGCATCCCTGGCGTGTGACCAGCGCCCCTCTCGTTGACTGTCTGCTCTCTGGCAGGTTGTGGCCAGGGCAGCAGGGCAGAGGCTGTGGTCTCTTGGTGGACACCCAGCCGGCTGCTGCCCGCGGCTGGGCCTTCTCTTCAGCCCGCGCCCCCCGGGGCAGGGAGGTGAGGGACCCAGTTTCGCAGTATTCTGTCTAGTCACCCTCCAAAAGAGTGGCTCTGGGCACTTTGTTAGTTTTGTTTCTGTTGCTTTTTTTAATCAAAGGAAGGAAATGGGCATGTAATGATCTCCTTCAAGTTTTAATGTTGATAAAAGTGACATTTGATCCTCTTTCCCAGGCTTTGAAATCCCCTCTCCTGATAGTAGTACTTCCCGAGGGAGCAGCGTCTGTAAGTGCCTTTATAGAATCAAAGCTCTTGGCCACTGTTTTTGCTGTGACTACGTTGTGGCTTTTCCAGTAGCTGCTGTGGCTTTTGAACTGTTTGTTTTTAGTATTTTGTTATAAATTAATATCTGCATTGTAAAATGCATACCCATCTCTCCCCAATAATTTTTTTCCTGTTTATCATGTTGATAGCAGTGAAAAATAAAGTGTGTGTGCTTGAGAAAACTTCATTTTAGCAGTGGTGGCTTTAATATGGTCACAGGTTTATTTTTGTTGTTTCCTTTATACTGGTTTCATATTGTTAGAAAATCTTGTTTGTGAGTGCTGTTGATGATGGTAGTTTTGATGCTGTTGCGTTTCTTCACTGGATTAATTTTAGAAATGAGACGGTTCCTTCTGCATCCAGAAGGGTGATTACCAGGGGGAGAGCGGGTGGGGGAGCCCACATCCTGGGCAGCTGTCTTGGCGTGCAGACCTGGCATACTGATGCCCAGATTATGGACGTTATGGGATTTTGTGGGCGTGATCATGGCAGTAGGCCTCGGAGCATTTTGGTGTTTTCCTGTTTAATGGAGAGCCCGGCAGCGATGCTAGGCGACCTGAGAGCCTGTCTCACCCTGAGACCTGCCATGTCCTTCCCGCTGGGGCGGCCCCCTCAGCCTCTCCTCTGCAGCCCTGGAGCAGGGGCTTGCTTCTCCTGGCCCCCCCACCGACCCTGTGCCAAGACAGGGATGTGGGGGGTGGGGAGCAGGGCCCCTGGCCTGGCCCACGCTCACTCAGCGGCAGTTCCTTCCTCTCCTCATGGGACTTCGGGCTTGTTTTCTCTGCTTGCCTGGGTTTGGTCCCGCTCGCTGTAAGGAGCTTTGTCCCCAGAATTTACACCCTGCTCCTCTTGGGCGCCTTCTGCCTTGGCCATCTGAGTGTCACATGTCCGGTGGTTGCTGTCCACAGCCGATATCCCTGTCCTCCCCGGTCACTTTCCTCAGCTCCTTACTCAGTGGGTATACGTGGACGTCTCCCCCAGCATGGCCGCCGTCCGCTCCTCTCTGTCACACCCTTCCCAGGTGCTGTCCCTCAGCTCCTCGGAGTCTGTTCACAGGCCTCCCCCACTCCGCCCAGCCTCACCCCCTGGGAAACCGTCCGTCCTGCCCCCACCTCTGGTCGAGTTTAAGAGCTTCTTGTCGGGGGACAGTTGTCACAGGCTCCGGAGCAGTCTCTCTCCACCCGCACCGTTCTGTGCCTCCTGACGGGAGATTCCGCTTGGTTCTGTGACTTCCCTTTCCAGGAATCTTGGGTGTGAGCCACAAATTCAATGTAAAATTTTCTAATAGCCACAGTGAACCATTTAAAAAACAGGTGAAGTTGATATTTTATCTAATACATCCAAGTATTATTTTGGCATGTAATCAATATAAAATTATGAATGAGGTGGTCTCCATAGTTTCCCAGGTCTTCAGAGTTCAGGGTGAACTGTGCCCTTGCAGCATGTCTCGCTGGGCCAGTCACTCTCAAGGGCTCGGGGCTGTGGGGTTGGTCAGCACTGGGCTTCAAGGTCACTGCCCAGAGCCCTGAGCCTGGGCCTCCGTGTCCTTGAGTCCTAGCTCACGATTCCACATCTGATTTCCGGCCCTTGCTCAGGTGCGCCAGTGGAGGGGGTGCCAAGCACGTCCCCGAGCTGCCTGCCCCCAGCCTGGGTGCCTGCCTTTCCCCGGCTGCCTCGCCCCTCCTCTGCCCAGGAGCTCCTCACAGGGGACCTCGGGTTTTGCCAAGAGTGTTTTTCCAACATAAACATGTGCTCGTCCAGCTCAAGGCCTCACTGAAACTGGAGAATGGAAGCACAGAAGGGAAATCCCGTTGCTTAACTTCAAGAACTAAGATGCCTTACTCTGTTTACTAGACATTTTCTAGAACAAGAGTATACCCTTATGGTCCCGAGACTGGGCTGCATTCGTTCTAGTTACTGAGCAGGATATTCTAGGTATTTGTTTCTTGATTTCTGTTCTCTTTTTCTTAAACCCAAACCAAGAACAGTATGAAATAATAGCCCAGAGCAACTTGGTTCAGTGACTCCTAGCCAGCCCAGGACATGTGTCCCGCACCTCACCGGGGCTGAGAGGCCTGTGCCGGGAGTCACCTGGCGCGTCGCCAGGACGACAGCTCGTGGTTGGCTCCCCGTCCGCGCCCTTGCTGCCCTTCTGTGTGGACGCCCTGCCGCCGCCTCCAGCCGCTGTCTGCTGCCCTTTCCTTCTCGGCTCGGCGAGCCCGCATGCCAGGGCAGAGGCCTCGCAGGCGCTCCTGTGAAGCTGAGTCCCTCCTCCCTGCCCCCTGTCCCTGTGCCTGCTCGGTGTTCGCTCACAGCAGACCCTGTCCATTCCCCTCCTTTTCATCCCTCGTGAACGCAAGTTCCCCGCGGGAAGGGACGGCTGTGAGTGGCGTGTCCATGTCGGCTTGTCGTCTGTGCTCAGTGCAGGAGTGAACGAATGGGCGTGGGTGGTGAGCGGGAGGGCCTGCAGGGAGCCCCGCAGAGCCTGTCCCCCGGGGGTGACAGGGCACTCGTGCCTGCCTTCCTTGGGGAGCGGGACACCCACACCCTGCCGGTGGAGTAGACGTTGTTGCATCCTCCGTGGGCGGTAACTGGTGATCCCTGGAAACAGTTGCCAGTGCGTGCGCCTTCTGACCAGCTATCCCACTAGGACCGTGCCCTGCAGCTGTGTCTACCGGTGAAGGCTGCAGCACACACCAGTTAGTCTTTGCCACCTAAGTGTCCGTCAGCAGGGGCTTTTCAGATGCAGCGCAGCACGTCCGTGTTGTTGAGTCCTCTGCACCATAGGAAGGCGCGGAGAGGCCATCTTCGGACGAGTACCGACCGACGCGCGTGGTGCGTGACTGGGTGAGAAAGCAGAGGTGCAGACGGTGCAAAAGAGGAAGCTGGGTCCACATGTACCTGTACTTGCCGTGTCCCCACAGGAAGACCCTGGGAGACGGACAGGAAGCCAGCGACAGTGATTCTGGGGTGGGGAGAGGGGTGTGAGTGAGGCTTTCAGCTGGACACTTTTATATGTGAATTATGACTGTATCACCTATTTAAAAAACAAAAGCTTACGTCGTGGGGTCTATGTATGCAAAGCCTCGTGCTCAGGGCCTGGCCACAGAGCAGATCCTCGGGTCAGAGGTCAGCAGTGCTGTCCTGACGTGCCTACCACGCGCCCAGACCCACGGTCCCCGAGACGAAGAGGAGCTTTTCCCTGCCCTTGTGCACAGGCTGGTGGCAGACTGACGGTGCAGAGCACTGGAGAAGCCCTTTCTATGTTGGAGTTGGAGCTGTGGGCCGTTGGTTTGGGTGGTTTGCAGGTGGTGAGGTGTGGCATGTCTGGTGCCCCAGCAGGGCGCGGAGGTGGGCTCTGGTTTCAGTCCCTAAGTTGTATCCGTGTGTGTGTGCTTACAGCAGGCTCAGTGCACCTTTTAAGCGTGGGATACTCTTGAAACGTGTTTTGGCGCCCCAGTAACATGTATTTAATAACGGTGCCGTGATTCTGTATCTCCATACCTCACAGTTGCAGAGAAATGCCATTTTTATTTGATAGCATTACAATTTTGAGTTCTAATGGAGTCATTTTTGCAGTGTCTTTTTAAGCCAGAAATAAAATTTTCTCCTGACCATAGTGCTAGATATTTTTGTGTTCATCCTTAAATGGAGAGATGTTGGAAAGATTGAGATGAGGTTTGGTTGCAGTGAGATATGAGGTGCAGGAGTTGAGGCCACACACAGCTGGGCGGGGGAGAGGTCGCTTCTGCAGCTGCCCCGCGAGGCCCTGGCCGGGAGGTGAGCCGCACGGTCCTGGGATCCTCGGCCCCCAGGCGGGTCACATTCAGAGAGACAGCCTGGCCCACTGGGTACAGCAAGGCCTGGGGGCTTGTGAGGTGCCCCCGGCCTCCTGTGGAAACCCTGGCAGAGCAGCCTGGGCTTGCAGGTTGTCGGCCTTGGTGCAGGTCAGCTGCTGGACCGGTGGGTCCCGGGCAGGAGAGGAAGGGCGCGAGGGTGACTGTGCGGCTGTGAGATTGCAGTGACAGTGAGGCCGCCTGCTGCTTGGAGCCCTCGCCCGGCCCGCAGGCCCCAGCCCCTGGCCCTGCACCTCGTGGGGTTGGGCCTCCCCGCTCCTCCCTAGCTGGGGACAGGTTGACCACCTCCCTTCTGGGGCCTCATTTTCTGTGACTTTCTGTAGAGATGCAGCAGACGCACGGCGCGAAGCCGACTAGGCACGGGGCCCCGTGTCTTGGTGGGCTTCCCGTCCCTGTGGCCCGTGGCCCCTGAGGCTCGGGTCAGGGAATCCCAACCACACGGGGGAAGTGGGAGCATGTATCGCCTCCCAAGCCTGAGGGCTCCCAGAGCACCAGTTATGGGGGTGGCAGCAGGACTTGCTGGGAGCTTTGGGTCCTGGGAACCCCAGTGGTTTCTGGTGCCGTGATTTGGGGGCCGGTGAGCTCCGTGCGAGGTGTGCAGGCAGGGGCACGGGCGTGGGGCCATCCTTCAGGGGGTTCCACTTCTGCCTTTCATGCTTTTGGTTTTAAAGGGAAAACCCCCAATCTGTGCCCATTAAAATTGGTCAGTGGGTCAAAAATAAGCGTGGGGTAGAGATTAGGTGTTAATCATCTGTTAATGTTCTTAAACACCGCCTTGTTCCAAAGAAGGTGGGGGGATGGCCTGTAAGAATACACGCAAGACAGGGATGGTGAGTGAGGCAGTCAGTGAGTCAGGGCTGAGGTCAGAGCCCAGGGAGGTGTGCGCTCCTGTCCTGGGTGTTGCTGGCTGCACGTGGACCATCCCCTGACCCCCGGGAGTCTGAAGGGGCAGGTGCCGTGGGGACGGGCCACAGGGGCCGTGAGGGCGCAAAACAGCAGAGCAGAGCGCCTGGGGCGGTCCAGCGCTCAGCCGTGGGGCCCGCGAGGCTTGCCCAGGGGCCGCGTTGCACGGAGGCTGTGCAGGTGCTGGAGTCCCAGACCCCGGGCTCCCGAGTCGGATGTGTGACGCGCCAAGGGCTGCCCCCGCCCTGGTGCGTCCTGAGCCTGGCACAGCGTCGCGCGGGCACAGACTGGGCTCCCAGCAGGGTTTGCTGAATAACTGACACCCTCAGTGCAAGCCAGCGTCCCGACACCTCAGTGCAGTCCTAGAAAGCGATTCCACGAGGGCCCAAATGCCCTTCTCTGCCCTGCCCGCAGGCTGGGGCGTGGAACGCCTGGACGGATGTGTCCATTCTCACCGAGAAGCAGACAAGGTTTCTTGCTGGAAAAGTAGACCTTGAAAACTTCTCCATTGTGATAACTTGTTCTCCTTTGTCTTCACAGAGACTAATAGACAAGTCACGAGTAACCTGTGTCAAATGGGTTCCTGGTTCGGAAAGCCTTTTCCTAGTAGCCCACTCGAGTGGGAACATGTACTTGTATAATGTGGAGCACACTTGTGGCACCACAGCCCCCCACTACCAGCTCCTGAAGCAGGGGGAGAGCTTTGCCGTGCACACTTGCAAGAGCAAATCCACGAGGAACCCTCTCCTCAAATGGACGGTGGGCGAGGGGGCCCTCAACGAGTTTGCTTTCTCCCCAGATGGCAAGTTCTTGGCGTGTGTGAGCCAGGACGGCTTCCTGCGGGTGTTCAACTTTGACTCGGTGGAGCTGCACGGCACCATGAAAAGCTACTTTGGAGGCTTGCTGTGCGTGTGCTGGAGCCCCGACGGCAAGTACATCGTGGCGGGCGGAGAGGACGACCTGGTGACCGTCTGGTCCTTTGGGGACTGCCGCGTGATCGCGCGGGGCCACGGGCACAAGTCCTGGGTCAGCGTGGTGGCCTTTGACCCCTACACCACCAGCGTGGAAGAGAGCGACCCCATGGAGTTCAGTGGCAGTGACGAGGACTTCCAGGACCTTCTTCACTTTGGGAGAGACCGAGCGAACAGCACCCAGTCCCGGCTGTCCAAGCGGAACTCGACTGAGAGCCGGCCCGTCAGCGTCACGTATCGGTTCGGCTCCGTGGGCCAGGACACGCAGCTGTGCCTGTGGGACCTCACGGAAGACATCCTCTTCCCCCACCAGCCCCTCTCGCGCGCGCGGACACACACGAACGTCATGAACGCCACCAGCCCCCCCGCGGGCAGCACCGGGAACAGCGTGCCCACGCCCGGCAGCGCCGCGCCGCCCCCGCTGCCACGGTCCAACAGCCTCCCGCACGCTGCCGTCTCCAGCGCCGGCAGCAAGGGCAGCGTGGCGGACGGCGCCATCGCTGCTGGGGTCAGCAAGTTCGCCACACTCTCGCTGCACGACCGGAAGGACAGGCACCACGAGAAAGACCACAAGCGGAACCACAGCATGGGACACATCTCCAGCAAGAGCAGCGACAGACTGAACCTCGTCACCAAAACCAAAACGGACCCAGCGAAAGCCCTGGGGACGCCCCTGTGCCCTCGCATGGAAGACGTCCCCTTGTTAGAGCCGCTCATCTGTAAAAAGATAGCACATGAAAGACTGACTGTGTTAATTTTTCTTGAAGACTGTATAGTCACTGCTTGTCAGGAGGGATTTATTTGCACATGGGGAAGGCCTGGTAAAGTGGTAAGTTTTAATCCTTAATGCTGCACCAGATCTAGAACTTGAATAGGTAGCGATTTTTTTCTTGCGGGAGGGGTGGGGTGTACAACGAATGTGAACGACACTTCTTATTCTTAATGTAAATCTAAATGCATCAGAGCCATAATTTTGGATACTGCATGCCATATAATTCCAAATCATTTGATAATTTACCTTAGAACGTTTAAAAAATATAATCAAACTAATTGCCAGCCAAGTCAGTCACCCTCCTGCGAGTATAGAGTCCCACGGTTAGCCTTCCTGTATTAGACTATTTCGATTTTAGGAAAATCATGCCAGTGTGGGGAAACAATGACTTTAAAATGCTAAAATTAAAATTTCTGCTTTAACTGGAATATTTTTGCTTAACTACTCAATTAGAATATTGTACACCTGATCAGAGTGTATGTTCAATACAGACGGCCATTAATTGTCATTTATAGTCCAATTTTTTATCTTAATCATAAACTGTTTAGGAATCTATGAAATTTAACTTTAGGAACAAAGTGTTCAGCAGGGTTGATTGATATTATTTTTACATTGTTCTGGCAATCCACAGAAAGAGAAGAGCCTTAATTTTTAAAACCCATTTTAGTCATTTTATGACAATTAAAATTGTTTAATAAACATCTTTTTTCAAAGAAGCAGTTTGTAGCACTTTGATTGAGATTCTGTGCACTGATGAAGTAGCCACATCTCTCAGAGCCTGGACGGTTGCCGTGGACTGCGGGCCAAGGGCGCAGAAGTGCCTCTTGTCACACAGCCAGGGTCTCGCGTGGTGGATGTGACTTGCTTATGTTTTTTCCAGCAAGGGGAAGGAGCTTTTCTTTTCTTTCTTTTGTTTTTTTTTTGTGGGGGTTTTGGTTGGTTTTTTTTTATTTGCTTTTTGTTCAGTGAGGCACATGACCACAGGCCCTCGTGAGCCTTCTCAGCTCTGTTTTGTACAGGACCCAGGGTTCAGAGAGCTTCCCGCCTCTCCCCTGTTTGGGTTTCAGGTTCCCACAAGAGGCAGAGGGCAGGTGCAGCGTGTCCGTCTTCTGGATCGTTCTTGGAAGGTACCCCACGTCTGTGGCAGCGGCTCCCCCAGTGCCCCCCTGACTTGGCTGCGCCCACTTCCAGGGGAAGCCACTCTGTTTGGCTTGATTCCTTAGCGTGAGGATGAGCTGTGGGCGCAGTCGCTCTTTGGCTCACTGTGGACGAAGTGGCTGTTGGAGCTGTACGTTCCACATCGAGATGACGATGGTGTTAGTAACTTACTTGGGTCACTTGGTTTGTATTTCGTTGTGTACACCTTTGTGATTAAATACAGAGACCCTGATCGTTCACACTGGTTTGAGTAGTGAATGCGATGCAGCAAAGTGCAGGCTTGGTTTCTCTGTGGGTCGAGACTCTGGTGCAGCAGCAGCTCTGGGCCCCCCGGGTCCCCCCCAGCCCCCGCTGCCCTCGGTCAGGGCCGGAGCCCCGCACTGTTTGCCTGGCACTCCCTCACGCCGCGACAGCAGAGGCGGTGTTCTTCCGTGTGAGAACCGCAGTCCATGGGAATGCTAACGTCCTATTTGCCTTTAAGAGATGGCCTTTTGTTCCTAAATGTTAACTGAAGTCAGGTAGCAAAGGCAGCCATCCTTGCGGAGCGTCTCAGGCTTGAGGCTGTCAGATGGAGAGAGGAGCCCACAGCCCGTGTGCAGTTCTGTGTACCTGTATAGTATTAGAAGTTCAGTACCAGAGGCTTCTGTACCTGCATCGCATTAGAAATTCAGTGTCGGATGCTTCTGAGGCATTGAGTATGCAGTTTCAAAATTCAGGACTTGATACTGGGCCCAAGTGAAGAGTGGCTGACGCAGGTAAGTGGCCTTGAGAGGGTGGGGGTGGGGAGAGTGCGCCCTGCGGGACTGTTGGTTCTGAGCGCTTTGCGGGTGGGCCGTGTTGTTCTGGGGCGCTTTCTGCCTCCTCCCGCCTGGCAGACACTTAACTCACTCAGGGCTGGCCTGTGGATGGGAGCGGGGTAGCGAGCAAGAGGAGGATGTTGTCGGTTCCTTAAAAAACAAGCTGTGAAACGTGCTGCCGGAAGCTTGTGTCCATCTCCTCCACCCCAAACTTAAAAAACGTCGTCCCTGCACGGTTTGGGGTTTGGGACTTGGTCATAGACTTGCTCTTGCGGTGTCTGCGGGTTAGTGTGCCCTTGGTGTCTTGTCTGTACCCCGTCCGGGGCCCTGGCTGGGTGTTGGGAGCTGGGGAGGGGCTGGAAGGCCCAGGCTGGCTCTGGACGGGGCAGGGCCCCCCGAGGCCTGCCCTGCACCTGGACGGCCGGCAGAGCCCTGCTGCTGTCAGGAGGACGGTGCGGGGGGCTCTCCGAGACCAGGACGAAAGTTGCTGGCGCTTCAGGAGAGGCCGGGGGCACGCAGCGCCTCCCCACCGCCCCCGGGTTTGTTTTCAGGGTCCCGGCTTCTGTGGCCTGGGGTCAGGAGGGGTTGCTTCGACTTTGAGGGGTTCCAGTTGCAGGTGTATAAGGAGCAGTGGCCTGCTGAGGGGGTTCTAGGGAGTGGCCTTTGCAACTTTTCTCCCCAAACTTTGAGCTTCCTCACTGAAACTCTTCCATTTTTCAGCTGGAACATTATCCTGAGCAAAAATACCTTTTCTAACCTCACCTCTGGAATAAAACAGCTTTAGACAGAATCTGTGATGGCTCAGTCAGCAAGATTTTCCATCATGCATTGAGATGCGTTGATGAAAAAGCACAGAAATAAAGCGCTCAGGGCGGCCCATAAGTCAAGACCCCCAAGTGTGTGTGGGGGGTCTTCTCTGCCTGCCCTGCTCGGGCTCCTCTTTTCAACCTTCTAGGAAACCCAGGAGCTAGGGTCGCATTGTGGCTTGGGTGATTCTGGCTTCTGAATCCCCGGGCCGCCCCAGCCCTGGCCCTTCTCTGTGTTTCTCCTCTCTGGGAGGACTGGAAAAGAAAGCCTTGGGAAAACCTTGCCTTCTTTTAAAAACAAATGTGTAAGAGGGAGTAGGCAGACTCTTTAAAAATAATCAGGAGCTTTGGGTTCTGAATTGACTTGCATCGTGGTGAAGAATATTAAATTTCATCTCTGTGCCGGACCTTCTGGCACTTTGGAAGGGTTCTCCTATGAGCCCTTGGGACTGAGGGCCAACCATGATGGAAGAACACTGAGGAGTAGACGCACGGGAACAAGGCACCACGGTGACAGTCCCAGGCTCCCAGAAGCAGGGGGGAACAGGGTGCCGGGAAGCCGCCTCAGTTCCTCAGGCGTGCGTGCATCCTCAGTGTTCTGGCCCCTCCGGGCCTGCAGCCATTTCTCCCCGTCCCTCCACCTCCTGTGGGAAAGAAGCTGTCGAGTATTGCATTTGCACTGGAGTTGGTGAAGCTGTTTTATCCATGTCTGCACCGGTGGACGAGATTCTCGTCACCTCCTGTCAGAGGGAGGCCTTTGATTTCTTGGTGCGGAAGCTCAAAGGGTAAGGGGACACCAAGGGGCCGGTGGGGGCTCCGGGGAAGAAGTCCTGTGAACACCCAAAGGCCATGAGGGTGGATCCAAGTGTCTGAGGAGGAACTGGCGGGAGAGGCCGACTGGATTTCCCAGGAAGGATGCACATGGGGTCCCATCCTGTGTGGAGGGCCCAGCCCAGGGGGCCCCTGGATAGATCTGTGGGGGGCCCAGCCACTGGGCCCTGGATGGATCGTGGTGGGCCCCTGGATAGATCACGGAGGGGCCCGGCCGCTGGGCCCTGGATGGACCATGGAGGGCCCCTGGATAGATCTTGGGGGGGTCCGGCTGCTGGACCCTGGATAGGTCATGGGGGGGCCCCTGGATAGATTTTGGGGGGGCCCAGCCGCTGGGCCCTGGATAGATCATGGAGGGGACCCGGCCGCTGGCCCCTGTACCTGGGGCCTGAGGGGAGGCGGTTGGGCCCTGCGCAGGTGGTCCTGCTGTGTCGGGGTGTCCACTCCGGGGCTTTCCTTCCGCCACATTCGCATGTAGGGCTCACGAGTGACCGGAGAGGTCTACCTCGTGGCCCACAGGCAGGGTGCTGTCGGCCAGGCCCTCTCCTCGCCCAGCGCGTGCACCGGTCATGCTAGGCTGCTTGGGACTGTCCCCTGTTTGGGTCGTCAGGGGGCTCAGCCCCACGCCCCAGTGCTGGCCAGTGAGGAGGACAGTGAAGGGGGCGGGGGGTCCGGGGCTCACCTCCAGAGGCACTGGTACCAGCTATTCCCACTGAAGCTCAGAGCCAAGTTCACGGGTTCCCTCCAGAGAGGGAAGTGGTCCCCGCTGGTACTGAGTTTTTGTTCATTGCTGCATCTGTCACATGGACTTTGTGTCACAGTTAATGTCGCTGTCTCTCAACTTAAATATGTAAAAGAAAGGTTTTCTGCATCTTTGGTTTCTGGTTACCTAAGCTTATTAAAGGTCACTGTGTTAGGTAACGCTGTTTAACATTGTATGAATATTTTACCTTTAACAACAAAAAAACACGCCTATGTATTTCCTTTTTTTTTTTACATTTTTATCTGATTTCTTGAAAACTTGAATAAATTTCATAAAGAGCCTTCCTAACAAAATGTTGGTAAATTAACTGTTGCAGTAATTAATGAAGCTTTAATATCAGCATTGTTACTTTGTAATTTTAAGAAAGTCATGCTTTTGTTTCATCGCCCTGCTTTTCAGCTGTCCCTTGTCACTGTCACAGCTAGAGACTTAACGCCGTTCTTGATATTCTGAAGAACTCTGGGATTGTCCTGTGTATAGTGACATTAAATAAACGTGTGAATGAACTGTAAATATAGATAATTTTTAAATCATTTTCACATCTAAACTTAAAAAAATCTCAGTGAACCAAAAAATGAAAAGCTTTTAAATGCTGTAACATTAAGGGCTCTGTTCATGTTTAGAGAACAAATAGCCCCAGGAATTTCTACCTCTTATTACTGGATTCTGAGTTTTTCCTGATTCGAAGCTTACTAAATGGAATGTTTGTTCTGACCATCGGAGGTATTCATTGTTTCCTGTGACCTTCCTCTCGGCCGAGCCCCCTTTGCCGCGAGCTGGTGGCCCGTCTGTGCGGACGCTGGGAGGCCGCCGGCTGGAGTTCCAGGTGGCCACAGGCATGCTTCTGCAGCGGCCCTGCCCCGGTGGACTTGTTGGCTTCCTCCTCCGAGTCTCGAACTCTTTGCGGGGGCTCTGTCAGCGCTGTTGGGGCCCCGAGGCCCCCGGTGCAGAGGGAGCGCCGTGAGCGGGCGGGGAGGAGGGGCCGGCCCCTCACCCTGCGCACTGGTACCACTGGTACCTCCGTCTCTGGAAGCTTCTCAGCAAGAATTCTGGGCCTGGACCTGCATGTCCCACCCGGGGCTCGCCCTCGTCGGGCCCTGGGAATCCCCACTCAGCTGGTGATCCCTGCTGTCTCTGCGTCCGGGCCTGGCGGGGCGGGCAAAGCCTCTGGCCACTCCCTCCTGGCCGCCTCTCCTCAGGGTCTCCAGAACCCGCCCGATGGTGCGGCCTCCTGAGAGTGGGGCCCTCGCCCGCCTTTGACTCAGAGCTGCTGGAGCGGGAGAGACATCAGGTTCTCCGCCCTCAGAGTGACCCGCTCCTGCAGAAGCCAGACGCCGTCTCCTCGGCCCTGGAGTAGGTTTTAGGCCCTGAATTCTAGTAGATTCATGGAAGTTTAAAAAGACACAGGTGCAACATTTTGATCTTTTAAAAACCACTAGTTTTTACCTTGAAAAAATAAGTTCCAATGCCTGTTGAAACAGGCGATTTTGGACCAGATTCTGGACCAGCGGGCCTCTTCAAGGCGCTCAGCCCCACCGCGTCTGGTGTCGGCAGCCTCTGCAGCCATCAGGTGCAGGTGTGACTCCACTCGTGCTTGGATGCTCCTGGAAGACGCGGAGGTCCGCAGACCAGAGCGGATTTCAGAGCCACAGCGGGTCAGCGGGCCGGAGCCTGCAGGCCGCGGGAGGGCCTCCCTTCCCCAGCACAGCTCTCACCAGAGCCCGTAACTGGATATTCCCTCAGAATATTCCCCTTTCCCCAGATGTCTGTAAACAGCATGGTCATTTTCTCTGGGTGACTTTTCCCAGGTTGAGTGGCCTTTTTGGAGGAAGCGCGTCATCATCCGTGTGACCTGTCAGCGGGCAGGTCAGGGCTGCCCAAGGGGAGTTGCCCCCTGAAGCCAAGGTCGCAGGCCTTGGTGAGCGCTGTGTCTGGGGCAGGGCGGATCCAGGTGCCAGGGAACGGCCCGGAGGAGGCACCGGCTGAGTGAGCCCCTCGCTGCCCCGCACCCATGTCCTAAATCTAGCTCGTTGAGTGCAGGACCCAAGCCTCACGTGCAGCCGCTCTGTCCAGCTTTTCTTTGGTTCTCTTATGCAACCGTCTGGGCAGCAGGAGTAGTGGGAACCTTGTGGCTGAATTAGGGAAAACGTATCCATAGCTCGAAGCAGCCCCGGGGGGAAGGCAGCCAGGTGCTAGCTCGCATCGCTTTTGTACCATCTCTGAAAGGGCCTCACTTTACGGAGATTCACCACAAGTCTCCGGGGCCGGTGGGGCAGTTCAGGGGAGCTCCCGGCAGGCTGCCTCGGACCTGAGCCCCAGGGTCAGTCTTCCGGGGCAGGTGCAGGCCCGCCCCGCAGGTGAGGCTGACCTGGCACCGGAGCTCCGCCCGCGCCCCTTTCCTTTGGGGCTCAGGAGGCTGTTGGTCTGTCTGCAGCAGGACCCGTCCTGGGGCCGGTGTGCACGTCACAGTCTGGGCGGGGAGAGCGACTCGGAGAGTTGACTGACCAAGCCTGGACCAGTGCCACCAGCCCGTCCGCCAACCACCCCCTCGAGGGCCTGAGGGGCAAGTCCAAGGTAGCTGGGGGTGGAGGGGAGCCCTGCTGGGACCCGGGGAGGCTTCAGGACGAGGGCTGGCTCTGACCTGGGCCTCCAAGACCCTCACGCTCCCTTCTTGCTCTCAGGGCCTCCAATCTCAGTAGCGCCCCAAAGATGTGTTCCGTGGTTGTAAATCGTTTTTTAGTTGAAATGTTACTTCTTCTATATATTCTTATGAAACAAGGTTTAATTCTATCAATTTAGTATAATCAAACCCAGACTAAGAGCTGGGGTATTCTGATCAATTCTCATACGAAATCACTAGCAGGAATAAAGCGGCAACTCTGGTGAGATCAGATCGGCCTCCTGAATGTTAGACTCAAGAGTTGCCGCTGCTCCTGAAGCCGGCTTCCTTCCTGGGGGCTGGTAGGATGGCTCGTGGATTCCAGGCTGGAGAGAGCTGGTGCTTCGGGGTGTTCGTAAAGCCCTTCCTTGCCAGCTGTCCAGTGTCCAGGGCACAGACGGGCATCTACCTGGCTGTCTGGACAGCTGGACACCAGCAGGGTCTCTGAGGCCAGATGCTCTGTCCTGAGAAAATCCTCAGGGAGGAGGCAGGCAGGACAGGCCACCCTCACGAGTGGCCCGCAGCGGCAGGGGAGCGGGCCATCCGCACCGTGGTCTCGGTTCACACATCCAGCCAGCCTCCCCTAGGGCGTGGTCTGGAGTCTCTGACGGAGGCCTGCCAGCGTGTTTTCCCTTTTTCTCCCTGTCGCCCAGTAACTAGCTTCTAGGCTGAAGCACAGGCTTACAGAAATAAGGTGACTTTCCACATCTTCTTTGGAATAGTGTTCACAGATCTGGAAATTTGTAGCTTCAGTGTTGCAATGTGTAACCTTAAGATTATTAATAAATGAATGCCAGACTGTGACGTGCATCCCAGTGAGTGTGAGGAAATGTGAGTGCTGGTTGTTGCATGAGGCTCAGCCCTCCCGGGTTCGTCTTGAGCTCAGGGGCCTCCTGACCCCCACCAGAGGGGCGCCGCCATCACCACCCTCAGAGAGCAAACAACTTTTAAGAAATGCCACTAGGCTCTGTTCCTGGGGAACGCCGGCTCTGGGGAACGGGGCGCAGGCTCTGGGCCGCGCTGGGCGAGCTGGCCTGGGAGCCGGGGAACCCCTCAGCGGCCCCGAGCTGCAGCCCCTGGGGAGGGCAGTGAACAGCCCCTGCCCCCGGGAGGTGCCCCTCGCCTTTGGGCAGCGATGCTTCAAAGCACCCAGGCCCTGAGAGACCGACCACCCTCTCGCCCTGGCAAGCCCCGCCCAAAGCGTGCCTGCCAAGCAGCTCAGCGGCCTCCCCCGAGTTAGGGACTCGATACGCGGACACGGAGGGGGCTGTGAGAAATGTGGGCTCCCCAGCCGACTCGAGGCTGGGCGTGCCGCTGGAAGGGCTGAGTGTGGCTGTCTCCGCCGCCCCGTGTTTTGCTGGATTAATGGAAACTGCTTTGTTTGCAGGGTTCACTGTCAGCCCCCAGCCAGGCCACTCCTCCAGGTGGAACTGCAGTGTAGCGGCCCACGCCTGCTCGGGCGTCCTTGTCCCGGCCGCGTCTCGAGGGAGCAGCCGCAGCGCAGCGCCAGCCGCGTGGGACCTTTAGCAACGCCGCGTGGAGGGCAGGCCGCGAGGAGCTCGGCACGGCGCACCCCAACAAGCTGTTTCCAGTTTTAAACCGTTCTTTTGGGCTGCAGTAAAAAATGAGAAATGAGGTTTTCTTGCTTTTTACTCTTAAAATTCAATGTAATGTTTTATATATATATATATAATTATACATATATACATAGTGTAAAATAAAAATGTTTCTTGGACAAGAAATCCCCTTAAATCCAACTGTTTATATAGGACTTCCCTGCTTCTGCACTATTTTTAATACTTTAGGTGGTCAGGAGACAACCTGGAATGCACTCATAAAAGTTGTTAAAGTTATTTCTTGTAATTCAGGAAGACAAATGCTGCAATCAGATTTTTGAAGATTATTTGCACTTAAAATAGCTTAATGCAGTTACAGAGTTATTTTGAATATGGGTGCAGTGGAGCGCCGAGCTGTGGCACAAACACGCCCTTTCTTAATCTGTTAACATTTATTTTAATACTCTCGTTCCAATGCAGTCAGCTCTGTATTATATGCATAAATAATGTAAGTCTGCAGTTGCGGAAAGGGTCACTTCAGTAAGTAATTTTCATCATTTAAGAGTGATATTTCTAATTCACACAAAGTTAATATTAAAGCTGTCTTGAATATACCACTCGTCTGTCTTCTATTAAACTGGCTCTGGCTTCACTGCAGTTTTGTTTTTGAGGTGCTCAGGCCGTGTCCCTCGAGGCCCTCCAGCAGTCGAGATCGATTTCAGGCAGCTCTGGGGAGCCAGCTGCTTCTCTGGCCACTTCCTGCCACGTCCCCATCTTCGGCCGTGGCACGTGGGTGCCGACTCCGGTCTCAACAAACCATTTTCTCCTTACAGCTTAAAGCCCACGAGCCCACCTTTTGTCGCCGAGAGATCTCACCCGCGACTCTCTCTACGGTTGTGTGTGAAAATGCTTTGTTCCCCGTGCGGCAAAAAGGCTAATGAGATGACTCGGGACTTTGGTTGTAACCAGCTGGTGAGCAGCTCTGAGCATAGGTCAGGCCCACACCTGCGTTCAGACTCTACAGGTGACTACAGTAATAACAGTGTGCAGCTGCCAAGCAGAGACCTTTTGGTCAAATCAGTTGAGCCCTCTGAAGGCCTTTGTTCAGTCAGGCTCTAAACCATGGTGCCTAAAACACATTTCTCAGAGATCCCAGTAAACCGGGGGCACGTCCGAGTGATGTTAGTCTAGAAAAGATGTGAACACACTCTACTCACTCCCCTGCCATCATCTACGTGAACGTCCCCACAGGATCACGCTGCTGGTTGCAGGAAAACTCCCATCAGCACAGGTCTTGCTTCCTTCCCGAGAGGAGAGGAGGAAGGTCGGGAGCCAGCTCTCCGCCGCCGCCTCGCCTCACAGCTGGTCGGGTCTATGTGGACAGAGACCACCAGCACTCGGGCAGCAGAGCCAGGTGGCCGCCTGTGCCCCGGAGGCCTGGCCAGTGCCGGCCCACGGGGTGCAGAGCCCTGGAAGGCGGGGAGCCCCTGGGGCAGCAGGACTGTGCTCCTCAAACCCGGGAGAGGGGGCCCACCCGCTGACACTGAAGAGGGAGCCCCCCGGGGGCCCAGCCCAGCGCCACGCTGGGGACAGGTGTGCAGTCACTGCACAGAGCCCTTCACGTCTCTGTATTCAAAGTGGGTTACGATGCCCCTGAACTGCCCTCAGAGCTGCCCTCGCTGGGAGCTGGCTCCGAGCAGGCCCCGTCCCTGGCCGCCCCCTCATCTGCTGAGCCCTCGGCGCCCCCAGCTCCCGCCCCGACCCCGGACGTGGGCCGTCTGTCATTCTCGGCCCAACGCCACCCCGCCACGGGAGGGCCCTGAAGCCGGCCCCTCGCCATGCGCCCAGCCCAGAAGGCCCCAGGCCTCCCCCTGCTCCTGGGCCCCCGCCCCCACGCCCTGTGAAATGTCAGCCCCCTGCGCCCCTCCCCCGGTCCCCGCGAAACACCAGCCCCCTGCCCCAGCCCCCCAGCCCCCGCCTTCCATGGCCACTGCTGCTCTGCCCTGGCCTCCACCAGCAGGGGAAACAGGTGTCTACTGTGCCCACTTACTGCCAGCACCCCAGAAACGAAGCTGGGTGCCTGCCCCCGGGGCCATCAAAGCAGTGCCCTCTACCCACGGAGGAGGCTGGACCCTGTGGGCTGGGCCGGCGACCTGCCCGCAGCCCGCCCCTCGCCTACCACTACGCCAGGGCCCCAGGGCCGCGTGCTGGCCTGGGCACCCTCCTCAGGAGGCAATCAGGTGAGCCGGGCGCTGCGCCCAAGTCTCCCCAGCAGAGCCAGTGCCCCTGACGCGCCCACAAAAGTCAGGATAAAGGACGGTCAGGACACGCGTTCAACTCGGCAAACAGGAGGATCCAACACCGTGAGGACAGCTTGCTCTTTAATAAAATCAGGGGTCTCCGGTGGTATAGTCCGGAAGCTGAACTGTGCTGAACACTAGCACTGATGGGCTACAGGCACGCGGAGCCCGCGGTGAAGCCAGCCTAAACAACACGTAATAACAGTATAATCTCTCTTCTGATTCATATAAAAATTACAAAATGTCCCTGCCCCAAACCCTTACGTTATGGAAATGAAATAAAACCCTAGAAGGAGATGGTTTTACAGATGTATTAGACTCGAACACACAGTAAAGCCGCCCTCTGGACACGGCTGTCCAGCCGGCGGCTCCAGGCCGAGGCGGTGGTGCGGGTCTGGGGGCGGCGCTCCGGGGACAGGACGCCCGGCCCTGGGAGCCCCCGCGCGCTCACCGGCACAGTGGCGGGGAGCCAGCCCGAGCAGGGGGCCGCGGCGCTCAGTCGCCCCCACCTCTGCGCTCTATCGTGGGCAGGCGGTACTGCTTCAGGCTGGGCTTGATGTCCTTCTGCGTCTCTGTCTGTCCGAGAGAGGGACAGACACTCAGTGGGGGCCAGGGTAGGCGGGCGCGCAGGGCGGGGGGCCGCGGGACGCCCACCTTCTGGGCCGCACCGACGCACTTCAGGGGTCTCAGCAGCGGCACCTTCGGGAGGAACACGGATGGCAGGGCCGGGCTGGAGTAGGAGGCCAGCTTGGCCGCTCCCGACAGCTTCAGCCTGGGCAGCTCCATCAGGCAAGCCGGCCCCGGCCTCCGGGGGTGGTTCTCCTCTGGCCTCGGGGGCTGTTTCTAGAAACAGGGGCAGCCCAGATGAGCGCAGGATGCCAACCCTCTGTGGGAATTAGGCAGGGCAACGGGGGCGCCCTTACTGCTCCTGCCTCACACAATTCTGGACCGTGAGATGAGACCACACGGTGACTGGACAACACACGCCGTGTCCCAGGCAGAGACTCGGGGGGCCGCTCCCAGGTCAGGCCTGCGTGGACGGCGGTGGGGGGGGTGGTGCGGTCTCACTTCCCGCTCTGACCCCTGGGGTTGGCCGCGCGGCCCGCAGCCTGCTCCTGTGTGGCCAGTGAGCTAATGGGTTTCACAGCTTTTAACGGGTGAAGAAAATTTCACGGCATGCGAAAACTGTATGAGATCCCAACGTCAGGGTCCACAGTTTCGTCAAATTCCATCTGCCCCACGCGTTCACGCGAGGTCCAGGCACCGCCAGCGGGCGCGGGCCTCGGTTCTGCCTGCAGGGGGCGCCCTGGGCAGGTGTCGGCAAGAAAAACACACGCGCATCTGAGCAGGAGGCGGGGCGGCGGGGGACAGGGTCACCGGGGCCAAGTGAGGGGCTCAGGCTGGCGGAGTGGGGTGTCCACGGCTGGGGCTGAGCAGCTGCCCTCACCCCCTGGAAGATGAAGGGAGGGCAGGCTGCGGGAGAGAGCGGGAGGCGAGCTTTGAGCGCGGTCGCCTCCTGGACGAGCACGCGGGCCGGACCCGGGGTTCCGCTCTCTGGAGGGCAGCCTGGCCGCAGGGACACCTGCATCCTCGGCCCCCAGCAGATGGACCCTCAATAAACACCGGGCCGAGTGATGAACGGCAGACGGGCAGTCACCATGGAGCTCGGTGCCTGCCCACAGCTGTGAAGGGGGCTCAGGGCCTGAAGGGAAAAGTGAGGCTCTCACAGGAGAAGCCACAGCGGCTAAGTGCGCAGCAACCGCCGGTGGCCCCTGCTCCTGCAGGGCTCAGTGGCCAAGGGCTCACCTGGCCAGGGGTGGCTTCCCTGTGCCCCCAGCTAGGGTGGTCTGAGGGACATGACAAGGTGACCGGCGCTGGGTCTGGGTGCAGCCTTGCTCTGGGGATGGGAGGACCCGCCCGGCGAGGCTGTGGAAGGAGCTGGTAGACAGCAAGGGCTGCGGCCATTGGAGCCGGTGCCCACCCCCAGTGTGTGCAGACGCTGTCTGGCTTGGCGGTAGGTCGCTCACGGCCCCTCCGGGCGGGTGGGGGGGCCTCCAGGGCGTCTGCCTGGGAGACACGGGGTCCCTGCGGCCGTTGGCTCCCCCGATCACACTGTACCTGCTTCCGGCCCTCCTGCGCCGTCTGCCAGGCGCTGCTGAGCTCTGGGGCCGTGGGGCACTCGGGGAAGGGAGCGGGGGCCTTCCACCTGGCCCTGGCCAGCGCCTGCTTCTCGGCCGCCCTGTGGGGAGCACAGAAGTGCGCCTCTCTTGAAAACCCACCGTGGCGTCCGCCGCCTTCGCTCCCCTGCCTCGCTCACGTGCATCTCACCCACTGACCGACAGGGAGCTCACCCCTTCTCTGCCTCAGCCTGACAGCCTCTGGGCTCTGCGCTCCGGGACTCGAGGCAGGAGGGGACAGAGGGGTGGTCAGGTGCCTCGGCGCAGGCACTCCCCACATCAGGCACCACCCAGCTCACTCTGGAGCCTCACAGCAAGCAGGCTCACCCCACTAGCCCGTTCTGCTCTGACTCCCTGGGCTCAACGTTGGAGCCTTGACCTCGACTGGAAGGCAGCCAGGCCCTCCTTCTACCCTCCGTGATGCCACTAGCCTCCTTTTGGAAAAAAGTGCCAGAAAAGAACGAGGGATGGGTTCCCAGAGGTATGGGCACTGTTCCTGGGACCACCTGCCCCTCCGCGCACCCCCTGGCCCCTCCGTGTGCACTCCTTGGCCCCTCCGCGCCCCTCAACGCGGCCCTCCGTGCAGCCCCCAACCCGGCCCCTCCGTGTGCCTCCAACCCAGCCCCTCTGTGCGCCTCCCCCCGCCCCGGCCCTCCGCGCGTCCCCCTCGGCCCCTCCGCACCCCACCCCGGCCCCTCTGTGCGCTTCCCCCGGCCCCTCTGCGTTCCCCTTGGCCCCAGCAGGGCGCCCACCTCTGCTCCTGGAAGTAAGGGTGTTGCAGGGCCTGGTGGGCAGTGATTCTCTCATCGGGATCATAGGCCACCATGGCGTGCAGAAGGGAGAGGCATTGCGGGGACAGACTGGTGGTCAGTAGAGGTATCCCTGATCCCTTTTTAAAAGGAAAATCAAAACTCATAGCTCTCGACCTGCATTAAAAGCCCAATGATAATAAACGGTCACGCCGCCATTTAGAGCACGTGGCCGGTCCAGCGTCAAGACCTGCACAGGGACCTGCGCTGAAGGGAACAGTTCGCGATCTAACAGTGGCGCGGGGAGGCACAAAGGCGTCCAGACTCCTCGCGCAGGGAGGCCCCTCAGGGAGCCGCAGCCCTGGGCTCCTTGCGCGCCAGTGCCGCCGGGCAGCGTCGGCCCCAGGAGGGGGGAGGTCTCTGCACTGCCACTCAGTTTTCCTGTGAACCTAAAACCGCTCCACGACGTTAAATCTGTTTTTAAAACGGGTGTGTGTGTGTGAAATCTCATGCTCTAGAGGTAAGAAAACTTTCCCTTGAAAAGACTAATACCACATTCCCACCAGAGAAGGAAATAAAGTTTAAAAAAAGAACAAGACTCCAACATAGTTGTCACCTCCCTACCTTCCTAGCGTCTGGGAGCTGCTGGGTGCTGCCCACTCCTCAGGTCGCCGGGGCCCCCCAAGAGCCCGGCTCCCCCAAGTCCCAGCCCAGGCGTCAGTGCCGCGGGCGCCGGGCGGAGCTGCCCCGGGCCAGGCGTGCGGCCTGTGCTGGGAGCCGTCCTCAGCCGAGGCTCCGAGGTCCGAGTGAACCCCTGGGGATGCCTCCCGACTGCCTGGGCTGAGTGGGCTGTGCTGAGGTAGCGGGGAACAGCAGCGGGGCGAGCCCTGGGGCGGGGGCCTGGGGCCTGTACTCACTGCTTGAACTTGGTGAGAGTCTTCTCAGTAGGCGTGCCCATGACGTCGTGGATCCTAGAGATCTGGTCCAGCTCGTTGGCTCCGGGGAAGAGCGGCTGCAGGCTGGGCGGGATCAAGGCTGCCGTCAGGGCCCCAACCCTCCCGGCAGCAGAGGGACCTCCAGCACCCGCCCCCGCCCACCCCTGCCCCAGGCCTTCCTCCTCCACTGTCCCCACGTTGGGGTCCTTCTAAGGCGCAGAGCCCACTCCCGAATCTGCAGAGCCGGGTCTTCACCAACTGTGAGAGGAAACCCCCAGAGCCTCTCACAGCCAGGGGGGAGCGCTGCCAACAGCAGTTCAGGCCAGGTCAGGCCAGACTGCGTGGACAAACGAGGTCCACGGAGCGTTTCAGTTTCGGAGCATTCACAGATTTGGGACTCGAGGATAAAAGGGCTCTGGCGCCTCTCACCTCCCTCCAGACTGACTCAAGCGGCTTTGTGCTGTGCTGTGCTTAGTCCCGCGGTCGTGTCCAACTCTTTGGGACCCCCATGGACTGTAGCCCACCAGGCTCCTCTGTCCACGGGATTCTCCAGGCAAGAATACTGGAGTGGGTTGCCATTCCCTCCTCCAGGGGATCTTCCTGATCTGAGGACTGAACCCTTGTCTCCCACATTGCAGGCAGATTCTTTACCATCTGAGCCACCAGGGAAGCCAAGGGACTTAAGTACATGACAAAAGACTGTCTGTTGTAACTTTAGCATCAGTGAAACCACAAGTCTCCTTTCCAAAAATAACAGTTACTTATCAACAGGGAAGATCTAGAGTCAGAAGCTGTGCCCTGAAGGGCCTGTGCATATATCAAGGGGTCAGTGGAGCAGGTGGCCATGGACACCCTGGGTCCTCCTGCCTGGCTGGGTACTGTTCTGACCAGCGTCACTCTGACGGAAATCACCCTCCCACGCCCCAGCCCCGTCCTTCCTGACCTGCTGGAGCAGGAGGGTGCGCCCCCCTCCTCCCTTCCCAGCCTCTGCTGTGGCCTTGCTCCGTCCAGCAGTGGAGCTGAGGCTGGCATGGGGGCAGCATGCACGCTCAGGGTTGGAGCACTCCACACTCCAGCTCCTCCTCACCCCGCGGCCTGAGCGCCCACGGGAATGACTGAGCTCCGAGGGCAGACTAGGGGGCACGGCCCCCGCTCCCCACGGCAGGCCCCAGGCAGCGCAGGAGCACGCCTGGCTCCGATCTTCTGTGGGCTTCACCGGTTCTACCGCTGATGAGGCCACACAGAGAGGCCTGGCCACCCGAGCCCGGTGGCCAGTAACTGACGGTGTTCTGCCCTCCATGCTGGGCAAGCAAGGAGAGAGTTCCGCCCGCTTCCTGTCAGGGTCAAGAGCAGCCACGACACCAGAAGGGCTGTTCCAGGGGCACAGGAGAGGGTGCAGGGGGGGCCTGGCGGAAGCCACTGGGTGCCCCCCCCCAGGGCCCAGCGTACCTGGCCATCTCGTAGAGCACGCAGCCCGCGCTCCACAGGTCCATCTTGAAGCCGTAGAAGCCATCGGTGAGGAGGCACTCAGGGGCCCGGTACCAGCGGGTGGAGATGTACTCGGTGTACGGCTGCTTCGAGTAGACGCTCCGGCACGACCCGAAGTCCCCAAGCTTCAGGACATCCCGCTGCGAGGGGGAGACACGGGGACAAGGAACATCTCACCAAGCAGCGACCGTCACACAGGCCATTCCAGGCGCAGGCGTGCTAGCACAAGGACGCCTGGCATCTAAACGAGCTTGCAGACCACGGAGCGCTGGCTCTGTGAGTGTCTGAAGTTGCCTCTGACCCAGGAGCAGGTGGGGTCTCTATCCAGTGGATCACATTCACAAATATTCTGGCTGTGTTTTACAGACATTTCAAAATGTCTGCAAAACGTCTACGGGCTGTGCAAAGGTTTAAGTCACGGTGTAAGTCTACAGGTGAATTCTACACCCTGGTCATATCCCCCGTTATGCCTCAGACAGGTTTCAAGGTGTTTCTTCCATCTTCTTTCTCTCTCATACTCAAGTCGTAAAATGCGTGGTGTCGATAAGCATGACGTCTGGCAGGCGCCTGCAGCTGCGGCCCACATTAAACAGCACTCGTCTTGGCCAGATGAGGAAGAAACCTGCACGGACAGCCTCGTACCTCTGCTCCCACTCCTGACACAGTCAACAAAAGTTAGGCACATAAAAAGGCAAGAAAAAACAGTCTAAAGAGGCAAAGCATGCATCAAAACCAGACTCAGATATGGCACAGGTTTTAGAATTTTAGAGTTACCAGAGAAGAAATTAAAAAAAAAAAAACAAAAAAAAACTATGATTAATTTAAGGGTTCCAGGGGAAAAAGAAGACAGCATGCAAGTTCAGATGGGAAATGTAAGAAGAGAGATGGAAACCCTAAGAAAAAATCAAAATAAAACATCACAAGTAACACTGGAACAAAAATTTTAAATGACTTTGATAGGTTCATCAATAGACTCAACAGCCAAGCAAAGAGTCAGTGAGCTTGAAGACACGCCAACAGAAACTTCCCAAACTGAAATGCAAAGCAATAGAAGAACATCAAAAACAGAGACAATTTCTGTTTTTGACAGACAACATCAAACGTGAGACAAAAGCTGTGGCACACACACTACAGTGTAGACCAATCTCAGAAAAACGATGCTGAGCGAAAGAAGTCAGACCACGGGAGGGCATATAACATGTAATTCCATGTATAGAACATTCTAGAAGACACACACTAATTCTATTATGACAGAAAGTCAGCTTGTCTTTCCTGGGGACAAGGGACAGGAAGGCAAAGGTTACCAAAGGCAAGAGGAAGCTTTTGGGGGCAGTAGCTTTGTTTGTCGACTGGGATCATGGTTTCACGGGAATATACAACTGCCCAAACCTAACAAATTGTGCACTTTACACATGTACAGTTTAAGGGCTTTTGAGTGAGACAGATCCAAGCTCAAATCCTGCCTCTTCCCCTTTTATATTTACAGTGTTTAGAATAATTTATCAATAAATGGAGTTTATTTTTATACACAGTATATAAGAAGGGTGCCTTTTTCCAGACGTACAGTTATGTTGATGGCATTTACTAACGATTTTTTTTCCCAAACTGGAAGGGAAAAAAAAAAATAACAAACATGACATCCACTGGGATTGAAAGCATATTCAGTGAAAAGTTTTTATATTCTGTCTTCATTCTGATATCAATTTTTCATATAAAAGTTCTTACCTTTACTAATATATTTTCTGGTTTTACATCTCTGTGAAATATTCCATTTCTGCATTCAACATGAAAAGAAGGACAGAATTAATTGTACCTCATTCAGATCCTTTCACACTGCGTTTTCTAATGATGATAATGCATTTTTTTTTTTTGGTAATGCATTTTATTAATCTGAAAGCCTCCAAGTCTCCCCGTGCATACCTGTGCATGTGGTCCAGGGACTTACACAGCTGGTACATATAGTGCCTAACTTTTTTCTCTGATAACGGGTGTCTTCTTCCTGTGCAATCAAGGAAACAGCCAAATATGGTTACCAATATCCCCATTTTTGAAATAAAACAAAAATCCATTTTTAATAATGTGCAAGAATTTCTAATTTTCTCAGTGAAAACAGAATGGAATAGTTCTAGGAAATATGGAGTCCATCTACAAAATATGCCATGTAGAATTCTACATACTGACGTGATTTAATTCAGAATCGCCGGGCCCCAGGCCTTCTCTGCAATGAGAAGGGTGCTGAGCGATCACCAAGGGGCACTCGGTCTGGGGGCCTCCACGCAGCCTCGGGCAGGCCTGCAGGGCACACTCCTCCACACTGCGACTCGAGGTGGCAGGCCACGTGCGTGCATATGTGCTCAGTCATGTCCCACTCTTTGTGACCCCATGGACTGCAGCCCGCCAGGCTCCACTGTCCACGGAATTTACCAAGCAAGAATACTGGAATGGGTTGCCATTTACTGCTTCAGGAGATCTTCCTGACCCAGGGATTGAACCCGTGTCTCCTGTGTCTCCTGCATTGGCAGGCGGGTTCTTTACCACTGAGCCAACCTGGGAAGCCCGAGATGGCGGGGGTCAGCTGCAAATCCAGCATTTTCCTCAGCTTCCTGTCTAGATGGAGATTTCCGTCTTTAAGGGAATAGATCACAGTTTCTTTTTTTTTTCTGCTGCACTTCCCGGCATATGGGATCTTAAGTTTCCTGACCAGGGATTGAACCTGCACCCCTTGCAGTGGAAGCATGACGTCTTAACCACCGGACCACCAGGGAAGTCCCAGAAGTACGTTCTCTTAATCGAAGAAGACCAATGACTGAAATTTACAGCCCACACGCTCCTTTCACAAAAGGGAGCAGTCACTGGCACCGCTGCCACGCCCTGCAGCACGCCGGGCGCCCATCCACACAGCCTACAGCCTGTACCCTCCTCACTCCTGCAGTGTTCATCATGTTCCAGAACCCCGCACATCACACTCCAGTACCACGGAGTACTGCGGGCCACGGGGTCCCAAAGAGTCGGACTCGACTTAACAACTGAATGACGACCAATAGCACAGACACCTGCGTTCTTGAAGATGTCATATTTTATTTGATTTTAATCTCAGAGGCCTGTGTTTCTAGGTCATTAGGCTTTAAACATGAGAAACACACTCTCACCTAACCATTCAGAGAGCCAACACGAGCACACGGCCCACTTGACTTTTTGGTCCTAAGTTTGCAATTTCTGTTGAAAATTAATGTTTTCTTTTTCTCGCATAACAAGAATGTTTATGTTAATCATCAGATCAGATCAGTCGCTCAGTCGTGTCCGACTCTTTGCGACCCCATGAATCGCAGCACGCCAGGCCTCCCTGTCCATCACCAACTCCCGGAGTTCACTCAGACTCACGTCCATCACAATTTACAAAACGTCTAAGTAGAGTGAATTTTTCCATGTCATCTTTTTATTCTGTTTCACATCAGTTTTCCACAATTTAAAAGAATTAAAACTAAGATTGTTGGCTTCCCACAGCTTAAGGAATCCTGTAATTTTATCGATTATCTGTACAAAGGTGAGAAGAAAGCAAAATTTCCACTCTCTGTCACCCGTGAGGCTGGCTGAAGCGTTGCGAGGTTCTGTCCCCTCTGTCCGTGCTGCCCACGGACGAGCCGGGCTCCCCAGACCTCGGGGGCAGACTTCCCCCCGCTCAGGGCTCTCAGGACCAGGGCCCCCAGTCCCCCGGGGCTTGTGAAGACACAGACTGCTCCCCATCCTCGCCCGGCACATCCGGTTCAGCAGGTCTGTGGCGGGGCCCTGAAAGCTGCCTTTCCACCGAGTTCCCAGAACCAGCTGCAGGGCCTGGCTGCGCGCCTCAGGAACCACGTCCCACGCCTCCCTCTGGCTGCCAGGACGCCCCAGCCCCATCCCCTTCTCCCGCTTCCCAGTCGTGCTCACGCTGCTCTGTTCCTAGAAGCACCTTCCCAGCCACAGCCACACAGCCACATCCCAGTTACAGCATAAAGCTGTCCTCACATTCATTGGAACCTGAACTCAGGGAAGGTGGACTCTTTCAGGAAAAGTCTACTGCATCCGATCTTCATAATCGCCTAGGGATCTTTCATAAAGCAGATTCCAAGGCCCAGGCCTAGCCCGAGTGAATCACAAGCAGGGAGGCCAGGAGTCTGACCTTTCACTGCCTTCTGCCCCCAGTGCAGGAGGACTCTCTCCCTTCCTCCCGGGCTACCTCCCTCTACCCGTTCATAGCCGTGGGGGCAAGGCCGTGACTCCTTCCCATCTCTCCGTGGGAATCCCTGTCTGCACACGGGGACTACCAGGGGAACAAGGGGCCCGCCTGAGCCACGGGCACCACTGGTCTGAGCAATCAGAGAGTCCACACCCTCGACAAGGAGGATGGACTATCGACTTTCAAAAGTATTTCCCCCAAAACAAGATCCTAACTTTCTGGGTGTGAGATGGTATCTGGTTCCCACCAGATTCTCACTTACAAACATCTTGAAGCAGACAAAATACTGTTAACAAAACGCCCTGAGGTTCCTTGTGTGACCCTTTACTGAAGCCAGCAGACTGCAAACATATTTCCCTGGCTCACTGAGCCAAATTAATTATTCCAAGATAATTTTTTACCAAATATTCTCATTAAGAAGGCACTTAATGAATGTCACACATAACACCAGCAATGTAAAAATTCAAAAGTGAACACAATGATTAACTGTGGCCTCCAGTGTAGCCCACGTTGAACCAGGAAATCTAGCACACACGCTCCTCCCACAAGAGGCCCTGTCCCCAGGCTGCGCCTGGCTCTCCTGGTCAGGCTCCGAGGTGCCTGCCGGGCCCGCCATGGTGTGGCCAAGCGGCCCACAGTCTATGCCTAGGCCCAGAGGCTAGGCCCTGAGGCAGCGTGCGAGCACGTGTCTGCCATCAGTGTTTTCCAAGAGAGAGCCCTGCAGGACAGCACGTGGTTCTCAGAGAGGCTGGAGGTCCCGCCCGGCAGAGGATAGCAGGCGCGCTGTCAGACTCAGCATGGAGCCAGAGCCATCACCAGCACCCCTCTCTCAACAAGACTGCACTCAAGGAGGGCCTCCCAGCTCTGCTCTTTGCCTTCCGCTTTGTTTCTTATTTATTTTTTGGCCATACTATGCGGTAAGTGGGATCTTAGTTCCCTGACCAGGGATGGAACCCACACCCCCGGCATTGAAGCAGAGTCTTAACCACTGGACAGCCAGGGAAGTTCCCAGCTCTGCTCTCTGAAGCTGGCTCATCTCAGGCAAGTGCTCTGACTTCTTGGAAGCTCTTTCCTCATCTCTAGAGCGCAGCTGAGCTCCCAGCACGGGGACGAGCCAGTGCAGGAGGCCAGAGCCGGCACACACCAGCTGTGCACAGCGTGGTGGTGGTGGTGGTGACAGCAGCCCACGCTGATTAGAGACCACGCCAGCCGGGGGCTGCTCCGCACACCTCACACCTGTCATTTACTCCTCACAACCACCCTGAGAGCCAGACACCATGATTACCCCCGTTTTCCAGACCAGGACCTGCCGCCGTGAGATGCGCACGGCGCTGTGCGTGCTCTGGCCTGGAGTGCGATCGGGGACACCCGCGCTCCATTGACACAGAACCAGAGGGCACTTCCCAGAAGCACCAGTACTGACCTAACAGGATGGTGCCATCAGCTTCAGAAAATTCCAGCGAAAATAACGCTACTCACTCACACCCTGAACGGCACAGACAGACAAAGTGAGGACGACGCTCAGCGGTCACGCCACATCCGAGTATCTCAAGGAAAAGTTAGGAATGCCGCAGTGGGACGACGCTCAGCGGTCACGCCACATCAGAGTATCTCAAGGAAAAGTTAGGAATGCCGCAGTGGGTTTATGTCATGTCTGTTTCCTTTTTCAGTTCAGTTCAGTCGCTCAGTCCTGTCCGACTCTTTGCGACCCCGTGAATTGCAGCATGCCAGGCCTCCCTACCAACTCCTGGAGTTCACTCAGACTCACGTCCATCGAGTCAGTGTTGCCATCCAGCCATCTCATCCTCTGTCGTCCCCTTCTCCTCCTGCCCCCAATCCCTCCCAGCATTTCCTTTTTATATACGCACAAAAGTGACATGGGTGGAAACTGTCTCAATAGTTCTGAACGAGTCCCGTTACTAAGGACAGAACTAAAATTGCTAAGTGATAAGAAAGGTATGTGTCAGAGCGGTAGTGGCAATGTTTTTCTTCCTTTTTGTTGGTACATAAAAAATACTGCATCTTACAGTTCAGTGGCTCAGATGTGATCATACATAAAAATATAACTGAAATAATCTGACACAGTAATTAACCTGTCATGCAAAATCGTTACGTTGCATAGTGAATGGAACATGAACCTGATTTCAGAGTTGCCTCAGCACTGAGGAAATACAGTCATCCCTGGGTGTCTGCAGGGTACTGGTTCCAGGAGCCCCTGAGGTACCACAATCCGTGGATGAGCAAGCCCCTTGTATAAAGTGCTCCACAGCTCAGACGCACTGCCTAAGCTCCCCAGGGAAACAAACTAACGCTACGCTTACAGACAAAGCTTGGTTTGCTTTTTCCTACCTGGCTCAGAGTCATGGATTTGTTTTAGGATGCCTGGTCCACTCACAGGTGACAAGACGAGCCCTGGACCTGGAACAGCCCGTGCTCCAGAAGGCGGCCCATGTGCTGCCGGGGCAGTCTCAGGGTCTGGGTGGCCAAGTCTGTCGAGGAGGACAGGCAGAGGAGCCACGGCAGGGGACTACGTGGCCCAAAAGTGGTTGGTGGTGGCCTTGGCCGCCAGGCCTTCCCGGTCCACTCAGGGCTGCCCAGAGGGCCGTGCAGGGTGGGCAAGAGCAGGTGCTGCCCAAGTCCCGACCCCAGACCATCACGGATGAGGCCCACAGCCGTGGACGGGTCCTTTGTCTCTCCATGCCTCCCTTTCACCATCCCGAACATGCAATCATGACAGAATCTGCCTCACAGGCTCTCAGGGTGAAATAAGCTGACTCCTCGCGAGAGCCAGGGGCAGTGCAAGGCCTGTGGTGAGCACTCAGGGCCGTCAGCCATCACTGTCATCACCACACAGTCGGCGCCCCCGAACCCCCGGGTCTCTGTCCACGGGTCCCGCATCCAAGGTTTCTGAGGTTGGCTGAATCCGAATCGTTTTATATACAAGGGGCTTGAGCATCCATGGATTTTGGTACCTGCGGGGCTCCTGGAACCAGTAGCCTGCAGGCACGGGGGGATGACTGTATTTCCTCAACGCTAAGCCAACTCTGAAATCAGGGTTCACGTTCCAACAGTGAGCATCTGACAATCAGTCAACCGTGCTCCCCACATTTTAACATCTCTGACACTTAGAGGCCCCTTAGCACCGAGAGCACCTGATCCCATGCTCAGAGCACAGCGCCTGGCCTGTGGAGCCACTCGGCACCCATGGGATGAACCAGCGGCCGTACAGCCTTAATACAACAGTCTGCTTTCTGCAGTCTCTGTAGACAGATACTGAAAGAAACAGATTCACTTCCTCCAATTACACAACTCCCCTACTACTGGAAATTAAAATACTGATTTCTAAACAAAGTTTTCTCCAATCTAAACACACAGAAACTTGAGAGAAATTATCCCCTCCCCTCGAATTTTAAAATATCACATTCTAACAATCATAATTCTAACATATGTATCTTATACCAAGAGAATTGTTATTATACTAAAAGGAAGTGATTCTGTAGATTCATTAAGAACAAAATGTCGGCTAACTGGTAAAAAGATCATTGCAAATTTAGCGGTTGTTTCTCTTGGTTACATTGATACCCTGTCCTGATACACTGTTAAAATATGTGTTACACAGAGACTATCAAAGTGAATAATCTACGTTAGTTAGTGTACCTGAAAGTTAATCATAGAGTAACACTTACTTATCCAAGTTGTCTGGAATAAGACCTCAAGTGAAATTTCCAGGTAAGTGAGGTTTACTCCTCAGATATAAACTCTTTTCTATTTGGAGGTATTTTACATGGGATCTTTTAAAAACGTTTCACCCACTTTCCCATCAGCATATCCTAGGTGATATGGTGACCACAACCCCGTACACGACCGTGCTCCCGCTAACCTGTCTTGGGGAGCCTGGCAGCTTACAGCTGTTTTCCCGACCACTCTTGGTTTGCTTTGTATTTCCAGTCTCCTCCCCCGTTACTGGATCACCACCTGTCACTTTCTGTTGGTGTGTAAAGTTCTAGAAGCTCCTTTTAAGAGCTCTTATTTTTAATAGGTGTTAGACCAAGAAACCAGATGACTAAGTTTATTTTAAATTGTACTTAAAGCAAGACACCTGAGTGAGAGGCTTGTCTATGAATAAAATACCCAAGGTCTGTAACTTAAAAGAAATACCATATATTCCCAGACACAAGGCAATCTCCTACTTTCCTCAAAAGATGTAAAAGTTTCTGGATCCAAAAGTTTTATATCAACTTCCACAGATGTAAAACTTGTCTACTCATGCTATTTATTTTATTTACTAAGCCACATATTTTAAATTACATATAAAATATGTCCATTTGACATAATACTTCTTTCCATGCTCTCACTTCATAAATATAATTTTATCTGAACTCTTCACATGCACCTTTAACATCATGTTAAAGGTCCCCTTTGTTGCAAGAACAGCTTCTCGATCTAAAAGTTCTCTACAGCACATCATCTGCGCTTTGGCCTAACCTGCTTGAGGTAACATCACAGTTTTTAAATCATCTATGATACTGTCACTAAAACTCTATTTCAGATATAAAGAGTCCCTCATATGACATAAGGCAGTGATTTTCATTTGTTCGGTAAGAATAATATGATCCATGAAGTCTAACACTTGCTGTGTGGTATTTACAAGGCTCATCTGTCCTGACATCTAACGCCACGGGGAGGTCAGACCCAGGGCTGTTGGATAAACGTGGGCCAACCTTCCGCCTCCTGCTCTCTGCTTCCCTCGGGTGACCTCCGCTGGCCTCCAAAACCAGCTGCGACCGGGGTCAGCTCAGGCAAGCGTGCTTCCCCCAGACAGTGCTGTATTGTTCAAACGATGGGGAACGATGAGCACTCAGCAGTTCAGGGCACCGCATGAGGCTCCCAACCCAAGGAGGAAGGCGAGTCCCTCTCAGGGGATGATTTGTGGGGGAAGCCCTGCCTCATTCCGAAGCCTAGAGTAGAACGCCGAGCAACGCAGAGCCTGGAATGGACCCCCAAGGGCGCGAGCCTGCGGGAGGCCTGAGCCGGGCGGATGATTTGTGGGGGAAGCCCTGCCTCATTCCGAAGCCTAGAGTAGAACGCCGAGCAACGCAGAGCCTGGAATGGACCCCCAAGGGCGCGAGCCTGCGGGAGGCCTGAGCCGCGCCTCCTGCTGCGCCTCCCTCACACGCGTCACCTCACCAGCCTGAGCGCCGTGTGGCATCACTTCCCGTCTGCAGCCACATTCTGAGCAGACAAGATTGCCCCCCCAAACACCTCCCACACCCAGGTGGCGCTAGTGGTAAAGAACCCACCTGCCAATGAAGGAGACATGAGAGACACGAGTTCAATCCCCGAGTCGGGAAGATCCCCTGGAGGAGGGCAGGGCAACCCACTCCAGTATTCTTGCCTGGAGAATCCCACGGACAGAGGAGCCCAGTGGGCTACAGTCACTGGGTCACAAAGAGTCAGACACGACTGACGCGACCTAGCACACATGGCTGTATACTTATACACAACTACTGAACTGTGGCGATCGATGATTTTGAGAATTAAGACAAATATATGGGAACTATAAACTTTAAAAGATTTTAGACGCTCTTTCAAATTATTCTACATACCTCGTATTAGCTCATAAATATTCATGTCCATAAGTTCACATATTAGTGCAAGAGAACCAGATTTTCTGTCACTGAAGAAGAAAGCAGGTTTTTAAAATGGTTTTTTCCTTGTATTAATCAGAATAAAAGCATCAAATATTTAACTCATTTGTAAACACTTCTGATAAACATAAAACACTCCCATAGCAAAGACCAAAGTGTAATGACCGAAACAGCAGAAGTTTTGATTTTCAATCAGTATTTTAGGTAAAAATAATTTTAAATAATAATAAAACAATTTTGGGCAAAAATTCTAAAAGCTGGTCTCCCACAATTTTGGGAAAAAAGCATCTTGAGATTATGAAAGTAACTATTATATCTTCAGACAGAAGAAACAGGTTGAGGAGTTGGAGAAGCAAAACAAAGAAAGTAGGACTTAATTCAAGCTCTGTGGCTGCAAATTCAGCTTTAATTCACCTAAATTACTTCCATGTCACTGAGATACATCACAGTGTGGGAGTGAAATACACAACCCAGCCAGGGGCAAAAAGAGGAAGACGCCTTTCCCCTCGCCCCTACAGTGACACCCCGGGCCCCTCAGGGCGCCTGTGGAGGGGCTGGATGGGGCCGCGCTGTCCCTTGGGCTGCCGTGGACAGAAGCGCTTTGCCCCTGAAGCACTCGGCACAGGCAGCACTGTGACCGCTGCCCCGTGCAGGCTGCAGTCTCCGGACCGGCCGAACACGTGCTCAGAGCATGCAGGCCAGGAAGCCACGCGGCCAAGACAAGGCACTGCGTTTTGAGTTTAGAACTGGTCAGCTCTCTGATGAAAACCTCCCCAGCTCAATGGTCAGAGACTACGGTTTCCCCAGATGGTGGTACAGGCCAGGCTTCCCGCTGAGGGGCGCTTTCTCGGAGCTTCAGGCCAGATCCCAGCCCCAGTCCCCAGCAGACAAGCCCTTCCAGACGAGCTGCACTCCGCCGTCTTGATTAGAACAGAAATGAAAAATCCCCTGAAGTTATGTGGAATACAGTAAGAATGGCTGCTTGAAGTCATACCAAGATGGCAACTGCAGGCATGACCTAAGTGCAGCCCCTGAAAGAGGGCCACAGGCTCACACGCAGGTGTCCTGAGCCATCGCCGCCTCCACAGCAGCCCAGCTGAGCTTCCGGGAGGGGGACCATTCGAATGGTGTTCACTGCTGTGACACGGAGTCACTGTAACGAAGGCCTTTCCCTTTAGGACTTGGATGCAGACACTGGCCCGAATATGTGTCTGAGCTACAAAGCCAATATTTAAAATGTCTACCATGGTTTTCTTTCTTAAACAGAGATCTAACGATTATCACCGAGGTTAGATAGTTCCTAAAGCCCGATATACTTACAAGACCACCTGGTGCAGCGTGAGGATGTTCGGGTGTGGGTTCAGGCGCCTCAGCGCTTGTATCTCTCGCAGGTTGTTCACTTGCTCGATGCTATTGTGCAGGGAAGAACAAACAACCAGTGTATCATCTGGGCCAACTTTAAAGTCAGGTTATCAAATCGCTGTTTATCATCCATGATCACAAGTTACAAGCTCACAAATAATGCCAAGCAAGTTTATCAGGTTTTATTTCTCCCATCAGCAGCTGAACATAAGTATACCTCACTTCCACATTATCTTACAAAAATCGAGGCTCTTACAGCTTTGGACATGCACTCAAACTCTTCCCATCTAAACTCCTGAAAGAATGCTTTGGTAGTTTCTCTTACAATTAATAAATATAGAAACAGAGACTAAAATTTTCCACTAGTCAGTTTACAGGAACTAACTGAGCAATGTAAGCAACATCGGAAAATAAGCATCTCCCGTTCACACTGGCCTTCTTTCTGACCTTTAACGCAGCTACACGCGTTTTCAGTCGTTCATCCGGGGAGAGGCGCTCTCTCAGCAGGTGTGTCGTTACCGAGGCTTTTCTTTATGGAGACTGCTCTGCCTGCCACTGTGTTCACATCCCAGATCACAACAATACAGTGGAGGCCAACGGCCAGAGGCTGGCTGTGCCACCCTCCAGACTGACCCTTGCCAGGGCCCTCTCCCTGTGGCTGGGCCCGTGGAGTCATCCCAGCCGAATGACTCTGTCCACCAGAGACTGCATCTCAGCGGCTCCAAAAGAAACTGATTCTGGAAATATTCTTTCTCTGAACTGGCAAAACTATTTCATCAACTTCTTTTTCCTTTATTTTCCCTGGCCTTGCCAGGTGGCTTGTGGGCTTCTTGTTCCCAGACCAAGGATTGAACCTGGGCCCCAAGGTTGAACCGGGTCCTAACCACTGGACAGCCAGGGAATTCCCAACCAACTTTCAACATGTAGAGTAAAGCTCAGCATTTTGTTTGGTTATTCAAAGAGTGGTTATATCCAACAGTATAATATTACTGTTGTTGTAAATCAACACGGCTGGATGTTTTCAGTCTTTCTCATGCTAGGCCACAAACGGGAGCCTGGAGCACAAGCCTGGGCAGCCTGAGCAGAAGGGCGCTCCTGACACAAAGCCTCCTGAGCAGGAGGGCCCTCCTGAGCAGGAGGGCGCTCCTGACACAAAGCCTCCTGAGCAGGAGGGCGCTCCTGACACAAAGCCTCCTGAGCAGGAGGGCGCTCCTGACACAAAGCCTTAGGCCCCTTTTAGCCGTCATCCCGTGTCCTCCCTCATACCCAGGATGAAACTCAAAATATTAGCAACTTACACACCATGGTCCACAACCAACCAGAAAAAACAGCTCACTTTGCTGGCGCAGCAGACTTAAGGAGGGTCCCTGCTGAAGCTGGGACTGTAACCCTTTAGCTGCTGGAGAGAGTGGGGGATCCCACGACTACTGGGTAAGGGGCCAAGCATGCTGCGTAGGGGGTGGGGGTGGGGCCGCACCCTGGAGGCTCAGGATAGCAGCTCCTTCCCGCCTAGAATCTGAGTTTTTCACTGCCTAATAACCACTACGGATGGCCATCCTGGGGCGTGTAGGGACCAGACCACGACCCTGTCTGTCCACTCCGCCAGCTCAGTGCCCAGCCCACCACCTGCTCCTCCCCGCACCCTGGCCTCCTCTAGGTGACTCTAGAACAGTATTTCCCAAAACATGTCCCACAGAATTTTATTTCTCTGGAAAACGCTTTGTGGATAAACTGCATGTTGAGGAAACGTGAGACAGGGCCAATCTAGTTCCTTCTGGAGAGTGACAATTTACAGTTGATGTTAGAAGCTTTCAAAAATCCTACAAAATAAGGACAACGGTTCACCTTCATTTAAACCAACATTTTCCAGACTTTCTGGGGGCACAGGGTCCTCTCTTACATACTAGTAAGTCACCGTCCCTTAGAACTAAGGTTCTAGAGAACACACCACGTCAGACCGTCCTCTGAGTGACATGGCAGATACAGATTATTTTCCTTAGGGCAGAGGAGGTGAACAAACACACCAATAAGGCAAAAGGAAGAAGAAAACATCAAGCAGAGCATTCTTTGGGGGGCGCTAATCCAACAGCTGCCAAGCATCTCTCCCTCCCTGGGGTGCGTGCTGGAAGGGCATCCACAGTTCGCCCCACAGTCCCACACCGCAGAGTCCCTGACCCAGGACCAGGCCACTGAAGACCCCCCACTGATGCCTGCCACGCCTCTGCCCAGGGCATGCTGTAAGCCAGTGGTTATCGACCGAAGGGACCTTGCCCCACTAAGGGAAATGGGACAACACTAGAGACACTTTCAGTGTCACTGCTCCGTTCGATGGCAGCAGCCAAGGACGATGCTAAATCTCCTATGGTGCACAGGACAGGACCTGTAACAGAGGAGCCAAGGCCCCGACGCCGATGGTGCCAAGACGCCCAGCCTTGGGTGGGAACAGCAGAAACCAACCGAGGCTAGCAACAGTTCTAAGTTTTGAACTATACACCCGATCTAAAAAAAAAGAAAAAATTAATCAGTCTTTTAGGACCAGTTAGTCAAACAGCTTTGTCATTTAGACAAACATTTACTCACTCTTCTCATCTTTAATATGAAAACCAGCTATGATACCCTGAAACACATTTTCTTATTGCAGACAGAATCATTTTATGCCTCCCCAGGCACTCACTCAGAACCAAGGAATGAGTGCCGACATTAGACGGGCACCCTGACGGGGTTCTGCGCGCCTCAGTGCAAGGAACAGTGTGAGCTCAGATGTAAAGCAACTCTGCTCCTGCTTTTAAAGATCTTGGGGAAAAAAAACTAAAAATCTGCAAAGTAACCACTTTTCTTTGCCTTGGAGTTGCTTTGAATTTTGTAGTCAAGTGACATTCAGGTTTTTTCTGTGTGTTTGTCTTTTTACTGCCCTGCTGGAAACAGAAAATATCACGGAGTGGAACACAGAGGGATGTAGGCAAGCCTCTGCTTCCAAAAGAACCAGCTGGGGAATTTCCCAGGCTGTTCGGTGGTTAAGACTCCAAGCTTCCGATGCAGGGGGTGAGGGTTCGATCCCTGGTCTGGGAATTAAGATCCTACGTGCTGCGGAGCAACCAAGCCCGCGTGCCGAAAGTGCTGAACCCACACCACGACCACAGAGCCAGTGTGTAGGCTGCGCCTGTGAAAGACCCCCTGACGTGACGACGATCCCAAGCTCCATGACTAAGACCCAACGCAGCCAAATAAACATTCAAGCACACACATAATGAAGCAAAAGGACACGCTCACTGGAGTGGCCAGAATTTAAAAGACTAACCACACCAAATGCTGAAGAGGATATGAAGCAACTAGAACTCTTGGGTTCTTTGCTGGTGGAAGTGGAAAAAGGTATAATCATTTCAGAAAAAGGCTGGGCTGTTTCTTGTAAAGTTAAATATACATCTACCCTGTGACCCAGAGATTCTATTTCCAGGTAATGACCTAAAAAAAAAAATATATATATATATATATATAGATAACCATAAAAAGTCTTGTATGAAGTTTTACAGGTTTATTCACAGTGGTCCAAAACCAGAAACAGCCCAAAAGTTCCTCAACAAGAGACGAGATAAACAAGGCGCTCTGCAGTCACAGACTGGAATGAACATCACTCAGCGGTGAGAAGGTATCAACTGCCGATAGGACAACAGGGATAAACCTCAGAGACTGCATGTATGCTGCGCTAAAGGAGTGGAGAGATTCCATTTAACAGGAATTTCTGCTGCTGCTGCTGCTGCTGCTGCTGCTGCTGCTAAGTCACTGCAGTCGTGTCCGACTCTGTGCGACCCCACAGACGGCAGCCCACTAGGCTCCCCCGTCCCTGGGATTCTCCAGGCAAGAACACTGGAGTGGGTCACCATTTCCTTCTCCAATGCATGAAAGCGAAAAGTGAAAGTGAAGTCACTCAGTCATGTCCGACTCTTCTCGACCCCATGGACTGCAGCCCACCAGGCTCCTCCGCCCATGGGATTTTCCAGGCAAGAGTACTGGAGTGGGGTGCCATTGCCTTCTCTGAACAGGAATTTCTATAAGAGAGTAAAGAAACGAAATAAAACCCAGAAGAGTGGCCACCGGGGCAGGGAGGGAGGACTAAGTAGGGAGCGTGAAGGAGCTCGGGTGAGAGCAGCACTCTGTGCTGTGAGTACAGGGAGCTATCCACTTGCAAAAATCATGCAGTTCAAAAATGTGCATTTCAATGAATGCAAATGTTTCCTTTAAAAAAGAATTGTGTAATAATAACCAAGTGGAATGCAAAAGTAGGAAGTCAAATATCCAAAGTGGCAGGCTTGTTTGGCCTTGGAGTACAAAAGGAAGCAGGGCAAAGGCTAACAGAGCTTCGTCAAGAGAACATGCTGGTCATAGCAAACACCCTCTTCCAATAACACAAGAGACAACTCTACACATGAACATCACCAAATGGTTAGTGCCAAAAGCAGATTGACTATATCCTTTGCAGCTGAAGATAGAGAAGCTCTACACAGTCAGGAAAAATAAGAGTAGGATCTAACTGTGGCTCAGATCACAAACTCCTTATTGCAAAATTTGGACTTAAATTGAAGAAAGCAGGAAAAACCAGTAGGCCATTAGGTATGACCTAAACAAATCCCTTATGATTATACAGTGGAGATGATGAACAGATTCAAGGGACTAGCTCTGACAGACAGAGGGCCTGAAGAACTACAGACAGAGGTGCGTAACACTGCACAGGAGGTGGTGACCAAAACCATCCCCAAGAAAAAGAAATGCAAGAAGCCACAGCGGTTGTCTGAGGAGGCCTTACAGATAGCCGAGGAAAGAAGAGACGTGAAAGGCAAAGGAGAAAGGGAGAGATATACCCAAGTGAATGCAGAGTTCCAGAGAATAGCAAGGAGAAATAAGTCTTCTTAAGTAAACAGTGCAAAGAAAAGAGGAAAACAATAGAATGGGAAAGACTAGAGATCTCTTCAAGAAAATTAGAGATACCAAGGGAACGTTTCATGCAAAGATGGGCTCGATAAAGGACAGAAATGGTATGGACCTAACAGAAGCAGAAGATATTAAGAAGAGATGGCAAGATTACACAGAACTGTACAAAAAAGATCTTCATGACCCAGATAACCACGATGGTGTGATCTGTCACCTAGAGCCAGACATCCTGGAATGTGAAGTCAAGTGGGCCTTAGGAAGCATTATTACAAACAAAGCTAGTGCAGGTGATAGAATTACAGCTGAGCGATTTCAAATCCTAAAAGATGATGCTGTCAAAGTGCTGCACTCATCATGCCAGCAAATGTGGAAAACTTAGCAGTGGCCACAGGACAGGAAAAGGTCAGTTTTCATTCTAATCCCAAAGAAAGGCAATGCCAAAGAATGTTCAAATTACCATACAATTGAGCTCATTTCACATGCTAGCAAGATTATCTCAAAATCCTTCAAGCCAGGCTTCAACAGTACATGAACCGAGCACTTCCAGATGTGCAAGCTAGATTTAGAAAAGGCAGAGGAACCAGAGATCAAATTGCCAACAAATGATGAATCACAGAAAAAGCAAGGGAATTCCAAAAAACATCTACTTCTGCTTCACTGGACTATGTTAAAGCCTCTGGATCACAACACACTGTGGAATATTCCTAAAGACATGGGAATATCAGACCACATTATCTGCCTCCTGAGAAACCTGTATGCAGGACAAGAAGCAACAGTTAGAACTGGACACAGAACAGACTGGTTCAAAATTGGGAAAGAAGTATATCAAGGCTGTATATTGTCACCCTGCTTATTTAACTTATATGCAGAGTACATCGTAGGAAATGCTGGGCTGGATGACTCACAATCTGGAATCAAGATTGCCAGGAGAAATATCACTATGCAGATAATGCAAATGACACCACTTTAATGGCAGAAAGAATAGAGGCACTAAAGAGCCTCTTGATGAAGGGGAAAGAGGAGAATGAAAGCTTAAAACTCAGCATTCAAAAAACAAAGATCATGGGTTCTAGTCCCATCATTTCATGGCAAATAGATGGGGAAACAATGGAAACAGTGTCAGATTTCATTTTCTTGGGCTCCAGCATCAATGTGGACAGTGACTGCAGCCACGAAATTAAAAGACGCTTGTTCCTTGGAAGAAAAGCTATGACAAACCTAGACGATGAATCGGTGCTCTTGAACTATGGGCTGGAGAAGACTCTTAACAGTCCCTGGGACAGCAAGGAGATCCAACCAGTCAATCCTAAAGGAAGTCCGGTGCTGGGGAAGACTCTTGACAGTCCCTGGGACAGCAAGGAGATCCAACCAGTCAATCCTAAAGGAAGTCCGTCCTGAACATTCATTATAAGGACTGATGCTAAAGCTCCAATACTTTGGTCCCCTGATGCGAAGAACTGACTCACTGGAAAAGACCCTGATGCTGGGAAAGACTGAAGGGAGGAGGAGAAGGGACGATAGAGGATGAGACGGTTGGATGGCATCACCGACTCAATGGACTTCAGTTTTAGCAAACTCTGGGAGATAGTGAAGGACAGAGAAGCCTGGTGTGCTGCAGTTCATGGAGATGCAAAGAGTTGGACACGACTGAGTGACTGAATCACGACAGCAACCAAGCGGGGCGGGAGACCAGATGGAGTTATACAGATTAATTAAAAATCACAGGCTTGGTGGTGGTGGCTGCAGCACCTGGGGTTCATTATACTGCTGTTTACTTTGTATATACTGAAAAGTTCTGTAATTATATCCTATTTAAGTAAAAGAGTCTTTAAAGTGACTCATGAGTTTCTTGCCTTTGTTTTTATTTAGAATCCCACACTGAAGACTTATTTTTGTAAAAGTAATGTGAGGACCACTGAGAGATGTGACTTGGGAAAAAGCCGTGTTCTGAGTCAAGGGCAGGCACCGCACTGCCTCCCGCAGCAGAGCACTGAAAGGACACAGCCCCCGGCCCCACACAGACGGGGGTCCCACAGACGATCTGCAATGCTGGGAGCTCGCCCCTCATGGGAGCTCGCCCTCTAGTGGAGGGTCCCTCATTTGGAGGAAGACTCTCCCCTAGGGCTACTGGGAGGATTAAACGACATATGCATGCAATTCCCCTGGTACTGGGCATGGCACCAGATGCTCTGGAACAACTGCTGCAAGCTTCACTTTTTTTGGGGGGTGCTGTGCCACGAGGCATGCAGGATCTTAGCTCCCCAACTGGGAATTGAACCTGTGCTCTCTGCCATGGAAACACGGAGTCTTAAGCAGTGGGCCACCAAGGAAGCCTGTGCAATCTCCATTTTCACTACTGCTACTCGCATTTATTATTGCACCCCAATTTTCCAAAGAGTCTTCAAACTATCTTGCTGAGTAACTTGCACCAACTGCTAGGCGACTAGTTGACCCATTACTGTGCTAAGTGTCTCACCTGCATCTTTAACCCTCCCAATGATCCTGCGAGGTAGACACTGTGGTCGTCCCCACTGTATACATGAACTGAACCACACAGAGATTAACGAACTGCCCAAGGTCACACAACTAAAAGCGGGAGAGCTGCTGCTTCTGCCCTCACCTAGTAACCCTGTGCTGGTGAGGACCCGCACGAGCGTCTCTTACTGCTTCGGGACAAAAAGAGAGCTCCTACAAACATCAAGACTTTTTAAATGACTCATTCCACTTCTTTACAACATTTCTAAAGGAAGAATACAGTCGTAGCAAAAAAAGGAGCATCTTATTAACAGTGTATTTCTGGTGAGTATAGGCGGGAGAACCCTCTGAAGACAGAGAAAAAAAATATCAAAGCGACTGGGTCACGCTGCTGGCCTTATGCAAGTAACTAACTTCATCATCCCCAAACTAAGGCTTTGAGCCACTGAGGGAAGACAAATCTCAGGAGCTGCAAATGCCCTCCTGACACAGTACTAAAGAACTGATCTATTATAATACCTCACCTTGACTTCCTATCAGCAAAGGAGACTGCCAAAGCCATCGATTTCTATTTCAGAGGAGCAGAAAGGAAGGGCTGGAAGTAACTCTGGGAGGAGCTGGGTCAGAGGCTCCGAAACCAAGCTCCTCCTGGCTGCGTGACTCAGCGTGACTTGCCGCTGTTACTGATTGACTCTTCTTGCCCACACCACCCACACAACTGTGCAAGGTGACTCTGAGGTTTCACTCAACCATAAGCAGAGCAGAAACGGATTTTTAAAGGAACCTAAAATTATTCTTCAAATGAATAAGGTTAAACTGATTTATAATGATGACAGATATTATATTCCAGAGCTCTAAAAGCTGAAGATACTATTTTCATGGCTGAAAAAGAAAAATAAAACCAAAGAACAGAATAAAACTTGTGGATCAAGGATCAGTGACACTGGAATATCCAATAAATGGTCGGCAATAAAACTCCTAGAAGTGACACCAAATGCAGCTGTCTTTCTTCTAGAACTTTCTTTTAGAAACTACAGTCATGTCTTCCTGTAAAACAGAAATAATAGCAATACCTTTTTCAACGTTAGAAGCCACGTACAATGACTCATTCCGGATCATCTATGGTTATTTTCTGTTTGTTCTGATTTGTTTTTTAAGTTTGAAGTTACTTTAGATTAACAGAAGAGTTGCACCAACAGTGGAGAACGCCCCTGTCGCCTGGCTTGCCCTGATGTTAACATCTCACATAACATTTACCAAAACTGAAAATGAACACTGGTACGACTCCACTCACTACACTAGACCCTTTATTTGGATTTGCCCAGTTCTTCCACTGATGCCTTTTCCTCTCCTGGGATCCAGCAGACCACACTGCAAGTAAGTGGCCATGTCCCCCCACTCTGACAGCCCCAAAGCCTGTCCTTGTCATTATCTTCACCGTTTTGAGGATGGCTGGGCTGGTGTTTTGTAGAATGCCCCTCAGTGTGGGCTCTCCTGATGTATTCTCATAAATCAGCTGAGATTACAGACCTTTGAAAGAGAATACCACAGAGGGGACAGGCTCTTCCCATGCCATTTATCAGAAGGTATGTGATATCAACATGTCTTATTACTGATGATGCTGATATTAATGATTTAGTTAAGTAGCATCTACCAAACTTTTCTTTGTAAAGTCAACTATCTTTCCCTTTCATTTTCTACTCTTTGTAAGCAAGTCATCAAGTCCAGCCCTCAGTCAAATGGAAGGAAATTAAGCCCTACCTCCCGGAGGAAGAAACAGCAAACAATTTGTGGACATAAGTTAAAGCCACCACGGTAATTAATAAATATTCAGGAGATCATTTGAGGCTGTGCAGAAATCCCATTCTCTTTCAAGTTTTAGCTTACTAATTTTAGCATTCACAAATTTATCTTGCCTGCAGAAATGATTACTTATTCTAATGATGATTTTCCATTTCCCTCATTCCTCTCTGTACCTATGAATCATAAATGAGAAAAAAATTTCCCTCTCATCCCAATTTATCTATTCATTTGGCCATTTATTTACATTAATACGCACTCAAGGTTATTGGAATGAAGAGAGAGAGGGTAGTGTACATATATGCTACCTCTGTCTACTGAGAGGACCTAAAGATGCTGACACTCCGGTAGCAAAAAAAGAGGTTTAAAAAAAAAGAAGATGATGGGGGATGCCTCAAGAACACAGGGGCCACCCTGAAGGTGCTCTTCACAGCCAGGGCTGGCTCAGTTTTAGCTGGAACAATTATCGAATAAATAACGAGAGCACTGGATTATAGTCGCCTATGGTTTTCAACACATGTGTAAGAGTAATGAGAGTTCACAAGAGAAAACGCAAAACCTGTTCCCTGTGGGTTTCTATCAACGTATGTCTAGGAGCAAACGAGAACTCAAAAGAGAAAAGGCAAAACCCATTCCCTGTGGGTTTGGATTACACAGGCCAGCAGACACCTGTCAGAGCTAAGCTGGAGATACCACCAGGGATTCTGGACATCAAAGAGCCACCAGACACCGCCAGTTCAGTGTTTCCTTTTAAGTGAAGCCAGCATGTGAAAGTGGCCGTCAATAATCCCCCTCACACACACACACGTTAGAAAAAACAAGGAAAGTATAACTGATTCAGTGACACTCTATTAGAAAATCTTTACTTATTATGGGTTTTTTAAAAGAAAAATAAGTGTTCTAATCAATCACTTCTAAAGTTAGGACAACTGCTTCTGAAACAGAACAAAGGATCACACATCATAACGCGGGCCAGCGTCTCCCGAGCATTTACCATGGGCCTTGCGTGACAGCTCCTTCAGCTTCCCACCTCGGTCAGTGCTCCGCGCCTCATGACAAGGAAGCCAAGGGCCAGGTGGACGAGGTACTTTCAGCATCGGGACCTGGTGGGAACCGCGTCCCTCGGGTGGCTCCACCTTCTCCCCAGGGGCTGAGGTCAGCCCAAGGCACTTTTCCAGATAAACTGAGTGTTCCCTGCCTCCCCAAAGGACTGCCCTCAAACCATTCTAACCTCCTTCCAGGGGAGCGCTTCTCACATGTTACAGGTCTCTCTGCGTCCTGAAGGCCCAGCAGTGGCCCACGTGACCTCTCCTGGCCAGCTGGTTCCCCAGAGCAGCCTAACTCTGCATGGTTCTGACCCAGCAATCGTCGTGGGAGTCCTGGGGTCTGCAGGTGTTCTGTCCGGCACATACTTCGTGTTTATGTCTCCACCAAAATTGCAGCTGGGAAGTCCTGCCGTCTGCAAGCACGTCCACCCCGCACCCGACAGGGAGCTCCCAAGCTGACAGGGAGCCCGGGCCTCTGACCAAGCGGATGCACCCCACCCGCCGCTCAGAGTCCCGTCTTGCTCCGCTGGGCTTGTGGGGCGTTTGTCCACAGCGGCTGAGTGAGGCCGTCTGCTTGGGCGATGGGGGTAATCGGAACACTGGGCAGCAAATTCTCCACCAGGCATAGTGTAAAGGCAAAGAGAGAGGTTGGGAGTGGACAAAGAAATACAGAGAATTCAGAACACATGGAGGAAGAAGTGATAGAAAGGAGGAGAAGCAGAAGCCCCGTAACCTCAGCGTCGGTGCAGCAGGTAAACACCGCGTGCTTTGGCCCAGCTCTGCCCACCCAGTGACCTCGGTGACCACGGTCAAGTTACTTCACATCGCTAACCACCTCTCCTCAGGTGCAAAATAGTAACGATGACACCTGCCCCGTGGGGATGTTACCAGGGCGACATCACTGTTACCCAATCTCCTTGACGTGGTAAAAGGCCTGAGCTGCTTTCCAATTTGAAACACTATCTTTGCATCCTAAGAGTTTAAATCAAGGCCTATACCCCAAAACACTCAGGAGGCTCCACATTTTCAGGACATTGCTATGCTTTTTAAAACGCTGCCTTAGATATTCAGAGGCTTCAACTCCTTTGATATTAAAAAAGACTGAGTTTCAAACCTCTTTACTGAAAAGCAAAACAGCTGCAGTGACACCATCGCTTATTTCCTTATTCTGACAGCTTCCTAATCACACGTGGTCTCTGACTCAGGGTGGTCCGTGGTGAGAAGCTGTAAACGCAAGGACTCCAAGAGGCTGCTCTGTGGGAAAGGCCATGCGGTCTGCAAGGGACGAAGTGAGAACCAGAGGACTCCCCGCGCCACGAAGTGCACTGGTCCCTCCCAGTGAACACATCTCTCTAATCTTATCTGAAAGTTATTTTTCAACACAGTAACTGATTCACAGCTAATTAAATCACAAGGACCTCTATATCTCTAATCTAAGGTTTCAATTATAAAAATCCAACAGACACAACTCTTAGGAACATACAGACAGTTTAAAGTGAGGTATACTTCTCCAGTATAAATTTTTGTGACCATTATTTATTAGTATTATAGTAAACTCAGCAGTGGCCACAGGACTGGAAAAGGTCAGTTTTCATTCCAATCCCAAAGAAAGGCAATGCCAAAGAATGCTCAAACTACTGCACAATTGCACCCATCTCACATGCTAGTAAAGTAATGCTCAAAATTCTCCAAGCCAGGCTTCAGCAATACGTGAATTGTGTACATCCACATGTTCAAGCTGGTTTTAGAAAAGGCAGAGGAACCAGAGATCAAATTGCCAACATCCGCTGGATCATGGAAAAAGCAAGAGAGTTCCAGAAAAACATCTATTTCTGCTTTCTTGACTATGCCAAAGCCTTTGACTGTGTGGATCACAATAAACTGTGGGAAATTCTGAAAGAGATGGGAATACCAGACCACCTGACCTGCCTCCTGAGAAACCTATATGCAGGTCAGGAAGCAACAGTTAGAACTGGACATGGAACAACAGACTGGTTCCAAATAGGAAAAGGAGTACATCAAGGCTGTATATTGTCACCCTGCTTATTTAACTTATATGCAGAGTACATCATGAGAAACGCTGGGCTGGAAGAAGCACAAGCTGGAATCAAGATTGCCAGGAGAAATATCAATAACCTCAGATATGCAGATGACACCACCCTTATGGCAGAAAGTGAAGAGAAACTAAAAAGCCTCTTGATGAAAGTGAAAGAGGAGAGTGAAAAAGTTCGCTTAAAGCTCAAAATTCAGAAAACGAAGATCATGGCATCTGGTCCCATCACTTCATGGGAAATAGATGGGGAAACAGTGGAAACAGTGTCAGACTTGATTTTTTGGGGCTCCAAAATCACTGCAGATGGTGATTGCAGACATGAAGTTAAAAGATGCTTACTCCTTGGAAGGAAAGTTATTACCAACCTAGATAGCATATTGAAAAGCAGAGACATTACTTTGCCAACAAAGGTCCATCTAGTCAAGGCTATGGTTTTTCCAGTGGTCATGCATGGATGTGAGAGTTGGACTGTGAAGCTGAGTGCCGAAGAATTGATGTTTTTGAACTGTGGTGTTGGAGAAGACTCTTGACAGTCCCCTGGACTGCAAGGAGATCCAACCAGTCCACTCTAAAGGAGATCAGTCCTGGGTGTTCATTGGAAGGACTGATACTGAGGCTGAAACTCCAGTACTTTGGCTACCTCATACGAAGAGCTGACTCACCGGAAAAGACTCCGGTGCTGGGAGGGATTGGGGGCAGGAGGAGAAGGGGACGACAGAGGATGAGATGGCTGGATGGCATCACCGACTGGATGGACATGAGTTTGGGTGGACTCCGGGAGTTGGTGATGGGACAGGGAGGCCTGGTGTGCTGCGATCCATGGGTCGCAAAGAGTCAGACACAACTGAGTGACTGATCTGAACTGAACTGAAATTGGGACATCAATAAATTCCACTACAATAGAAATAAAAGTAGCCTTTAATCCTCTCTGCCCAAAGAAATCTGATGTTACATGCTATCGCATGAATATAACTTTCCCATTAAGTTGGTCTTATCGACTCACACCTGTGCCTGTCTTTAGTCTCCAACCGGCCTCGGGCTGCCTACCTTTCAAAGCGCTGTTTCATCTGTTTACATGCGTAGTGGTTGCCATCTCTCAGGTTCTGTATCTTCATAACTTCAGAAAACGTTCCCTCTCCTATTTTGCCAATTGCTTTATAGTCTATAAATAAAAACAATTATAAAAATAAAAGTTTATTTATGCATCTGTTTCATACCTGCTTCCAGACAGCAGATGTCTTCATCTGTAAGATAATCCAAGAGCAACATGCCGAGGATGGTTTGTTATGTTTTTAAGGTTTGGTGCTCCCCTTATTTTAAGAGAAGCTGGGCTGTGTGTGGGCAGCAGTCTCTGTCTCCCTCGTGCAGCAGGAGTCACGCGAGGCGAGGAAAGGCTGGGGACCCCTACAGGATGTGAGAGCAGAAGCTCCGAGGCGGGCTGCATGGGTGGCCCTCGCAGGAGTGACGAGCCCGGGCCCAGCCTCTGGCAGGCGTGGCCGTGCCCCAGCGGCTGGGAGCACACTCCTGAAAACCACTCCAAGGTCCCACACAAGGCCCGACGGACCTGTGGCAGGCTCCCGGGGCGCTTGTTCCCTGAGTTTCTGGAAGCTGACAGCACGTCTCCCTGGCTTTGTGGCCACTACCAGCATCACCTGGGCACAGACGGTGGTTCTGTAAGCCTCCAAGTCACTACGTTAACTCCCTTGCCACCTGAAACCCCGGAGCAGTTCCTGTCTTCCTGACCGAACCTTGACAGGCACAGAAAGGAGTCTCCTGGAGCGCGCTGGGAACAAAGACGGAAACCAGGCCATGGAGCAGCGAGGGGGCAGGCCGGCCGCTGGAGGGCCCGGCTCATCAGGGTGCAACTGCCCGCGACGGCAGACTGCCTGCAGCGACTCCGCCTTTCGCAGACCAAGTGTCCACAGAGCCTGTTGGCCCAGGGACAGCAGCAGGAAGAGCCAGGATGACGGAGGGTGCTGAATACGACCACCCGACAAGGGCTCTCCAGACAGAAGTGAGCACATGGGAAACATGCTACTCTCCAAGCAGAAACGGAGGCGTGAGAGAAGCCCAGAAAGCAAACGCTTCCCTGGGTTGGAAAAGCTTCTGTGGTCCGAATAAGAGGAGGAGAAGACCAAAAAAACTTCAGAGAAAGCAGGTGTGAGACTTGACAGGTGAACAAGCTACTCAGCCTTGCACCAAGGTCACTGGAAAGTCACAGGAAGGAGCCAGTCTCCACCCTACCCAAGCACTTGCCTTAGAGAGCGAGGAGACTCCTGCAGATTGAGGCAGCAAGGCACGACGGAACAAGACAGGCTTGAGAGGCACGCTGGAGAGAACACTGAGCGTGGAAGTGACCCGAAGCAGAAAGATCAGACACCTACTAAACAAGCCTGGACCAGAAAGAGTCCAGCACTGGCAGGTCCCAAACCCACAGCAACAGAGAGCAGGCCTTTAAAACCATCCCGCTCCAAAGGAGCGCCTCCTCTTTCAGACAGAGCACATTTTTAATACCTCGCATGAATTCTGATTTGAACAAACTGACAGAAAAAAGGCCCAGTTTTTTAGAGTAATGTTTTTGAGAAATAGCGTGCTTAAAGATTTTAAAAGTGCTTATCCGTTAGCAAGAAGTGTTGATAGTAAAGTCTTTCCAGGTAAAATGACACAACATTTGGATTTTCTTTAAAATCCTATACATTCCCATTCACTTCTGCCAGAAGTATAAAGTAATACAGCTATGGCTCAGAATTCCGATCCGGGGTATAGACTCAAGAGAAATGAAAGCATAAGTCTAAACAATAGCTGGTACACATATATCCATGGAAACATTTTCACAATAGCCAAAAGTGGGAAAAAAGAAACGTCCATCAGCTAAAGAATTGGTCAACAGGGACTTCCTGGCAGTCCAGTGGCTAAGACCCTGCACTCCCAATATAGGGACCCAGGTTCGAGCCCTAATCAGGGAGCTAGATCCCACATGCTGCAACTAAAGATCCTGTATGCCGCAATAAAAACTAAATAAATGAAGATTCCAAGAGCCACAACTAAGACCTGGGACAGCCAAATAAATAAAATGGATCAACAAAGTGTGGTCTAGCTACACGATGACAGTACTCAGCCAGAGACGCAGGCTGCAGCACGGAGGAACCTTGAAAACCTTATGCTAAGTAAAGGAAGCCAAGCACTAAAGGCTATTTACATGAAATGTCCAGAACAGGCAAATCCATGGACGGAAAGTAGGTCAGCGGTTGCCAAGGGTGGGCGGGGTCTGCAGGAAATGGGGCATCGATTCGAGTTGATCCCGGCTTCTTTTTAGGACGATGATGAAAGTGCTTTAATAGATTATGATGATGGCTGGAGCACTCAGTAAAAACGCCAACAATCACCCAATCATGTACTTTACCTGGGTGAACTTTACAGTATGTAGATTACATCTCAATAAAGCTGTGAAAACAGACAGCTCTGTGGTGTTCAAGTCAGAACAGCGGTTGCCCTGGGGCTGCAGGACAGGGTGAGCTCTGCGCAGGCTGCGCAGCAGGTTAACGACTATTTCACTTTCTGAAAACCCACCAACCTGCACTCGTAACTTCTTGCTAATGGATAAGCACTTTTAAAATCTTTAAGCACACTATTTCTCAAAAACATTACTCTAAAAAACTGGGCCTTTTTTCTGTCAGTTTGTTCAAATCAGAATTCACGCGAGGTATTACAAATGTGCTCTGTCTGAAAGAGGAGGCCCTGCTTTGGAGCGTGAGGTTTTCTGGACGGACATTATACTCCAATATTTAAAAACTGGAAGGAAAAAAAGCAAGCCAAAGGTGGGAATAGGTAGAAAACATGAGGAACAGAAAAGATACAAAGAGTACATGCAGGGAAAGGCACAAAGAAACACAGCCCCAGATCAGACCACTGTCGGGACAGCCACGCGCACAGTCCCGCTGCCCAGACCAGCACGAGCGGGCTCTCAGCGCGGCTCTAGCTCCCGGGAGTGCCGGCCTTCCTGCTCTAGACGTGTCCTGTTCTCAAGCTCAGCCTTAATTAGCGGCTATAATTATAAGACACCTCCACACTGTGAAGTGTAGTGAGACTCACTGGTCCTCACAACTAAAGCAGACTGAAACCACCTCTTGAATGAGAAAAGCAAAGTTTAGGGGCCACTGACATTCCTCCACAGACCCCCTAACAGGGAGGCTGGATGTCCTCTTCGGTGGTTACCTCCAGAGAGCCTCTTCTGGCTCCTCAAGCAGGTCTCCATCCTATTTCCATCCTATTTCCAAATGAAAAGTCTGTGGGCAGGACTGCCAGCCCCGACACTGACAGTACTTGGTCCTGGCAACTTACAAGAGCTGGACATAAACTACATCACACCGAGACAAACACACGAAAAACAACAGCAAAAAAATAAAGAACGCCTGGGACAACGAAATACGGTTTCAGTATTATGACCATTCCATCCATAAAGAAGGCTGAGCACCGAAGAATTGATGCTTTTGAATTGTGATGCTGGAGAAGACTCTTGAGAGTCTCTTGGACTGCAAGGAGATCAAACCAGTCCATCCTAAAGGAAATCAACCCTGAATATTCACTGAAGGACTGATGCTGAATGAAGCTGAAGCTCCAATACTTTGGCCACCTGATGCAGAGAGCTGACTCACTGGAAAAGACCCTGATGCTGGGAAAGGCTGAAGGCAGGAGGAGAAGGGGACAACAGAGGATGAGATGGTTGGATAGTATCACTGACTCAATGTACATAAATTTGAGCAAACTCAGGGAGATGGTGAAGGGCAGGGAAGCCTGAGGTGCTGCAGTTCATGGGGTTGCAAAGAGTCAGACACAACTCAGTGACTGAACAACAATTCACATGTAAGGAAATCTGTACACTAAAAGCCACAGTCCCGAGCAAACAACATGATGGAAGCCTGTACTTTGTGTTAGAAGAGGCTGGGCCATCACACCAGGAAGGGCCTCCCCAAGCATCACCTGCAGGAAATCTACCCGAGGGTGCTGATAAACTCTCAGCGAGCATTTTCCAAACTGAGTTCTGCAAAACACTAGCACCCCTAAGACAGTAACAGGTACTCCCCAAAAGGGGGTTCCACGAGCAAACAAAGGGAACGCGGGTTAGGTTAAGGAGAAACAGGTCTGACTTGCCCCAAATCAGCCGTGTGTCCCAGGAGCACGCAGGGGGCTGCGCTGCGTGTGAACACACAGGTCTCTCAGGAACTCCTGGGGCTGCTCTGGACCCCCAAACTGCAGATGTTTAAGCCCTACAATCCCTCTTCACCAAGTCTTCCCTGAGTAAAAAGTAACTGACCGAGCTCCCAGCATGGCAGGAGTTTGAAGCTGTTCTGCCAGTTCTACAGTTCTTCCCACTCGCCCTCCGAGAGCGGTTGGCTAGAATAAGGCAGGGCTCAGCCCTGGTGGGGTCTTCAGGATACAAGCATCAGAGCCCTTCTGACTAAAACCGGAAGCTGTAACCCGCTTGACAACCACAGCTTCAACTAAAGCCCAGAGCCTCCCTCAAACAGGTAACCTGCCCAGTAAGTCCTGGAACCAGACCGGTAAGATTCTTGGGTGAATCCTCCCGAGAAGCTTCTTCAAAACAAACTGACCAAATTACAGCCCCGTGTGTGGCTTACCACTAGTTTGTCCAGCTTGGAGCATCATAAAACAACTTTGACAAATTTCTTAGGGAGCCTCCAAACTTGAAACTTGGTGGGGAAATTCAACCAGATGGATGCTTCTACTGAGTAATACATCCTCTGGTCCTCAGGAAGACCCACCTGACCTGCCTAACCCCACTCCTACTCATCAAGAAACCGCCAGGGAATAACCGCTGCTCATTAAAACACCACCAAACCTTTCCCTTCTCTTGGATGGACTAGACTGGAATGCCCAGAAATTTCCCTGAAGAGAGACACAGTCTATTACTGCACAGAAAAAGCTCACGTGGCGGACCTAAAGCCACGCTCCGTACAGACATCTGCCTGCAAGGCTGGCCCCGGCTGCCATCTGGGAACCCAGATTTGGGAAGGGCTCCCACCAGTCTCCGTGCGGTAAGAGTCACTCACGATGCCTGCCCCGCTCAAGCAAGCAGTGTGGTTTGCACTGAATCTGCACAGGGTGCCTGTGTTCTCAGCTCCCGGTAGAAACCCGGGGCAGCGGGGCTTTCATGAGCTATCCTTACAGAAAACAGGTCACACGTGCCATCACAGTTTGCTGTGGGAAGAACGAAGTGCGTCCTGGGTGACTCCACGAGGAGAGGACTCGGGAGCTTGTGTCTCGTTTCCTCTAGGCTTTGCCCCGCGTCACTTTCTCCTTCGCTGCTCTGCATCCTTTCACTGAGGACATCACAGCTGTGAGCAAAAGTGTAACCTGAATCCCGTGAGTTCTCTGAGCAAGTCTAGGGGTGGTCTTGGGACCCACACCGCCCCCAACACCATTTCTGCTATGTGTGCATGCTACATCGATTCAGTTGTGTCCAGCTCTCTATGACCCTATGGGCTGTAGCCCGCCTGTCCGTGGGATTCTCCAGTCAAGAATACTGGAGTAGATTGCCACTCCCCCCTCCAGGGGATCTTCCCAACCCAGGGATCGAACCCATGTCTCTTCCATCTCCCGCACTGGCAGCCGGGTCTTTTGTTTTTACCACTAGGGCCACCTGGAAGCCCAGTGCACACCGCACTTCAGCCTAAATGAATTAAACATCCCTGGCGGTGTGACTACATGACCGTGGACATCACTGCGGCCCACGGGCGCCAGCTACACACCTGGTGCTGGGCGACGCGTGGAGGACAGAGGTCAGGAAGACACAGTCCCGCAGCTCGGGGACAGAGCGTGTTCCCCAGCCCCCAGGTTTAGGTCCTTTACTTAAAAGAGAGGCACACTCCTGTTTAGATAATATTAAAGACCAAATAAATGGATGCTTAGTGTCCAAAACTGAATATGCGATGCTGTAGATTCTAATCTCCCAGGACCAACCTGGTAGGTAGGCCTCAGAGCAGACGCCTTTCCTCCTTCTGTGGGCACCCTGTCCTCTGCCACAGACCTGTTCATGTCCACTCTGCACCTCTCTCCATAAGGCCGTAAGCCTCTTAAAGGCAAAGTCTACTAGCCTCCTTCATGCCCTGTACATCCTCCTCAACAAATGAATCAAAGAAGAAATGCCATGTCACATGCCCCCAATCCAGGATTCCTACAGTCCTCCAGACACACACTGCAGGAGGAACTTCGACAGCTGAATCACAGAATTATGACTACTGACTAACTGGCAACCAATCCTTTTTTATTCACCTGTGTTTAAATACTGGGTATTTCAGATCACAATGAGAGCGCTCTCCTGTCTCATAGGTCACTTCCTTTCCCAGGTCAGACCATCCATATAAACAACAGAGAGATCAGGAGAGTAGGGAGGATAAATGACTGGAAGGATGCTCCTTAAACTACCTTCATAGTCCTCCATCAAACTGTCTTTCAGAATGTTTTTTCATTAATATTAGTAGGAATCCATGGATATTTATTTTATATTCTGGGATAATCTAATGCTACTTTAGTGTCTTGCTTCAAACAGTTCCTGCTCTGGCCTTTAGGAGCTCTTTCCGTTGGCTCCCTGGTCCCTCTGACATGCCCCCCTGGCCTTTAGGAGCTCTTTCTGTTGGCTCCCCGGTCCCTCTGACATGCCCCCATCCACAAGGTTTGTCTGTCTAGGTTTACATTATCTGTTTTCTCAGGACTTTCTTACTTTCTGGCACTACAAAATCTTGTATATTTCTGTTTCAGTCCTAGGATTGCCACTTGGCCAAGGAGTCCTGGTTCCTTCTTTCAGAAAAAGATATTTATCAAACACCAAGATCTGAACGCTAAGCCTCAGGTACCACTTTTCACTTAATCATCTCAACAACCCCATGCAACAGGTACCTCATTAGCCCATCTTACAAATGAGGAGTTGTGGCACCGAGAGTTTAGGTATTCTGCCCAGCGTCACACCAATAAGGCAGCAGGCTGCACACACAGGGAGTCTGACCCCAGAAGAATTTCCCAACCACACTGCCACTGCTGTCTCCCATGAGCAGAACGCTGTCCAGGAGATGCAGAGGCCACACAAATGTACTCGTAAGAGCGGTGACCATGGTAAAAGACCCTTTCCAAAGTAATGGCTCAGCTGACAATGCCCATGAGAAAGGCAGAGCTTGGGAACCCCACTGCCAATGATATGAACATGTGAAAGTGTTAGTCGTGTCTGACTCTTCGCAACCCCATGGACTGTAGTCCGCGAGGCTCCTCTGTCCATGGAACTCTCTGGGCACGAATACTGGAGTGGGTTGCCATTTCCCTCTTCAGGGGATCTTCCTGACCCAGGGATTGAACCCAGCTCTCCTGCTTAGCAGGCAGATTCTTTACCGTCTGAGCCACCAGGGAAGCCCATGATATAGAGCCCACTCTTCGGTATAAGGGACAGCGCCACAGACTGCAGCGGTAAGCAGCGTGACCTTCACAAGTGGCGACCAAAGTCGTGCTTGCTCTTCCCTTATTGGATCCTTCCGGGCCTTCTGCTCCAGGCAGTCCACCAGGCACTCCAGTCACAATACCCCCTGACATGTCTACACCGAGCCATAACCTGTGCCTTTCACGACAGTGCTGGGTGTGCTAATGTGCTCAGTCGTGTCTGTCTCTTTGCAACCCCCTGGCCTGTAGCCTGCCAGGCTGCTCTGTCCACGGGGTTCTCCTGGCATTTCCTCCCCCAGGGGATCTTCCTGACCCAGGGATCGAACCTGGGTCTCCTGCGTCTCCTGCACTGCAGGCGGACTGTTTACCGACCGAGCCACTGGGGAAGACCGTAGACAGTTGTTGAACAAATAAAATGACAATGACTAGCTCTTAAAACTCAAGTTAAAGCACATTCACTAGAATGGCTCCAATTTAAAAGACTGAAAATACCAAGTGTTGGCTAGGATGTGGAATAAATGGATCTCTCACACATGGATGATGGTAAATTAAAAATGGC